>NC_134419.1:65476824-65788543 GCF_030867145.1 Opisthocomus hoazin
ATGTTCCATAACCATAAAACATTCTGGCTTTCCCAGGCCAGACCACAGGTCAGTGTATTTAAATGAAAGGCAAGTATGTCTTCAAATTGGCCACATGGGACCACGTGATCTGTAAATTAGCTGTCATTAAATACATGTTTTGAGCTGAGTCATTATCTGATAAGAGATCCTGCTGTATAACATCCTTTCTCGCTCCTGGGTCTCCACCCCATCCTGAGGCTATTCAGTTTCTGAAGCTATTGAAGACATAAATTTGATCCTTTGAAAGGGAGCTGTAAAGCACGTGTTGCACAGGTGAAGGATGCAAAAAGCTGGTGGTGACGCAGTTGGACAGAGGAGGGAAAGAAGGGTCTTTCGCCTGGCCTGGAGCTCGTGATCTAGCAAATGCATCACTCCTGCTCCCTTGTTGTTGTTCGGCTGGGGGATGGAGAGGGTAAGGAGAAGATTGTCCCACTTGCCTGTCAGAAGAGCCCAGCCCTTCAGCACCCAAGGGCGATGGGTCTGAGTGATGGGGTGTAGAGGAGCAAGAGCTTGGAGCAGGAGAGTTTTGCAGGGCTGTGAATGAGCAACTGGGATCTGTGTTCGTTCTCCTTCTCTGCAGCACCAGGTAAGTCCTTTCATGCTGCCATGACTTCCTCCAGCCTTCCTTCCCAGTGGGAGGGAGCCAGGCAGATAAATCTGCAGACAGGTGAGAACCATGTTGTTGCAAAAGCAAGGCAGGAGATGCGGGAGATGCATCCTGCCCGGGGCATCGCTTATGCCGAGGGGCTGCCAAGCACGATGGCTGTGCCAGCTCCTGCCTCTGCTGCCTGTGAGGGATGGAGAAGGCTGCGAGGAGGAGGCTGGAGGAGCTGAACGAAGCATGGGGACGGGAGGAAGCGTGGGAGGAGGTGGTTGGCGGAGCAGGCTGTGCGGAGTCAGGGAGAGGACAGGGGGCCCACCACTCGCGGAGGGTGGGAGCGTGCCCTGGGCACGGGAGTCGCTCGCTGGGAGCTGGCGTGAGAAATTCCCGGAGGCTGCAGTCATGGAAATTGTATACGTGCGTAGAGATGGGCAGGGAGAAGGAGCAAGCCAGACACGTAGATGTGTAAGTGACGGAAAGAAACATCCTGGAACACAGAAGAGGCAGAGGAGGCCCAGGACCAAATTGATTATTGTATGATAGCATTTTAGCATTTGTTTTTTTGGCTAAAATATTACACCCTCCAATGTCACATAAGGCATCCAGGTTCCTGGGATCTACTTTGTGATAAGAAGAGCAGGATTTGTAACTCCACCAGCGGGAGCCACAGTACAGTGAGACATGTTTTCCGCCACCCCACTGTCAGCAGGGGTGAGTGGCGGCTCTGAGCAGGGCACGGAGGAGTGAGGAATCATGTTGTCCTGCTGCTGATGTACCCTGGGGAGGCACGGGAAGGCCCGATCTGGCCCCATCACCTGGCTTTCAGTCCAGGGGACTTAAAGGATCAAAGAAGTTCATATATGCTTGCATAAATTGATGGAGCTCTTTTGAGAGGATTGTTAATTTTGTAGGCTTAACAACCTGGATCTGTGCAGTGATCAACTTTGCATTTTCAACCTGCTTATCAATTAAAAAAAAAAAAAATCTGCATCACTCTTCTGAAACGATCTTCAGACTTCAGAGGTCAAGCAGTCCTTACAGTACTGATAATCTGTTTTTTTCCATGCCTTTTTCTTCTTTTTTAAAAGAACGTTTTTCCTAGGCCCCTTGTTTCTAAAAGCCCAATTTGAATCCCTGCCGTGGAGCTATTGTTTGATTGTACTCCAGGGATTTAATTCTTCCTCAGGCATCTTGTCTGTGCTGCTGTCTGCTGCAGGCACCCGCACCGTGTGAATCTGCACCTCTCTGGAGTGCCCGGGCTGGGGCAGTTCCTGTTTCCCAGGCAGGAGATCAGGGCAGCAGAACTGAACTGAAAAAGGAAAACAGGGAGGAAAAGCATTTTTTTAATCTCATGCAAATATGTCATGGCTTGGATTCTATTTGTATGTTCTTAAAACACGTTCAGTTTGAGTTGAAAATGAAATTATAAACTAACTGCCGGTGGGCCCCGCAGATTATATCACAATTGTTTTTGCCCTTCACCAATGTGTGTGTACAGTCCTTTGGAAGTTAGGAAACCAAGTAGACAGACTGAATTTAGCATTAATCTGATTATCCCTAGATTATTTTATTTAATGTGGCTGGCAAATGAGTCTGAATGTTGTGTTTTTCTTTATACTCTGTTTTGTTTTTTGTTTTTTTTTTTTAATTTGCATCTGTGTAATGACTTGTAATAACAGTATTACTTTGAGATTTTTAGGCACGATTTTCATGTTTAGTTTCTGTATTGGTTTGTTATAGCTACATCTTTGCATGCATGCTTATATCCATTATTGAGCTAGTAAGAGATATATTAAGTAGCTCTGGTGAAAAATATAGCTAATACATTTCAGTATTGGATTCTGTGTCTACCCTTAGTTTCTCTCAGTTAATTCTAGCTGTTCAGTCTGCAAAATGGTACTGAAAAACAACATCAAATCTTACTTGTGACAGATTGCCAGATTACCTTTTCTTTTTTAAACAAAACCAGAGTGTATATTAAAAACGTGTTGGAGAAAATACATTTATATAATAAATTATACAGACCATGTATGGGGTGATAGCAATGCAATAAATTACATTGTTTCTGTAAGTACCGGATAAGCTGCATTCAATTTAAACGTCTGGCTGCATCACTGTCATGCTGGTCAGGAACTCACTGGGGACCTTTTTAACATTCCCGCACCCTGAAGTCATGGAGTCGAAATCCTTCGTTGCATTGCCCTCAAATACAGAATTTCTCTGACGTCTGTGACTCGCTGCCTGCAGCTTAGCTGAGATCTCACAGTTGGATACAAAACGCAGGTTTGTACCCCTTAGAGCAGCGAGTTTTCAAGCCGCTGAGTGATGCAGATAATTAGGCCTGGCTCATGTGAGGGATGTGGTCATCTCGTTTGCGTGCCAGCATCCCCAGTGCCACACACTGTTGCAAATTTATTGGATGTATTTTTTTTAGACCAAGCTAGCAGAGAAGTGCCAAGCGTTGCGCTAGCGTAGCTAAGCAACGTTACTGGCTCGAGGAGGTGATCCAGGTAGCCACTGCTTTCTCAGGAGAACAGGCAGGATTGTTTCTTGCAGCAGTGTCTTGCACATCTCGCAGAAAAAAGTGACCGTGTTATGATGGCCTGGCTTTCTGCAGAAACGAGAGGAACACAGAAACTTGTGTTTGAAGGACGTGAGTGCCGTAGAGCTGCTGTTTTCCCAAAACTGAGCACACTTAGTAGTTATTGCACTTCGAGCTTCTCCCACTCTGTGCAGTATCAGCTCAGAACCCATAGCACACTGACCAGATGGATTTATCTAACTGATTAATTAGAACAGCTTAACTGCTCTGTTGCTCATTTTAGCTGACATTTTGAAGGAGGAGGTGTCTTAAAAGGGATGCAGAGGAACGGTCAGGCTATGAATCTATTCTCCTAACGTGAAAATCTACCTCAAGAATTACGTGGTGTGACCGTGTCAGGCAGGGGAGGCTTCTGGCATTTGGATGAACCGGGGTGATGCAGTGTGAACTGCCCTGGAGCCAGACTCCATCTGGGGACTGTGTGCCAGGCCATGCATGGACGGGAGATGTGCTTCGAGTTCCCTGGCTGGCTGCTTGCTGGTGGAACAGCATCAGTTCCTTGTTTTCTTCCGTACAGTCCCCTATGTGCGTGCCAGAGAAGGTGTTTGACTCCCAGGTGCCCAGACTACTATTTCCCATCTGTTCTGGGTGCAGGGTAGCAAGCTCACTGGAGATATTCCTTGACCCAGGTTCAGATGGGACCACTCTTCCAATGGAGATCTCTTAGATCCTAGTACTCATCTCGGTTTGCTGTCCTTTTCAGCTTACTACCTGTGGCTATCCAAGGGAGTAAGGGCTCCTAGCAGGATCCCATACATGTGAAACTGACAGATTTAAAAAAGAAATTGCAAATATAGTGGGAAGTAATCTGTGTTTCTCTCTAGAGCTAGGTAACACCTCTGGAGTGTGGACTGCATGTGTTACACTGTTTATAAAATATCTTGAGGCCAAGAATAAGACTTGGTTGTATTTGTTTAGGCATCAGCTATATTTAGTCAAATTAAAGGTGGGGGGGAATGCACTCCAAGAAAATACATGAGCAGTGTTATGCAAAGAAAATTTACTAGTCCACAGTGGAATGGTTCCCTCTGAGTTATTTCCCCAGTTCTCATTATAGAGCAGTTGGATAGTAAAGTTAGGAGAGATTGTGCAGCTGAATTATGACCGTTGCTGCATGGAAGAACCTCACCTGCTTTATGTGGGCTGTAAAAGAAAATGGATAATGACATTTTAAAGACTTCAAAATATGGGAAGCTTAACAGAGTGGTCTGGTATAACTGTCTTGTAGATGCTGCTTTTGCATAATGGAATGGTACAAGAGCTGGTCTATGGGAAATTTAGAGACTTCTAATTTCTGTGGAGCTGGAGAGAGGCTTCAGGTTTGCTATTATAAATTATGAAACAAAATAGTAAGTTTGAAATGAAATGTTTTAATGATTTCCTTGTTGAGTTCTTATGAAATCAGTGCCTCCCTGTGAAGCAGTCTGATTTCATAGACTCAGCATTCCCTAACAGAAAGGAAAAAAAAAAATCAGTAGTTTTTGTTAAAACACAAACTTGCAGAAAAAGAACCAGTTTTCAGACTGTGAGGATGGATCACCTTGCTGGCTTAGGGTTAGGTCCTGTTAGTGCACCTTCCAAGCAGGAAGGATGCAAGCATCCACTGTAGCAAGCGTGTGTATTTACAACACATCCAGCGCTGCCATGGTAACTGCTGGAGGATACGTATTTATGCTTAGGCAGGTCAGGTAGCTTAGCTCTTCCTTCCATGGAGGGAACATGTAACCACCTTAGGTTTACTGTGAGGCAGAAGTATTCAAAAGGAGTTCATGTGAATCATCCCATATGCGGTAAATCAGAGCCTTAGCTTACTCCTAAGGATTTGCTGATTCAGCCATACACTAAAATAATTTTGATTTAATTTTTTAACATATTTTCTCTCAGTTACTTTGCTATTTAATTCCTGCTGTTGATGGCTAGATCGTTTCTGTGCTTTGCCATCTGTCCCATGCATTTGACGATTCCCTGGTGAAGTCCTGGTAGCTTTTTCTGGTGCCAGCTGGTTTTGGTGTGGTTGCCTAAGGAAACAAGGCTTACGCAGTCATGCCTAGAAGACTGACTGTGTCACCCTAATGGCATTTGAACCTGTTGGCCAGTGTCAAATGGACTTAGCAGAGTGGTAGGGCTCTTGGAGAGACTTGGTTCTTAAAGGATTGTAAAAATTAGCAGGTGGGTAAAAATGCTAGCTGTGCCCTCTGCCGAGGTAGAAGGGTGGAGATGTGTTACACTTGACCTTAGACACAAGTGAATCTAAATAGGGTCCTCCTCTGTGTGCGATAGCTGCAGTAAAAGCTTTAGTCAGAACTCCTTCCTCCTTAGGCAATGATGAATCCATCCACAACATGCGAACCCCCAGAGAAAAGAACATCCTTAGTTCCCTTGTTCATAGAAGTCTTCTCCAAGCTTACTACTGAGCATGGAAAACACCAGCTGGCCACTGGTTATAGGCTTGCTATTTATTAGAAGAATAGGTCAGACTCCTCCCATTGTGTACAATGGTGTCCCTGGACACATCACATCTCTCTTTAGCTGTGGAGTCAGGTAGCACTGAAGTTCAAAGAGGCAGAAGTCTTTGCAGCAGCAAATGATCCCCGAGTCCTAGCAGACTGTACGTTGCCCTCTGGAAATCGTAGAGAAGGTGCTTGTTCAGTAATAGCCTGTGCTTTTTCACAGCTGTCGCTGAAAGACATCTCACTTTTTCCTGGATTGTGGACGCAAATGTGTTTTGTCTTATTAAGAAATACAGCGCAAAAGGACTTTTGTAACATCTGTTGTGCTTCAGCCCCTCCTCAAAACCAGTTAGAAACATTGCCACAATATGCTAATCTGCACAGCATTACAGCAGGACAAAAGGGTTGTGGTAGCAGAGCTTGTCAAGAGTGAAAAGTGTTGGATGGGTGGTTGCTGTAAATGGACGTGGATAAAGCAGAGGCTGTTCCGGAATCTGCAAGGGCTGGGGACAGCAGCAGTGTTGTGATGGGATCCTTGCAGAACCAGCTTTGCAGTTGAGGCTGTAAACTTTCAGGTTTACTAAACTGAGATAATTTGCAAAGGAATGCTCTGTGCTTATCTGAAAGAGGAGTCATGTTTTGGCCTAAAACTAGAAATTGTTTTGGGGTGCTTGTAGCTGTCAGACTGGGTCAGTGCTCCATGGACATAAACGTCTTCCTGTAATCTTTTATTTTTATGCACAATGTTTCGTTTACATGTATATTAATACCTATTTTCATGTCTGTATTTTCAAGTATTTAGTATAAAAGTAGCTTGCAGTTGTGAGTGTAGATGTCTCATTTGAGATCTGCAGTGGACTTCAAAATGTGTACTGAGAGGTATGGCTATAAAACTGTGAATGTTGTTGAGACACCCATATTGGCGTCGTTATCACTGAAGGTCCTAGTTGCATCCTTGGTTCACAGGAGTGCAAAACAGATCTCAGCAATTAGTTTGGAGACGGGAGGCTGCTTCTCTGCTTAGCCTGCATGGTATGAGAGGCGTTTGGGTGCATTAAGAGGAGTGTGGCCAGTAGGTCGAGGGAGGTTCTCCTTCCCCTCTACTCTGCCCTAGTGAGGCCTCATCTGGAGTACTGTGTCCAGTTCTGGGCTCCAGTTCAAGAAAGATGAGGAGCTACTGGAGAGAGTCCAGCGGAGGGCTACGAGGATGGTGAGGGGACTGGAGCATCTCTCCTACAAGGAGAGGCTGAGGGAGCTGGGCTCGTTCAGCCTGGAGAAGAGAAGGCTGAGAGGGAACCCTATAAATGGTTATAAATATCTGAAGGGTGGGTGTCAGGAGGATGGGGCCAAACTCTTTTCAGTGGTGCCCAGCGACAGGACAAGGGGCAACGGGTGCAAACTGAAGGATAGGAAGTTCCGTCTGAACAGGAGGAAGAACTTCTTCCCTCTGAGGGTGATGGAGCCCTGGAACAGGCTGCCCAGGGAGGTTGTGGAGTCTCCTTCTCTGGAGATATTCAAGACCCACCTGGACAAGGTCCTGTGCAGCCTGCTGTAGGTGACCCTGCTTTGGCAGGGGGATTGGACTGGATGACCCACAGAGGTCCCTTCCAACCCCGAACATCTGTGATTCTGTGACACAGGGATGCGTTTTGGGGAACAACAGGAGCTGTCTTCAGGCACATCTCACTGTGTTCCTCCTTGTGAAGTGTTAGTGCTCATCGTGTACCTGAGATGAGCACGTACATTCTGTTCCTACTCGTGTCTTGGTTTTATGGAAATATGTATGTACACGTAGGAAATATTAGCACATCGTACATGTTTGTGGATGAAGGCAAGTTGTACAAAGTGGTTTATTGACAGCACTGCAAATGATAGAAAGGTGCAAAAACCACAGGAGACTTCTCACATTCGTCTGTGCTGTGATGACTTTGAGGATTTATCTGGATGTCTTGTGTTCTAATTCAACATTCATGAAAGCCCCAGATTTAACTATAAATGTGCTTTGGGGCAAATCATTTATGAAAACATTGTTGAAAAATGCTTAGAAGGATTTTTATTGTCTTTTTTTGAAAACATGAGTGTGAAAGATGGGAAGGGAGGATGCTCATCCCAGTTTCCAGCATGAGGCAAGAGAAAGTGGTTATTTAGGCCTTTGTTTCTGTAATTTCGTAGTTTCTGTGGCTACAAGTCCTGCAATTCCAGCTGTCCTCAGTGCTGCGACAGTCTGTGTACGAGAACTGATCTTACATTCCGTATGGGTTACAATGCAGCAAATGAAAAGCTGAGTTTCAGGCTCTAATTCTGAATTTTTTGCACTCTTCAAGATTTTAATTTGTTTTCATGTTATTTGCAGAAGGTTTTTTTGTTGTTGAATTGAGTAGTCAGTGTGATTTTTGTGGTGTTGGTGTGCATGCAAGGGAGAGGGAGGTTTTCTTAGTGTTCAGCGTTCACATGGACAGAAACAGGTGGGTTTCCAGCAGAGACATTTGCATTTGAAAACCTGCTCTAAACGGGCTGGGCTTTCCCAGGAGAAGCAGCACCAGCAGTGAAACGCAGCGATCGATCAGCATAGAATTGTGTGAGCATTTGATGGGCAAAATGTTGTGGTATAAAGACAGGGCCCAAGAATAAGCTCTTTGTGGCTTTGTTTCATTCCTGAAAACTGTGACTGAGAGGCTTTTATCATTAAAAAAAAAAAAAAAAATCAGCCACATTTTGGCTAACCTGGAAAATATCACAAGATCCTTTGCAAGATTCTAAGTGCTGTTTCTTTAATCCAATTTTGATATTAAAAAAAAGAAAAATCATGTTTTTCATTTCTGTCTGCTTGTATTTCCCCAACTCTAAAAGTAAAGTAGTATCTGAACCACTCCTTTCAGCCGCAGACCTGAAAGCGTGTAATTTAGTGTACGTGGCGATAAACTCTTTCTTTCAAGCAGCTTGCATTCGCTCGGTTTTCTTTCTTTCCTAATTTTAACTGAGGAAAACATGCCCTTACTTATCACAACACTTCTGTTACGTGCCTGGTTTCTCGGGCCAAGTTCCTGACGGCATTTGAAGTTTCTTTTAATTTCCTCGTCAACCGAGCTGTCCGAGAAACTCGGCTGAAGAACGCTGTGGAACCAGTGCTGGAGCGCGCCCCGATGGGGACACCTGGTGGGGAGACGCCGGGCTGCCCAGGGCGCCCTGCCCCAAGCCCGCGCCGGGGAAGCACCCTGGGGTGGCTCAGCAGGGAGGTGGCTGCGGGTGTTTCTAAGGGCAGCAGCTGCGAGGTGACTCTCGTTGGTTTGCCTGCCTGCTGCTGATGGTCCCCGCGAAGGATCCTGCGCTTGCCGCGTGGCCAGGAGTGCCCGCACGCAGTCGTGGTGGTGCCGGTGCACGGGAGTGGTGTGCAAGCACTGGATTCCCCGGTGTCTGTTGGTCAATGTGACTGGGGACAAAGCTGCAGTTCCCGGCAAATGCTGTTTCTTTCTTGCCGCTGCAGAAGCTGGTATGTTCAAAGATTCTCAGGTAAGCCCTATAGATAGTTATTTAAGAGATGTCCTATTGACGTGTATTTGGAAGGTGAGATGGGAGTTGGGTGAAGATCCAGGACCACATCTGCTCATAGCCGCAGGGCAGAGGAGAACCCTCCTCAGAGTTGGATCCTGCTCTGTATCATATGAGATGCTCCAGTCTCGACAGACAGCAACTCAAGTGACCATTGACGTTTTCCAGTCCTAGTCCTCCAGTGGGCAAGGCCTCCCCTCCCACTCTCCCGTAAGAGTGGCCTTGGGAGAGACCGCGGTGAGGACAGCAGCAGAGGACACTGTGCTTGCCGGCTGAGTTTGGAGGCAGACAGACAGTACTCGGTTCATCCCTGGGGCACTACACCTATGTCAGAGGGCAGATGATGGCTTGCAAGATGTTGGTTTGTACGTGCTATAAAAGCTCTACCTGGCATGGGACAAACACAAGACCCAAGGACAAGGCGGTTGGCTAGGTAGCATTGTTGCACATGTGCTCTAGAAACTGTATGCAAGTGGAGCATGCTTTAATTGGTGTGGTGATGGTCGT
This sequence comes from Opisthocomus hoazin, assembly GCF_030867145.1. NCBI lineage: Eukaryota > Metazoa > Chordata > Aves > Opisthocomiformes > Opisthocomidae > Opisthocomus > Opisthocomus hoazin. Next base: position 65,486,555 of record NC_134419.1, read on the forward strand.
GGTTCGTTGTTTTACTTCTAGCTCACTGAGAAAGCAAGCGTTAGCCTTTCCTGTGATGGGGCAGCAACATACAGATGGGTTCTGGTGTGCCTTCTGACATGCACCAGCTGTGGAACATGGGGTTATCTGGGGGTTTTGCCATTCTAAGTAGGAGAGGAGGAAAACAAAGGAATGCTTATAGTCATGAAGATGGAAGGATAATTTCTGGCTCTTTGTTTTCATGCAGTCTATTCTGAAATAGAGTGAAATTTGTAGCCTACTGGTTTTCTCATTGTTTGGGAAAGAAGGAACTTATTAATTATAATTCTGCACCAGAGTCGCCAGACAATTGGGAGAGAAAGTGACTTTGACTTAGACCATCACAAGTTGGGCAGCAGACTGTGCATTTTTATTAGATATAGCAGAGTATTATTTGTGTTTAAGTCACATTTGAGAAGCTTTTCTCTGTGGCAAATCAGAGCTGCAAATTAAGTATGAATTGCTGTCCCATAGGCATCCAGTATGGCCCTGCTGACTCTGCACCCTCTCACAAAACAAGATGAATAGTAAATAAGAGAGAAGCTAATTTTGTTTGTTGGTATTCCTGTGTGGGGATGAATATTGTAGCAGGACATCATTTTTTGCCACAGGACTCGAGAGAGGGCAATTTTAAAGTCAGTGCTTGATTTCAGATGGCTCAGTGAGACCCCTTTTGTGCTTCAACTGACTCGGAGACTGAGCAGAGCTGGCCGGAGGCAGTCACTGTGAATAGCCACCAGTGACTGTCCTGGTCCAGACCAGAGGTCCCTGCCTGACAGTGGTAAGGAGCAGGTGTTAACAGGAGTATTCTAGCAGACTTTACAGACTAAATATTTCTTGTTTCTCTTCCTTGCAGAAAACACCTTCTGCAGCGGTGACCATGTATCGTGGCACAGTCCTTTGGACAACAGTGAGTCTAGAATCCAGCATATGTTACTGACAGAAGACCCTCAGATGCAGCCAGTGCAGACTCCTTTTGGGGTCGTTACTTTCTTACAGGTATGACCCAGGAAAGGTGGCTCTGACCGTCACCCACTGAGAGTGGAATGCAGCTAATATAATATTCCATTTAGCTTTGAAAAGTCAGATGCTTATTATCCTGTCTTCCACCTTTCTTCCTGGTTTGATTACCATGGATCTCATCTTTGAGTTGTTACTCCAGAGGTATTCAGTAAGCGTTTTACCAGGATTGAGCAATGGCACACTTGTTTCTCAAGACAGAGGTCTGTCTGATGGAGAAAACGTTTACACCATGAAACAGACCTGGAGTTGAGTATTATGTTACTGCTCTGAAATTTCAAACATGAACATGGGGAAAAAAGCTGGGAAAAACACTTTTAAAGGGTAATGTAGAGCTAAATTCAAATTAATTCTATGGCAGTATTGGTACCTGATCCACTGGTTGGAGTTCCAGGAGCAGAGATGCTTGGAGCAGGACTCAGAGTTGCTTTGGTGTTATTTAATGGTAGAAATGTAGCTTGCAGTGTTGACACGAAGATTCTTTAGAGGCTAAGTGAGTTTTCCTGTATTGATCTACAGTTTAAGAAAGGTTCAGGTTTGCATTGCAAAAGAAACATTTTAAAAAACCCTGCAATTTAACCCTACTGTTCAGTGAGGGGAGCTTCCTTGGCCAAACAGATTTGCTTGCTTTCCCAAAGTCCTTCTTCTCAGTGATGTCTCTTAGATAGGGGCTCCTTTGGACATTTTTAAATTGCATATGGAGTTATTAACCTTAATGGAAGAGCTGGCATAGTTTATACCAACTTCTGATTTCTCCCTGCACCATGGAAAAGCTTCTCTCCTGTGGTAAAATTAAAGTGTGTGTATTTTACAGTTTAAGCTTCAGGTTGCTCCCATTTGTCCTTGGCTGCAGTTACAACATGTAAAGGGAAACTCCATTACCACAGACCTGCCCAAGGCAACAGCTGTGCAAGGGCAGCAGAGGCTTTCCTGAATTTTTTGAGGTGCCCAAAAGTCTGTGTTTTCTCAACAAGAAAAGAGGTGGGTGCGGGATTAATCAGTGAAAGGTGAGTTGTGAGACCTGGAAGCAGAGGTAGAGAGCCAAGCTAAGCAGGGTGATTCCTGGCTGACTCCCTGGTTAGTGCTGCTTTAGTCCGCATCTCTTCTTTAGTGCCCAGCCGTCCAGGATCAAAGGATAGTCAGCTTGTAGGATCCTGAGGCTCTTGGCCTCTAACCTGCCACCACATATACAGTTCACTTTTTTTCCCCCTTTGTTTGGTGCTTGTTGCTAAGGATTTATTTTGACCCATGAGGATAAATGTTTGCAAAAAGTAAAAAATGAACACAAAATTATTTCCCGTTTAGAGTCTTGCTTTTTGCATGTAATGAGCAAGTGAAGGCCCAGGGAGGGGTGTCCTGAAGCGAGGGTGATTCAGGCTGTTCACAGAGGAAGCCTGGGAGATGGGTGGGGATGAAGTGCATCTCCAAGGGCTGGGAGCTCTGCGAGGGGCAGGGGAGGTAAGGTGTGCAGAACTGGGTGCGTGCTGACGTTGATGGTTTTCCACGCAGATCTCTATCAGTGCAGATACACGCTTGCGGCAAAGACACATCATGCACTTCTGCTTGCTGCTCTGCTCTGCAGAACCTGGTTTTCAGTTTTCCTCTTTTCTGATAAAACATCAGTTGAACAGATTTTTACCAAAAATGCAGTGTTGTTGGAAAAGGCTTAGAGTACTGAGAAAGAAAAAAGGTGGCCATGGCTAAAATAGTTTTTCATCCCAAAGAGTGACTCATTGTGCTCAAAGGCACAAGCCAGCAGCTGATGGATCACGAAGAAACTGCCGCCTTCTGTCAGCTGAAGGGTGTTTCACCCCTGCATCTGAAGCCGCTGATCTCAGCTGCTGTGAGAGGGACATCTGGTATTACTCAGTGTCAGCTCCCCTCCTGAAAAGCAAACACGTCCTGCCTTATACAGGAAGGCAGAAGTCAGCAATTGCCTGCAGTGACGGGCGGATTATGGGATGTGTAAGCAGCTTTGCTTTATGGTGCCGGGTGAGATGTAACTAGTCAGCAAACTGAGCTGGTCAGGGATTTATGAGCACCAAAGCATTCCCTTGTGGCAGTGGGTCCCTCGCCTGGTTGACATTGCTGGTGCAGTATTGCCTTTGCCCCTAGCAGTTGGCTGACAGAGCAGTGTTTTGCCTGTGCGCAGACCCCAAGCTGTCCTGTCTTGTGTAGACTAGATTGAAGAGTGAGAACAGACTAATGGATTTTCATGAGCCCTGACGTGTCACCAGGTGAAGTTTAGTTTGCACATGCCGTGTGACCAGGGCACTTCATGTGGTAAGTGTAGAGAGAGGGCATAAGGAATTGCAGAATCCCTCTGTTGTCTCAGGCTCCATTTGTCGTCGCTCATCTAGTTAGTTAAAAGAAATGGTGCTTCTCTGTGTCTGCGCTGTTTGATCCAGCACCACGAGGCACATTTTCTGTACAGTTCTTGCATGGTTCCCATCCAGTTTAGTATCTCTGTTTTCATTTACTGCAGATTGTTGGAGTTTGCACTGAGGAACTGCATGCGGCTCAGCAGTGGAATGGGCAAGGGATCTTGGAACTGCTTCGGACTGTCCCAGTGTAAGTGCTCATACAGCCCCATATAGGGGAGCATTCCCGTAGAGAACAATTCAGTTGTTTGTTTTTATTAACAATCTTTAACTTGTTGATGGAACTTATTTAATCCTGTGCTGTAGCAAGAGATGGGAATTCATTGCAAATCTGTTCTCACGCACAAACACTTGGATGGCAGATTAATGCACATAGAAGTCCATATGTTTAGGGCGAAACAGAATGAGGTCTTGAAAGCTTAATTTCCTTCCTTTCACGCCTGCAGCATTTTCTCATAGGCTCTTCCTGAGAGAGCTGGGATAGCTGTTACTGGTGACCTCTCTGTGTAGTTCAAAAGAAAGGAAGGAGAGGGTCTGACTTAGTGCTTAGCAAAACTTGGGTACTCTCTGAAAGTGAGAAGGTCACTCTCAGAATGGCCCCACTCTCGGTGGGCCAGTTGGCAGTAGGAGGAGTGTTCGTGCAAGCGAAGTTCATTGTTATTTCTCCCATGGCAAAACAAAGATGTCGCCAGGTTAAGGAGGAGATGGATTTTGAATGTTAAATGATAATGTGATGCTTTATTTGCTGCCAGGTTGCAGCTAAACTTTTTTGGCTTGCAGATGTTTTGTTTAAATATTTTTCTCTCGTATTTATTGGAAGTTATTGCCGTGTGATTGTAGGTCAGAAGCTATTTTTAAACAAAATGGTTCTGACTATGTGTTTCTGGGCACAATAGTATGCTCTTTAGTATCACAATGGCCTTTGACTGATTATTTGGAAGAGTCCAGCCTTTGCTGCTGGGTTTATTAAACTTGAACTTTTCCCTTTTAAGCACAAGTGCAGATAATTCATGCAAATGCCCTAGAGTAGAGTCAATTTGTCCAGCTGCAGGCTTTCTTTCTGGGACCCCAAGACCATAAATGCTGCCTTGCAGCTCCCTTGGCTCCTCTAAGTAAATACAGATATTGCACCCCTCTCCTCAGTCTGTTCTCATATTGGTTTTTGGCTTTTGTGCTGTGGTACAAGCACCTTTCCAAGGATAAAATGAAACCTAAATGTGCATGGTTCGAAGGCAAAGCTGTAAACCACTAAGCTGCTCGTGTGGAGCCAGAGTAAAAGTCTCTTGCATCCCAGTGAGGGACTGAAGCAAGTGGCATCTCTGCAGTTAATTATTAAACAGCTTCCAAACTGATGTGAAAAAAGAGTGGCTATCTGTGCATCTGAAAAGCTATAAAATATTAACTTTAATTGCTCCCATTCCAAGTGCTTTAGGAGACTGTAACACAGACAAGGCCAGAGGAGGAGGCTTTTGACTGCAGTAACAAAGTATCTCATGAAGAACTGAAAATTTTTATGGCAATTCCTAAAGACCTTGGTTTTTATTTCCAATGAAAAGCACCATCTAAGGCTGACTTCTGCATTCTGCCTGCACTGTCACCCAGAGTAAAGTCTCTGAGTAGTTCAACTTCACAGTATTCTATCACCTTTGTTGGGAAATATCTTGACCCTTCTGACTTTTATTGCTAATGAAAACAAAATTTTCCCTGAACCATCTGAGTACTTGACCATTAAGTACCAACTGGGCAAAATGTCTACTGTGAGGATATTTATCAGAGCAATAAGCTTTTTATGGTACTGAACGTGACTGCCAATCTCAGCAAAAAGTGCAGTCCCACTGGGACCCTGCTGCATCTTGAGATATGTAATAGAGGTATAAATCTTGACCCCATGCCTTGCCCGCCTTTCTTAGACCTAGGGTACACTGGACTTCTCGGTTCCGATTCAGTTACCTGTAAGATTAGAACCCAGTTCAGTCTTGTATGAGTAAGTGGGTCCACACAGGGGATAGCCTGCATCAACCCTGACTGCTTTGCAAGACTTGGTGGTGCCAGGTGCAGGTAGATAACGGTTAGGTCGTGGAGGCCTTTCATTACATATTTGGGAAATTTAAAGGACAAATGCATGCTATGAGATGTATACACAACATAGAGGGGCTTCTAGGCTTGTTTTAAACTCTATCTTGTGCTTCCTTCCAGTACAGGTCCACTCTGACGGCTCTGTTGGGGAGTACTGGCTGAAGTGCTTGTGTGGTTCGTTACCTTTCTTTCTTTCTTTGTAGAGCTGGAGGCCCCTGGTTGATAACAGATATGCGAAGAGGAGAGACAATATTTGAGATTGATCCACATCTGCAAGTATGTCTTTAGTTAATAAAATGTCATGTCTTTTGTAGTAGCCAGGGACATTTGGTTTAATGGTGCAAAACAGTTCTATTATTTTCTGTAAAGATGCTGTGATCTTCTTAATGTTTAGAGTAATCCCAGAAAAGTCTTAGAGACTCCCTTTACCATATTCTCAGAGGTGGTTCAAGAGTGCAGATGTCCAGCCCCAGGTGGATGGCAGCTCTAGGAAGAAATTTAGAGAAGGGAGACCAGGAATACAAAATCTCCTGTGAGAGAGAAATTGGTAAGATTTGGACTGCGTGTTTTAGAAAGGAGGAAAGCAGAAGAAGACAGAAGAACACAGAACAGTCCAAGATTTAGAGATGATAGATCAGGAAATTCCTCCTTTGTTTTATATGCAAGCATAAGGAGATATAACATGCAGAAAACTCAAAACCAACCAAGTAGTATTTTTTCACAGCGAATGTGACAGTGTAGCTCATTCCTGTAGGATGTCACTTGAGGCCAAGTAGTTAGTGTGGTCTGAGAAATAATGGGAAGCCAAAGGTATCTCGTGCAGTCACTAATAATCCATGCAGGAAGATATATTAAACCTTCTTCTTCAGAGTTCAGGTTAATTTCTGAAGTTTAAAGATCAGAATAGGACCTCTATGGAGGGGTTACCGTCCCATGGACTACTGCTGATCTGTGCATTTGGGAGACAGTTCTGCATCCCTACAGCAAAATTACGGTACAGAGTACGTGGGTCCCAGGCAAATCCAGTGTGGTGCCGACCTTGTTTCAGTGAATCACAGAGTATTTGCCTTTAACAGAGAACTTATGGCTCAGCCTGGTAGGGCACGTGCATATGTGCACGTTTTGTACAAGTTGTTGCATTTGTGTATGGTCTGCATGTCTGCATCTGATTACCCTCAGTTGCTTCACAGCATCTTTTGTTTTGAAAGCTCAAGAACAAAACCAAATTCTGCTTTTACTGTTTGTAAGGATTTGTTCATCTAAAATAACCCCAGTCTGAGACACACACAAAAAAAGTTTTCCGCAAATGTCCCACAGTGTGGGAGCTAATACAACTGCAAGTCCCATAAAGTTTTTAGGCTCTTCAAAATTTTGCCCTCTCCCCTCCTGGAGGGTGTTTGTCTGTTCTCTGCACGCTGGTGATTCCTAATGATAACAGGGTTTTCTTCAATTTACTGTAAATGAAAAGTAGCTCAGCTTACTGGAATCTGAGTCAGCCAAGGCAAGTTAAGGCAAAGAAAGAGTACCTCTGCCTCACCAGTGTGTCCTGCCGCCGAAAGCTGCTGTGTCTGTGGTCCTTCCGGACTTCTTCACGTGGAAGACATTCCTGTTTCTGTTCTCTCTTGCCCTTGCAGTGGAGCGTGAGCACGAGGAGGGATGTGCGTGCCTCCTGCCCACACTGCTGCCGCAGCCCCTGGGCATTCACCGGGCAAAGCCTGCTGCCACTGCTGCGGCTGGCGCAGAGACCCGCAGCACGGCTTTTCCCTAATTAGCAGGGAGAGGATAGAGTGTCAGGCACTTGGCGTTTGCGTGGTGGTGGTACTGGATGTGCGAGAGCTGAAGGGCAGCAGTGGGACATAGGTGGAGGCAAGGGAGGGAGCAGGCGGAGAAAACGGACAACTTTCCCGGGAACAGGCAAGCACGTTGCCTGCCCGGGAAGCGGGCAGGGCTTGTTTTGAGGCTGAATTGCCTCTTGTGGGAATTGGTTGAGGCCTAAACCCAGCCCTGGCAGCAGCAGCTGTACTTTCTGTTCAGAGTCGCTGGATCCCAGCTAAGATGTCATCCCAGGATGTCGGTAATTAACGCTGTGGCAACGATGGCTGTTTTCTGTTCAGCCAGGCTTCCCTGTAGGCCATTCACATTTCCCTGGCAGCTCTGTCAAACATTCCCTGTCGGTCCCCAGCTCTGCGCTGATTCTCAGTGCTTTGCTTCTGTTTTAGCAGATATCTCAGAAGAGAATAAAGCTGATTTGAATTTCCTGAGTTGTGGTTGCCACTCTGCGGGTCACGCTGCAGTGCTCTGGCTCGTTTAGAAAGGGATCAATGACTTATAAGAGCCTCAGAGCATCCCTCCCACATACTGAGAGGAAAATGGGACAGAAACATCCTTTCTTTGAGGAAGGAAAAAGCTGAGCCTCCTTTGCCCTGGGCTCCTCCAACCTCCTGCTCAGGCTGCCCTTTCAAGGGAGGAGGAATGGCCCCTCAGCCCAGGCACATCTTCACTGGCTAAAGATGAGGTAAAGCTGTGCATTGCCCCAGCTGGGAGTCTGTGCTGGTTAGGGGTTCTTTTCAGTTTTTTCCCCCTTCAACATCAGTATTTGCATACGTTATAAAACAGGCATGCAAATTAGGCTGCCTTAGGCCAGCTTATTTCCCTCAGCCCCCCTTCATCCACAAGGGATACCAACAGAGCAGCACTTCTTCCCCCGAGGAATTGCTCTGCAGACCAGCTGAGGTGCAGATGACGAGTCCCCTGCCTCCTCCCCAAGGCTCTGTGTGCTGTCCGGAGACCCTGTCTGTGTCTGTGAACAGGGGCCAAGGCTGTGGGGATGGAGAAGCACGTGCCTCCAGAGCCTCTGCCCAATGGAGTCCTCTGGGCCTTTCTGCTCCCTGCTCAAGGGCGACTTTGGTGGCGTTCCCATGCTTCCTCAATCACTGGAATGAAAAATAACTGTGCTGACAAGTTAAACCTCCCCATGCCAGCTGATTCGGATCCTCACAGAGCACCATGGAGGGCTCCCGAAGGAACCGCGTGCTAAATCTCATTTACAGCATCATTAGCATATGTAGGATCGGATGTATTTTTTTTTTAATTTTTCCACAACTTCTATTTCTGGATGAAACAACTAATTTTATGTTTAGGGCATAACAAAAGAAAATCCCAGCAGATTTATTATTTCTCAGATTTTCCCATTATGTTTTCATAGAAGCCAGTTTCCCCTGACACCAGAGGAGGACCCCAACAAGGAGCAGTCTTTCACGGAGAGGGGCAGGAGGAAGGCAGTCTTTCGAATGCTTAAATCTAAGTCAGGACTGCTCTGGTCCTTCCCCCAGCCACAGGCTTCTGCCTCTGTTCTTGGGCCAAAGAGCCAGTTTAGGGAGGCGATCCAGCTGAAAAAAAAAAAAGAGTTGGCTCAAGGGAAGGGGTAGGAGCATATGGAGATGGAGGAGGGTGCAGGGACGGCAGCCACTGTGAATTACATCAGCTTCAGCTGCTGTGTGACCGCACCCTGAGTGCTTGTGCTTGTCTTTCAGCTGCTCATATCCTCTCTTGAATGGTCACAGGAACAGGCAACGCTCTTTCCAGGGTGCAGCGTGCACGGCTGGACAAGCGGAGTAATGTCTGTGGGTTTTAGTCTGGAAGCTGCTTCTTAGGGAACAGATTTTGGAAAGCACTGGATGCTCCCACGGTCTTTTGACTCCAGTGGCAAGGTCAAACTGGAGGGTGGTAATAACGAGCAGAGAGATCTGCTCCCGTCGTGCGTAACACAGTTCTGCTCTTTCCTCAAATCTTCAAAGTTTCTGTCCCGCGAGCACCTTGTTCTGAGGTGACCCAGATGTAAGCAGTGAGATGGAGATCTTGCTGGTGCCACTGAGCGGTACCAGAAGCGGCATCCCTTCTGAAGAGGGATGCCAGGGGAGAGGTGGCAGCGGCCAGAGCTACTCGGTGTAGCTGAGCCCCGAGTTTGTTCAGCTCAACATTACCCCCTTGTGGGACACAGGTGGAAATTCAGACCAATGCCAGTGCCCCGAGCAGGTAGGTGTCCTGGGGAAGTTTTGGCTGTAGCTTGGGGCAGTCTTGCTGGCAGCAGATGCACATGTCTTTGACAAAAAGTGCAATGGCTGAGAGTATCCAGCTGCTTGTGGCTGGTGTGTGATGCCTTCCTAGACCCAAACGTTGGTTATGTGCTTGGGAAGCCCAACTTGCAGGGGAGGGAGTTTCTGTATTTTGCCGATAGAGAAAGCTATGCGAAAGCTTTGACGTTGTGATCAGACCTGTGTCTGCTTGCACGTTTGTCCTTAACGCCTCAGCACGTTGAAAAGCAGTGGTTGTCTGGGTGGTTTGCAAATTATGAACTCTTGCGAATGCAGAGTCTCTCCGTGATCTGTTTTCATTGTGGGACTCCTTGGTAAGCTTGGAAAGAGAACTTAAATTTAGTTATTCACTGGTTTGTTATCAGTGACATACAACAGGTAGACTGCAAAGCTGCACTTCATACCGGAATGTATAATGTAGTGCCATAAACTCTTTAAGCCGGTGTAAACCAGAGTTAACACTGAAAGAAGCAACCCAGCGTACCCTAGGCCATTGATTTCCACCTGTCTTTCCGTGCTTTGTGCCTGCCAGGGCCATGTAGTGAAGCGGTAGGGAAGGGGTAGCAGTTCAGACCAACCCACTATGGAAAAGGTTTGTTCCAGTTCAGACCAGCTCCCTGGTTTGGCTCAATGTGCAGTCACCCTTAGCTGATATGTCGAAGCATGGGGACCAGAGAGTGGAAACTGGCCGCAAAGGGGAGAGATGCGGGAGCTGCTGGAGGCTGGGTTGAGCCAGGGTGGGTTCCAGCTCAGGTTCAAGCCCCACCCAAAAAAGTCTTGGGGTTTTGGATCTTTTCAAGCAGGAGAGAGTCGACAAAGGGATTGAGACAGATGGCTCAAACCTGAGTGGAGTGAGTGCCAAATGTGCCTGGGATGATCTCAGCCGGCCCCCGGAGGATGACGAGGACAGCAGGAGCATTTGCATTGGGACCCAGCCGCGGCGGCTCTCCGGGAAAGGTAGGAGGTCCTGGGCCTAGTCGCTGCCATGGCCTTTTGGCTTGTTTTCTGAAGGGTCTGGGCAGTGGGCTGAGTCATGCAGCATCTTGGGGTTCATAACAGCCACCACAGTTACTGGAAGGCTTAGTATGTCTTGGGAGCAAAATGAATTTTGGTGTGGCCTCTTTGAGGAAGGCAGGAGAGAGGAAAAGGGGTCTTTGAGTTGTTTTGTCTAAATGTTTCTTTCTGTTTTTAGGCTATTCCTAGTCTAAATCTGCAAAGTTAAACTGAGCACTGGGTGAGACCAGAACTGTAAACACCTGCCAGGTGAAGCAACTGCATTTTCCCAGGCTGTGTTTCCTTATTAACATTGTCACTTCTTGGGTGGCAAGTGGACTGACACTGCACATTGCTGTAGTTGAACTTAAATGATTCTTGCAAATACGGAACTCTGGGAAGAAGAAATAAAATACGGTGGAGTTCCCCTTCGCAGTGAGATGCCATCTCAGGGTACAGATGTCATAGCCATTACACATGGTTGAAACTATGCATGTCACCTTTCAAACGAGTGAAGCAACATAAAATTTGAGGGCTTGAGATTTCCAGGAATTAGTGATGGTTTCCGCAGGAATGGTATATTACTTGTTTTTAAGTCCCTGGTAAAATGAATATTTAAATGCATGTAGGGTTCCTTTTGGCTTCTGTGCAAATATTTTTGAACCGTACTGGATCTAAGAAGGCTGTTCTCCCTCAGCTCTGCAAAAGAAAAGCTCAAGACAGGTATACATGGGGATATTTGCATATTCTTCAAAAGATTTTGAAATGATTTGGATATTTTTTCTCTACCTGATTCCCACATTTCTCAAAAAAAGATGAGGAAACCGCTAAAAAAGGTAGGAAAGCATCGTATTAAAGTATTTGGCCATTAGATGTTATAGGAAAATCAAAAAGTAAAAAGTCTGCATAATTTGCAGTTTAGTTTCAAATATGAGCCTGAGGCTAAAGTTTGCCCTGCATGAAAATCCTTTCTTTTGTGAATCTTGTAAATTAATCAACAGATTTGCAAAGCCAATTGCAGAAACTTGGAAACGTCTTTGCACTTGTTTGGTAAAGGAACAAATTCCTGTTTATGCCTAATGGGAAAAGTGAGTTCCAGCACAAAGCCTGGAAGTGTCAGGAGGTTCTGCGAGAGCTGCAGAAGTAGCAGACACCTCATTTATGAAAAGATTCAAAACTACTCAGAATTTCCTCATCAGGAGGGCTTAGTACCAAAAGTTCCAGCTCTCCTTGCCTGACATAACATCGCAGCCCAAACCAAGAGAATTCAAGCTGACTTTATAAAAAGTGAAATAACTCCTAAGGTGCGGGAAGAGCTGTTAAGTATTCTCCCTTAGCATCTCTTCATTTCTTTCTGAAAGGGAAGAGTTTAGGTGAAACACATCATAGAAACAAGCCTTTAAGAAAAAAAAAGCTGATATCTCTTTGCCTCTGTGATGTTTCTGGGGACGCTAAATCATGTTAAAAAATTCTCTTTGCAGATACAGAGCAAATCAGGGAGACTTTGCGGAGAGGGCTTGAGATCAACAGCAAACCTGTTCTACCTCCAATAAATGCACAAAGACAGAATGGGTTGAACCACGACCGAGCACCGTAAGTTTCGCCCTGCGCACTCTGATGGTGGGAGGATGGAGGCTAAAGAGCTCAGCATGGAAAACAAAGTTAAAGCTGGGTGGGAAAAGACTTGGCAAGGGGAGAGGAAAGCTAGCAGCAAGTACTTGCAAAGTGCAACGATAGAGGGAGAAGAGTTGTTCGGGTTGGGTTAATGGGCTAGTACTTGGGAGGGCAGATTTTGAGAGGGGTTTTGTACAAATCTTGCTAATGCAGAGTGGCTCTGACTCTGTTCTGCAGTACCTGCTGTTCACAGTGTACAGTGTTTGAAATCAGACTGGACTGAGCCCTATAAAATGTGCTGTAGTGAACAGTGCTGTGATATCCAAAGAGCTAGGTGGCATTAGATGAGTGTTTGCTGATATTTTTGCCTGAGCTTTTTGTTTTCAAGTGTGTAATTACAAACCTTTTGGTTAAAACGTTGATTTTCTTTTTTTTTTTTCTTTTTTTTGAGTGACTTTGATCTTGCCTTGCTTAAGCAGTCAGGTGCTGGCAGTAATTACATGCCAATACTATGCTGGTCTCTAATAGTCTGCAGACTAACAGGTGATTTAAGAGGGACTAGGTGGGCCTGTAGATCTGCCCTCATTTGTAACTTTTGACTTCAGTGAATCTATAGAAAATTACCTATGGTTTCAAGCCATCTGCGTTATCTGCACTTCCATCTCTTTGGGTTTCTTCCCTGCCCCTGTTAGGTTTATTTCAGTTGCTAGTTAAATGTCTTCCCACCCATTTTAATGTTTTCATATAAATGATACAGAAAGGTATGCATCTTTGCTGCACTCTTCATCTTGGTATTTCCTTTGGTTTCCTGGTCTCCGATGAACACTTGTGCTTTCTTGTTCCCAGAGTAAAAATCATCATGAAATCGGCTCTTTCCTGTAGTGCCAGGCAGGAACAGCATCCTGCTCTGTTTCAATTCCTGTTTCTTTCTTGATTCAAGCAGTTCATGAGAAGAATGTTCCTCATACTTGGTTAGGACCATGATGTCCTTTCTTGTTCCGTTTTGTGGGTGACTTCTGATTTGCCTAACGTATGAATGCTTCTGAGTTGCCCAATCCTTTGGGGGAAGTGTTGTGTCAAATGCTGGTGCTGTGTACTAAGAAGTAATATGAGATATTGATGCTTCTAAAAAAAATCTCAAGTAGCTTTATTATTGCTTTAGGAATAATCTTACTTTTGCTATATTGTAATTATATGGAGCCAAATTCTGACCTGACTCAGAGTTTGAGTAGTACTTCCCTGCCTGAAGGCTGGTCTCACTGGACCATTGGTTGGTCCCGTTGAAAAAATAAAATTGTACCATCTGATTTGCACAAACCACACCCAGCCTTGGAAGGCTCAAAATCATTGAGCAGGATTTCTCACAGATGCTGGGTTCCTGCATGAATCTGCATGCCCAGTAAAAGCTCTGAGTTCACAGTGGTTGAGGACAACCAGAAAAATTTGGGGTGCACACCAGGTCAGGGAGGCAGCTGATGGGTAAACCTTAATGCTAGGAGGCAGTTGTTGCTTAGATAAGAAAGCTTTATGTTATTCAGGGGAAGATAAACAGAGATATGCTCAAGACAGAGTGACAAAAGGTTAGCAGAGGTCTAAGATGAAGCACACAAAAATTTGCCTGGGTTTTTAACTGTTCTGAGACAGAGAGGACGGCAAGTCAAATTCAGAGCCTTGTATCCCTGACAGTGCTCTTTGTTGCAAATCTCTCTTACCTGTAGCAGCTGCGCACTCACCCTACCTGAAGCCTGAGTGGTAGGAATGGCTGGTTCCCAGCGTTTGCCTCCTAGAAGATCAATACATTTTTTTGAGGTCTATGGTTACCACTGTGGAAACTGATCGCTAGCCTGTTTCTCTATAATAGCTCTCTTTCCTTAACTGAATTGCTATCAGCTGCGTGTCTTGCCAGCGGTTATTCTGGTGATATCAGAGGGATAGAGGGGATCTCCTCAACTTAAAACAGCAGTGAGTCCTAATACTTTCTTCCTCCATCTTACCGCTACTTGGAGAGGAGTTTGGAAAAGGTCTTTTTCTACTTGCGCAGTGGCTTCTCTTCTCCAATTCATGTAGCAGATACGATGGGACTTGTTCAATGCATTGACCGTGGTGAGAGAGGGGTGGTTTGTGCTGGAAAGCAGTGTTAACTGTCAACCTCTAACTAACTGGCACTTAAATGAGACCTGATGGGATTACCCTTACTGTGGCTGAGACTTACCAGTCAACATATTTTCCAGTGCAGTGTGGTACAGATGAAGTGGAAGAGGAAGGTCTTAGTAGGTCTCAGCCTTTCTTAATACACTGTCTCAGCCTGTCTTACGCATTTGAGCAAAGTTGCTCAACATACTATCAAGTACATGAGCATGATCTAGAGACTCTCGTCTCCAGCTGCTGCAGAGGGATAACTTAGGAGTTCAGCTTTTGCATGTTAGTAATATATCCACATCCACGTTCCCTACAGGTACCTGCAGTGGCAAAGGCTGAGACATGAAAGGCACAAAACCGAGTGCCGATACAGTAATTTCGTAAGGCTTACAAGCACCTGAGATGAAGGACATCTCTGCACATAGATCTGGTCCTTCTGGTGCGATCCTTGCTTGAGCCTGGTAGGGCTGGGACTCCTTTCTGTCCTTCACTGTAAATCTTGTGTAATCAAAGGCAAGTCATTTAGCTATTGAGCTTCAGTTCTGAATCTATAAAATGGGACTAATAACAATGTCATCTTCTTGAGGCACCACGAGGATAAATATGTTAACGATTACGAGGTGCTGGCTGATGGGAAGCAGGCTTGTATGTAATCATATCCTGCACTGTACACACCAGACCATAAAATGTCAAACCCTTGGTTCGTTGCAAGGGTCCTGTGAATAACTGGTGCCTTGGGAACTTGACAGAAACGCTCTGTTGGGGCATGGAAAAGTGGTCCAAATCTACTTTCCATAGGGAGCACTGCAGAAGCCCAGGCTGTCAAATTTGCACCCAGCTGACAGTAGGATGTTAAAGTCTGACACAGAGTCTAATAGCTTCGTGCAGAAGAGGAATGTGCTGTTTATTTATCATAGATTTGCAGCCACCAACTGCTTTCCTAGTAGCTTTCTTGCCTTTCTTTTATCCTAACCCTACCACCCACACGCAATAATCTATCAGGATTTAAAGCAGACAACCTGTTCTGCATTCAGCATCATAAAATAGTATCAGAAACACTCAAAGTTTCAAGTATTTATTTGTATAAAATGTGGAGGATCCAGATTCCATACAGATTTCCCTGTCTTTGTGTAGTTACAGTTTTCAGTGCTTATGCAAAAACCTCACATTGTTTGGTTGCAGATAGGACTTGATTCAGTGTTCTGGCTCCAGCAAAGCACATAGTTACATGGTAAGCATGCATATTACCAGTTGTTCACTGTCCCGAGTCCTAAAAAGAAAAGTTGCTTTGAGAAAAAGCTGATTTCTGTCAAAACCGTGTTGGGCAGCTGTAGTACTTTGATTCATAAGTGTTATTACTGTAGACTGTGTAGCCCTTTTTCTCCTAAGGACATGAATAAAAGCACTCTTGATGCTTAAAACTGCATCGGACATCTGTTTCTCAAAATGACTGTTAGCTCAGTTCATAAGCAGCCATTAAATTGGTTCGTACGCATTAAACAAAAGAACATGTAAATTAATCTTTGGAAACATGACTAATCATTTCGACCATAGGTAACAGAATACTCTTGATTACTGCTTGGAAAATGAGGCGTGTATGAATACAAATGTACTTTACAGTGGTGTGTTATTTGTTTCTTTGGACCCATCAGCTTGGTAGGTGCTGTTCAGACAGACAGAAGGGCAAGGCTCCCGGTCTCCTGAACTGTGCAGATGCACTCTCGTTGTGTACGGCAAGCTTTTACCCATGAGGAACATTTAGATGTCAGACTAAACACTGCTGCTGTTAAGACCTCAGTGGGCTGGGAGCTCCAGATGTCAAGGATCAGTGACACTTGAGGCGTGGGCTGGAAGCTCCAGATGTCAAAGATCAGTGACACTTGTGGAGTCTTGCTTCATTTGCTGTCTAATTTCTGGATGTAGTAAGTTCTGGGGCCAAGTCTCTAATTGTCCCTGGCAATTAGCTCTGTGTACTGCTGTGAGGTAGGTGAGTAGTATCACCATTTTACAAATGAGGACAGAGGAGTTAATTTGCCATAGTTGCAGTGAGAGCCGGAGTTGGGATAGGGGAGACCTTTTCCACTCCTCAGGGGTCCCCTTGACCACGCAGCTTTGCTGAAAGTAATGTTTTTCTGTCCCTTGGATGACTCAGACGCTTCTACTGCTCCTGTCAGCTGAGGCATGGAGTAGAAGCCTGGAGCTATCACACTGCATTACTGCACATGTTGAGCCTAAAATTATCAATAATTGCTACATTTCATTGTGCCGGGATTCAAGTAATGCCCATGCCCGTCCCCAGTGTCTGAAGGTGAGGCTTGAGTGGTGGAAAATGGTCTCCCAAGGCTGTGTTACTTTGACAAAACACAAAGCTTTTCCAGCGCCTCTCAACTGTTCATCGCTCTCCCTCTTCTCAAGAAGGATAAAGTGGTGTGGTTCAACAGGCCTGACTCCTGTATTTCTGTGTGGGATTTCCCAGATAACTGTGCATGCACTGGTCCCTTCACGCACAGTGGTCATTTGTCTGGGGACCTACAACGGATGCCCCAGAGACCTCAAATCCCATCTGCATTCAATTCCCAGGCAGAAAGACAGGTGGAGTCTAGGGAAACCTGAATGTATGGGACCTCTGTGCCCTGTGTGCTGATTCCATCCAGCCCTGAATGGTTTCCAGCTGTGCAGGGAAATGAAGGCAGGTTCCTAGCAAACAGAGCAGGAACAGCCCTCCGGCAGGTGGGGCTGGCAGGGCCGTCCTGGCTGCGACCTTCTGGTGCATGGCACCCTGAGCATCTCGGGTTGTTGCCTTTCCCTTGGGGGAAGAGGGCGGAGTTGTGTTGTTCCAGAAGAACCCCAGACTGTCACACAATGTGCCCGGTTTGGAGTGCGTGAGTACCAGTGGCACCACTTGCAGGACTGGAGTCCGCTGCCCGTGTCGTTCCTCTGGCTTGGTAAATACGGCATGTTGATTTCTCCTTTCAGTGAGTAGCACTGGGTTAATGCACATTAACAAGGTCCATCTGAGCAGCGTTTATGAGGAAGCTCTGACGGTAATATCAAGATGTAGGATTTGCTTCAAGGCGCGTCTGTACTTTGCTTCTCCCGGTTGTGCTGGGTTTTGATCGCTGCTTTACTTGGGCGGAGGGGAGCTTTGTCTGTGTAGCTGATTTCCTGTCTTCAGTTCTTGGAGGCAAACTTTTACATGAAGGGGAGCGTTTCAGCGTTCTCTGAAACTGTCTAGTTCTGGCTAGACTTTCTGATTCTGCAGGCACTAAGCAGTAAGTTTCCAATCCAGTCCTGCTTATTTAGGCATGCTGTCTCATCGAGACGCTGTTCAGTGGTGTCTTGCTTGAGTAAGGAATGCTGAATGGGGGGAGGCAACATAACTTTAGGGAGTGTCTCTCAGCATGAGGCTGAGTGCTGGGTGACAAGCCTGCAAACTAGAAAAGCAAATGTCTGGAAAACCAGTGTCAGGAGAAGCGCGGAGCAGTCACCATGCTAATAATTTGCACCTCTACATAGCTTTCCCCATCTAAGAATTTAAAAGTGCTTTGCAAACATTTACTTAATCCTTGCAACACCCCTACATGGAAAAATGTCTCAGTTTTACAGACAGGGAACCTGAAGCATAAAAAGAGTTGTTTGACTTTGCCCATGAGTCCGCAGGGTGCCAGTGACACTGTCTCAATCCCAGTTCAGCTCCAGGTCTGGAACAGCCTGGCCCCTGCAAGCACTGACAGTAGTTACTACACTGCTTTCCAAAGGGATATGCGAGTGGCAAGAAGATTGTTGTTACTGGCATTGTCCTTGGAGCCCTTCGTGCCAGGAAGTGCACACAGAACATCTTCACCGTCCGGTTTAACCAGGATGATGAGCACCCAGGTCTGAGTGCTCAAACTAGCCTTGTCTCAGTGTGACCACAGCAGGAGCTGTGTAATCGTGTCCTCTCCATTTCTGCGCTTGCCTCTGTGTGCCTGTGACGTGTCCGTAACTCTGTGTGCCAAGGTGCTTAGGGCTCTTTCCCACAACTGCTGGTTTGCCCTTTCGGGGAGAACTGTGGGAAAGACACTGGAAGATTGCTGGCATTTAAGTGATCTTTGGCCAAATCTTCACTGGGGAGTGAGGAGGTTTGAAATAGCCATGCTGGGAAGGGAACAAAGGAGAAAAAAAAAAGTGGTCCAACCTTGCTCTCCCAACTCCATAAGCTTGCGCTAAGGGTTTGCATTTGCTGACTCATGGTGCTGGGTTTTCTACCAAGGAAGCAAGGACCAGTGACTGTAACTCAGGTTAGTGGTACAGTGGGCACCCACTCCTACAGAGAGCCCGTGCCATGGCCAGCTTCCAGCAGCGCATCCTTTGTGATTTTGGTATCTGGCAGGGTAACTTGGAAATGCAGTAAAATTATGCTCCATGTCAGCAATAGAGCTTGGAAGGGAACGGAGAGCTCCTTCCGTGACAGATCCATGAGATCAAGCGCGCTGATCATAAAGCAAAATGCAAATGGAAGAATAAATAAACCTTTCTTAATCTGATCAACCTGGTTATTCTTGAATCCCATAAAATAACTGCCAGTGGGGTTGCTTGAGAAGAGGTTTCTATAAACATGACTTATAAGGAGGGGACATCCAAACTTCATGCAACCCAGTAATTGCATTGGCGATTTTCCAGGATCCCCAGGGGCTGCTGCTAATTGGCATATAATTAAGCAGGTTGCAGCCACCCTCGTCTTTCATACAAAGAGAGGGCCCCTGGGAGGGTACAGGTTCCAGCGTGTGGCCGCTCACATCAAGAAGGAGCACAGCACGCTGGGACATGTAGTCTCCTCGGGCCCTTTCTCCCCGTTGGCAGAGGTCTGGGGAAGCTGCAGGCCACACTGGACACCTTTGCAACGGTTTGACCGCCCCTTTCTCTCAAGGGAAAAAAAAAAAAAAAAGGAAATGGCTTTGGTTAAGTTCATGGACTGTTAATCAGCGTTCATGAGATTTAAAAATGAAAAAAACAAACAAACATCATTTCCTCCCTCTCTCCTCCCCCCCAGAAGCAGACTACTGGTAGAAACTGAAGCTGGAAAAAATAGTTGAAAGTCAGCTAAAGTCACCTTGGTAACTGCAGCAATACACTTGCCCAGAACAGGAGACATCAAACCCAACTACAAACAGCTTTAAAGAAACAAAAAGAATGTAATCATCTAAAGAATTAATCTGACAACTGCCCACGTTTACACCTCCCACAAGCTCCCAATCAGAGGGAAGTGCGCTTTAATCTCCTCCAGCTCCCCTCCAGTTTCACAAAACACGAGATGTGCAGTCCTTAAACTGGGGCATTTCCGGCATGCTGCTTCCATTTCAATCCACTGCCTTTCCTAATGCAGCAGCCCTGGCTTTTGCAGACTTGTTTTTTCTGGACACTGAGAAACATGAATTTTTTTGTGTGGGTTGGATGAAGTATTAAATCTGGAATAGACAAAGTTTGCAACATTTTACGTGATAGTCAGCTAGATCTTAGTCATAACAAATAAAACTCCACTGGCTTTTGCCGCTGATTTATTTGGTGATGGGGTGGAGGAAGCAAAGGCTTACGGGTAACTGACAGTCATAAAACCAGGGAT
The DNA here is from genome assembly GCF_030867145.1 of Opisthocomus hoazin. Lineage (NCBI taxonomy): Eukaryota > Metazoa > Chordata > Aves > Opisthocomiformes > Opisthocomidae > Opisthocomus > Opisthocomus hoazin. Next base: position 65,506,492 of record NC_134419.1, read on the forward strand.
GTTAGTGTTAGAAAGCAGACTTTTTCTACGTTTTCTTCTGAGGTTGAAAACTACAAGCTGTGGATGGCAATGTGTGTTATGACATGAACTTTTCAATAATAACAGCTTAGAAGTCCTGCTGGCCCTTCCTCTGGGCCATCACCCTTTGGAAGGGTCAGCACAAGGATTTCCATTCCCAAAGGGAGAATTTTAATGGGTCTTGCCAAGTCCCTGTGTCATGCGACATGTTCCAGAATCTGAACGTGATGGCACTGTGGCCTCTTGATGTGTTACGCGCAGTCCACAACATGTCCAGAAGTGCCCATGCGCGCAAAGCTCTGGTTTAGAAAAGGTGTAGCTTAGACAGAAGGTTATTTGGTTTCTGCTATTGGAGTTTTGCCCTTAACTTTAAATAGCTGAAATTGTGTGGGCTCCACTAAAGTGAAACTAGAAACACAGAGACCGTGACTATTTTGGAAAAGTTTTGTGGAAAGGATTAATAATTTCATGTAATTCAAACTATTAACTACCATTTTGCTTCACTCCTTCATCTTTTTGGCAGAAAGGCTGGTTACTTATTAATGTGAAGTCCTAATTATTGACAGCCTTGAAGTCCTGACAGTTCCGTTTGATAGTTATATATTAGTCAACATCTTCTCTTGAGCATGTAATGACAAACAGCATTTGCTGGTTTTAATAAGACTTAGAAAGCTTTGCCCCTTGCCTTCAGAATATTGTCGTCATTCCTATTATTGCATTAACAACCGGAGGCTGTTTCCCCTCAGGAGCGCGGCGCCGTTGTGCTAGCAGCTGTACTGGCTAGCATGCTGGAAACCCAAAAAACCACCTTCAGCTCGGGGGCTTTGGAGTCCAGGGCTATGGGGAACTGGCCTGCGGCTGTCTGTCCTTCCCAAGCATGAAGCTACAGCAGCGATTGCCTGGTAGGCTGTGTTACGCGACGTGCCAGGCGCGCTTAGGCAGTCCAGCTGAGAAGGGCACGGTCTCTTGTCTGTAGCAGTAGCATTGCTGTAAAACTCCTGATCCGCTCCAGGGTGCGTGGACTCTGTAACTGCATTTAACTAGTACAAGCTTATGGCCTGCTTGAAAATCATGCGTTGCTAATGGCTGACCCTTTTGGTAGGGATTGATAAATGAATGATTGGAAGCGGTAGACCACAGGCTGACTTTCCCACAGCTCACTGTGTATATAAGATCTGATAAGGAAGTTGAGGCAAAGCTTAGCTTAAGGTCAACTGATCATTAATCAACTGTAAACTGCCCTTCTCAGGTAATCAGCCTGCAAAATGCTGCCCCACTCCACTCTTTGAAGACCCCACCTACAAAGAGCTGTAAAATGTTTGCTGAAGTAGATTAAATACAGCTTTAAGTGCCACCTATAGACTACAAAGCATGTTGTGTCTTTGCTTCAGGGTTAACTCACCAGACTTACACTCGGCTGTCAGTCCATCAGCCCACCCTGTGCATAAGCTGTATCCTGACCTACTGTGTCCTTGCTGGATCCATTATTGCTTTTGTGTGTTGCTAAGGCAGAACATGAGACCTGTTTTAAAGTTTTTATCTTGCAGGGAGCTGAGCTGCTGTGAGTTTTTTTCCTGTATGTCTCTTTCCGGGCCATGCAAGGTATTTGCAGCAGGAAGGCACTGTGAGATACCAGAGTTTAGCTTGTATGCTCCTTTCAGAGTGGGCAGCTCAGCAGCTTGGATGAAAGGCTCACCTGGGACTAGGTGACCTGGCAGAAGCAATAGGCTGATCTGCTTTGGAAGCCACACTGAACTGTATTACTATGTGTGGGGTGGATGGGAGTAATTTTGGGACAGCACCCAAATGTAAAATCAAGTAGAGCTGTGATCTAAGTCAGCTCATGAGGGTCAGGCTGTTTCTTTACAGTCATTTCCAGATGGATGTTAAAGGTGGCTCCACTTGGGTGCAGGGAGGATCCAGGCTTGTTTTAACAGTGTTCCCAAATGAAGCCACAGCCTGATAGCCTTGTTTGTCTTTGGTCTGTCCGGCACAATGGAACCACATTGCAATGTGGCATCTTTCAGTTCCCTGTCCTCCTCTGGTGATTCTGTACTGTAAAAACTATCTTAACAAAGTCTTACCTCTGTTAAGTTCATGTGGAACACCAGGTGACAGAAATGTAAATCACATATCAGACACATCAAATCAGTCCATGCCATCCACAAATAATCATAACCCCCCCATCCTTCATTCTTTGTTCTGGACTATCAAGTAAGGGATCATGCTGATGCTCTTTGAACATATAAAGTGTTTATAGTCAAGTATTTTGAGGTATACCGGTTTGGTTATCTGGAGGAGTCTGTCTGGCAAAGTTCCTCATCATGTAATAACATAACCTTTAGTCATAGCTTTACAGTATGCTGGTGTTGCAGAGATGAATGAACAAGAAAACAAAGCTGCATTGTCTTAAAGCAGCCCCGCTTACAAGGGAAAACAATCTGCGGACGTCCTGCTTGTCATATGTAGAGTCCATCTTTTGGCTGCTGCACTTGATGCTGGTGGAAGTGGAGGGTTCTCAAAACCTTTTGGTTGAACCGTGCAAAGAAATTATTTGGAGACAATTGTAGGAATGCCTCAGAGCTCAAAGGTACTTGAGCAAGGGCACAAGGGACTGCAGGCCACTGCCTAAAAAGTCCTTAAGATAAGGCAAAAGCAGGAGGGAGAGCACACCTGGTAATTCTTTCAAGCCATTTTATAGTGGTTTGGGGTTTTGAAGAGTGTAGTTTTGCTCCAGTTCTTTCCGGAAATTTTATTTCTTGTATGCTGGGAAGGGATGCACCATGTGTGTGCACCGATTCATATCCCAAGTCATCAAGTCACGGTGAAAAGCTGCATGCTGGGACTGGTAGTCTGACAGAGGCTGTGTCTCTGTAGGGGTGATGGAAACTTAGATGTGTCTTCATAACAGTTTGCTCCTGTGTCCTTCGATATTCGCACAATCACTCTGAAACACGGCAGAAATAGCACACAGCACTGGGATCCTCAATATGTGCATTTTGTCTCTTCTCTTAGAAGCCGTAAGGACAGTTTAGAAAGCGAGAGCTCGGCAGCTCTCATTCCTCATGAGCTAATCCGCACGAGACAGCTGGAGAGCGTACACCTGAAATTTAACCAGGAGTCCGGAGCACTCATTCCTCTCTGTCTAAGGTGAGTGAAGCCGTCGTCCTCCTCAGCTTGTGCTAACATGCTGCTTTTGCCTTGTGGCATTGTTTCACCATACAGACATGCATGCAATAGGTCTTTAAAGGCCAGAGCTGAGATATTTTGCCAAAACACATTAGAAACAGATGATTCTTTGCATGTGTGTTCGTCATGGTAAGGTTGTTTCTCATTCTTTTTATGTCCTCCAGTGTATTTTGAGTGCTGAAACAGGACAGGGTTAGTATAGGGGTTTTTTTATTAGTCTAATGCTGGCAACTCTGTGATAAAGAAGGGGTGTCTTAATGTACTCTGTTGAAGGAATCCCTTACGTTGTTAATTCTGGCTTACAGACTCAGACGCAAATGGTTATGCAAAGCCTGTTTGCAGTCAGTTTATGCATGCAAGTGTGTTTTTTAAACAAATCATGTCACTTACATGACTGAAGGTACAAAACATTGCGTGTATACTCTACACGTTGTCGTTTGAAGGTTCAGGCTGGCCGTACCACTTTTCTAGTTTTCCACAATTTAAGTCAGCGCTATTTTTAAAAACACCTGTGGCAAATGTTGTAGTCCTTAACATAAAGGTGAATTGTGGGGTAGATACAAACGATTGCAGGTGCTTGAGTTACTTTAGCTTAATGAGTTATGTGTCTGTAGTATCAGAGTTATCAGCAGCAGGTGCATACTTGCCTGTGCCTTTTGAGAAGCCAATAGGATAGTTAACACAAACATATTTTATTTTACATCACAAATGTGCCAAGAGTCTGTCCTGGTCAGTTACCACAGCTCAGCTGACCAGCAGTAACTCATCAAGCAGCTGTGACTCTGGTAGGTGCTATATATCTTACATGAAATTTTCCCCCTTGCGTGTTGGAAGCCATGCACGCATGCTACGCGTGCTGTGAACTTCAATACCAGAGCCATGATTTTCCCTGTAGAAAGCACTGAATGGAAAAAAGGGAAGTGACGCTGTAGGTGGTCATGTATGTTTATTTTCTAGGCATTTGCTTAAGTAATACAGATTATGTTTGTCAAGCACCAGGGCAATGGATTACTAGGTATTGTCATGGTGCAGAAGTTTGGCCCCACCGATGAGCCTGCTTAGAAATGCATCTTCACATTCCCACATGATATGGAGTCTGGATTCTCTTCTGCATTTTTCATCTTACTGAAGACTGGCAGTCTGCTGCCTTTACATACATCAGCACGTCATCACAGGGATAGGCATGCAGTGGGATTTAGATGTATTCTAGTTCTGTAACAAGGTCCTGAGATTAAGGAGGTAAACAGAGAGGGAGCTCCGTGCCTCAGAAGGAGGCTTGCGACCTGCTTTGTGCAGCAAATCATTCATGTATTCCTGAAGAAGTAATAGCTGCTGCCTTCAGAATGGTTTCCCATGCCAATGGCAGAAGCTATAGTGATGTATCTTTATTATTCTGTTGAATGCTGTTCACACCTTCTCAATTCACACACATATGTTTTACTCCCCAGGGGAAGGCTCTTACATGGACGGCACTTTACATATAAAAGTATTACGGGGGATACAGCAATCACGTTTGTATCAACAGGAGTAGAAGGAGCCTTTGCTACAGAAGAGCACCCCTATGCAGCACATGGACCTTGGTTACAAGTGAGAGAGCCTCCTTCCTTTTTCTCCCGCTTCCTCCTTTACTGTGTCCTAAAAATGATTCTGCTAAGGGTGATTTAAAAGTGTAACAAACATGCATTTTCTGCTGCAAGATCTCTCATAGCTCTGGCATAATATTTGCAGTAATTATGGATGCAAAAAATAATGGTAAACTGTTACTATTTGTGTTAATGGAACTCACATTGATAAGCAGTGGCTGGAAAGTTCCAAAATCATCTGTGAATACAGTAGTGTCCATTTCCTGGAGTCAGCAAACACTTTACAAGGCTGTATTTACTCTTGATTTCTTCCAGAAAGGAATTTGGGGAGGCAAAGTGGAATGACCTACACAAGAATGAAGCCAGGGTGGAAGAGCTAGAAAGCTGTGGGGCTGTGATCCTACAGAGCCAAAATCTCAATTTTACGTCATCCCTAATAGGAGAGTAGCACAGAGAGCACTGCTTCCTTCAGTTTTAGCTCTTTCCTATTGATTCTTTGACAAAAGCTTGTGGTTGCTTGAAACACCCACACATTTTCTGCACCCAGATTTTTTCTGTAAAACAGATTTTCCTTGGAAATTCCCCATCTGCTTGGTGTTTAAGGTCGGCCCTACAGAGCAGTGATGCACTAATGATATGATGGCGTAGTGCTATTCTAACCTTGAATTTCTTCATGGTTACAAACATAGTGCGAAAATAAAAAAGCTTTGGGGAATGTGTTTATGCAGAAAAGCCTATCTCTGAGGGACTACATGCTGCAGTGCGTCTCTGCCTTCACCGTTACTGTGGCATTCCTGCCCCCTCTTCTGTTTTGAAGGCAGGGGTTTGTTTTAGCATTGCAGTGTTGCAGTTAACCTTCCACTGACTTGTTTTTGAGGCATTCCACTACCCATGTTCATGCGTCTGGAGGACATCATACCTTGAAATCTGTACAACTTGTAAAGGAGCTGATCTTGGCTAGAATTGTCTTGCGTGTAGGGATTTTCAAAGAGCTTGCGTGCTTTGATTGTACTGAATGGAAAGTGCAACGCTCCTGTAATGATTAACAGCAGAGGGTCAGGTTTAAGGGTGGGTCATTTGCTGTTGGTTCCTGTGCTTGCCAACACATGATACACGGGATCTTGTGACTGTGTTAACTCCAAACATAAGAGTGTTTGTTTGCATTTACATCACATCTTGAAATGTATTGGTGTGTAGAGTAGTCAGGTAACCTCTAAACAGTGAAGAATGGCAATAATTAGGTCACCATTCAGACATGTAACTACCATTAACCCTTATGAACCTGCTTGCTTCCATGCCTGCTGATAATAATGGAAGTTTTTTGGAGTAGGTGGGAAGGAAAGATGGAGAATTGTTGGCTTCTGAGGGGTAGGGAGAAGTTCCCTCTTTTGTCTCCTACACAAGGGCAACTTATTGGATCTTCTCGTCTGATGTGACTGGCTCTGCTGCTGGCTCCTGCCGCATCCTGTGATGAGAATGAAGGAGGACAGACGGGGTGGGGGAGGAAGGGAGGCTAAAAGCAGCCTGGGACAAGAGGAGGAGCACCCGGTTGTGAGACACACATGTGGGAGTGTCTGAGGCTCTTGGCTTAGTGTGCAATGGGAGGCTTGATCCACACTCGGCAGTCCCTTGTGGTGGGAGCGGAGGAGGGAGGTTCATGTGGCTTTCCTTCAGAAGTAAAAGAAGTTGTGGTGCATAAAATTTCCACGGAGGCGAGCTGTGTTTGGTTTAGTCCCTTGGAGCCTGGGCTGGCCGAGTTGGCAAACGCCGCAAAGCTTTCACAGCAAGGCCCAGAGAGGATTTTCCTCCTCCCTCGCTTGGGACCCCAGGCACAGCAACGAGCTCCAGGGAGAGCTGGCAGCTAAAAGCAGATCACTGCAATGCAGGGGCTTGTTGCAAAGACAGATAAATGGTGGGACCGTGGAGAGGAAGAGAGATGGCAGGCATCTCCTCCTGTGGACTTTTTTCCCTGTCTTAGGGGAGAAATAAGGGCCTGAACAATTCTGGCCTCAACTCTGCAGCAACCAGAGAGCGACTTTTCTTGAGCCTGAGCTTTGGTACAGTGAAAGCCCAAACCTGCAGACTAAACACAGTACCTCCTGTTTACATCTCGTGGGCTGGGGTGGAGCGTGTCCAAGGTGGGACAGGCTGGAGAGCTGCTGCACAGTCTGTCAGGCCCCGCTGTCCAGGCTGAGGAATGAGCTGGGAGTCTCTGGGCTCCAGTGGAGGGTTGGCAGATGACAGGAGTTTGGCAGGTCTCACGCCATTCCTACCAGGCAGGTGTCCATATCACCATCGCAGCTGGTACTTGGCGGGAGCCATTTTAGCAGTCTCAGCAGAAAAGGCAAGGAGTCCTTAGACCACAGAGATGTACGCCCTGTCTCTGTGAACAGTCTTTCCAGGTCACGTTCGAGGCATGTTAGTAGGGGAAGCTTGTCCTGCTGCTGCCCGTGCTCTGGGGTTGATTAGATTATTTCATTCTCCAGAACTGTCAAATTGGCACCTTTCCCAAGTACTTGGATGTTGTTTTTTTCATTTAAGTAACATTTGATTAGTTCTAAGAAGCTAAATTCTATTAAAGGTCTAAGCATGTCAGGCTGGTTTATTTCTGAACTTCTTCCACTGTGTCATGTATTGTTGAATAGGGAAATTGCTTTGACTCAGAAATGTACAAACATATTCAAGAAGTCCTCCTTGTTAACACTAGAGTCCTGTTTATATGCTAGTTACCGTGGCAAAGTCTCTGATGTGTAACACTTGCATTAACATTACACACGATCAAAGGCTTCCGTGGTTCTTTCTTCCACTCCCCCTTCCCCCAGTGCTGTGACAGCAAAGCCCCCACGCTGCCTCCAAAGCACCTCTCCTCTCCTTTCCAAGGGGTAGATGTTCCAGGTGCACCGAGAAAAGCTGTGCAGGAGGTGTCTGGCACCATGTTGGAGGGTTAAGGATGCTGATTGTGCAGACAGGCTCTGACATTAACTGCCCCGCGGTGACATTTGTATTCATTGTGGAGTGTCCAAGGCTCTTGCTCCAACATCTGAGCTGTGCCAAGTGTGCAGTTCATCACAGATCAACCTTGTTTGTCTCTAAACCTACCCAAAGCAAGGTGAGGCTGTGCGTGTGTTCTCCCTCCCTCCCTTACTTATGTTCCGGCAGATGATAGAGACACTCTGTTGAAATATGTTACTGATCAAGCCCGTCCCAATAAAGTTGCCTGAGCCTTTAATACATATTAATATTATCCTGGGGTAGTTTGTGTCAAAGCCTGTCAGCATGCATCATCCTTTGGGAATTACCATCATTAAGTCTCCAGTGATGGGAGTCAGGACATGCTTCTGCAAAGCTCCTCTGCTTTTATGTGGAGCTCTCTGCCCGTCTAGCACAAAGCAGACTGTTCTCCCCTCCTGCCTTGCTCACCTGGACTGCTTACTCTCCCCAGAGGGGAGAAGGAGGTTTGTTTAACACTACCTTTAGATAATTTCTGCTCCTGCTGCTTTAGGCAGTCATTGTTCTAGTAAGGGAAGAAGATGACACTTGAGTCTTTGATCATGTGCAACGTACATGTTACGCATCAGATATTGCTGCAGACTCCGACATACGAGCCAATACAGTGCAGTAAAAACAAACCTGTAGTTAGAGTCCTCATTAACTACAAAATCAAGCACACAGAATTTAAGAAATATCTGAACAGCAGTCTCTGCACTTTAGCCTTGCCCCTGTTAGCCTTGTGTTTTTTGATACGGTATCTAGCTGAAAGATCGTGTATATTTTTTACAAAACATGCCTGCCTCATTGAGTGCACAAAGATGCAGCGTGTTTGGAGGATGAATCAGGAGTGTGGATTAAAGTAGACTCTCGCCTATAGGACTTCCACTTCGTTTGTTTGTCAAAATTAGAAGGTGTGCAGTGAATGAGGCAGGTAACTGTAGAAAAATCACGATCGCCTCATGGTGAAGCCTGTTAAGTGTTGCCCTGGAGAACTGGATCCTGTTCCTGCCTCTGCTGCTCTGTTGTTTCTCGATACTATTCCAGAGTCTTAAGCTAAAGTGTTGTTGGGTGGCAACTGAGTTTGTGTTCCTTGTTTTCTGGATGGCTGGCTTGAGACCTGAGGTCTGCTCTGTGTTCCCAGTGGCAGGAGAAGGCCGGGAGAAATTCCTCTGCGGGTACCCTTCTGCCCTGCAGTGCTGAGTGGGCTGGAAAACAGGGACCTGCAAGTCCCTGGGACGAGTACCCGCAAGAAGCGGATGTTCAGACTCAGGTTTCTCTTCACTCATTTTCCCACGTCTGCTCAGGGCAACCTCCTTCCAGTCATCCTGTGAAGATTAATTCAGTGCTCGCCAAGCATTCCAGCTCTACAGATGAACACCAGAAACAATCTCAGGAAGAGATTAGAAGTCATTCTTGCAGGTCAGGAGAGAGAAAAGGTCTCTCTGGGCTAGGGGGTCAGCCTGGGAGTCGAGTACCCGTGTTCAGCTGCCTGCTCTTGCAGATTTTCTCTGACTTTGTTAGGTCTCATAGCTTCTTTTAGCCTCCCTCCCCCATCTGCTGCACAGAGAGGAGAGCTTCCCTGCCTTATGGAAATGTGAGGCTGAGCACGTCAGAGGCTGTGAGAGGTAGGGACAGTAAGATTAGGTACTTCCAGTGTAATCCATGCTGGCAGTAGTCGGATGAAGCGTACCAAATAAAGGGGAACAGAGTAGGAGGGAACTGGGAAGCAACTTGAAAGATAATGAAAAGAAATGATGACTAATGCTGCATTCAGTGAGCAGAACCATCCTGAGGACTGAGCAGGGCAGAGGTCTTGTGGGAGAAAAGCAGCAGGCGATCCTGTGATTACAGATTTGTTTTGTGAGGCAGACGTACGTTGGGGCCAAATCAGCATGGCACAGGCAATCTCTGTGCAGCCATTTCCAAAGTTTTGTACACCCAATGTCGTTGGTCTCAGCGTATAGAGGGGGTTTTTTTCCAGGTAATTTACTCAGTTTCAGAACGAATCCTGTTAGGCAGATGGAGGCTATGGTTCATTTGCAGTTGGCACCCTCTGATTCTCAGCACAAGGTCTGTCTCTGCGTGAGCTGAGTTGCTCGCAGCGGCGGTGGGGTATTATCCTCTGGCACCAGCCGCTGCTGGAGGATGCTCTTTGCTTGCCTCCCATGCCAGTCAGTTCGCAACATCCAGCAGACAGTGTGTGGATGCTGAGGCTGTGGAAATGGAGTTCTTCGGTCTCCCTGTCCTTTGTGTCACCCCCAGCTTTGGCCTCTGATCTGCCCTCCATCCTGTTTTTCTGTGTCTCCGTCTTCCCCTCATCCTGGCTCGTCTCCGCTTTCCTCTCCTCCCCTTCATTCAAGCTGGCAAATTCCTTCTCCTCCTCCACACGGCCTGACTTCCAGCAGAAACACTGAGAGCACTGGAGAGTTTTCCTGCCTTTAGTCCTGATGTGCCTGGTGCCATAGCAATCCCTTGCCGCTCAGAGGAATGATCGGGGGGAAAACTACTCCTCAGCTGCCTCTGCCCTGTGTTTGGGGCAGAGCTGCCTTGGGCTGGGACACGCTTCATGAGGAAGGGCTCCTCAGTACATTTTTCCACCTTTCTCTGGAAAGCTACGGACAAAAAGTGCCTGTCAGAGGCTTCTAGCTCGGCAAAGCATTTGCATGATCAGGAGAAAGACTTTCCGTTGACCTCTAGAGCATTTTTTGCTAATCTTCATCGCCCGCCTCCGAGGGGGTAGTTCTCATGCTTTGCAACAAAATGATCATACGCATTTGTTGGTACTGTCAATAAATACTTTTTTCATAATACCTCTCTGAGATAATTGATTACTTTTTCCCTAAAATCCTTTAAAAAAAAATCAAAACCAAGGCATCCAGCATGGAAAAATAAGTTGAAGTTTAGGACAGCAAGGTCAGACTTCTCATGGGAAATGTTAAATGTGCCTGTAGGCATGATAGGTACATGGAGGCTGTGGGAAGCATCCAGCATTCAGGAGCTATCAACACACGCTATCTATGCTGGCAGTTGGGAGGGGGTGAGATATGGATTACTGTGAGCAGGGTCATGGGGGACGATCCATTCTTTTGGTTTGGCAACCTAAAGGAAAAATCTGGGAAAGAAGATCAGACTGAGCCCAATCTTTAAATATTTTCAGTTTTTCTTGCTGAAACAAAAGCCTTAAAGAGACCAAAAGCTTTTATAAAAATCACTTTGTGTTGAATGAAACCAGAAATAGAAAGTTTTCTTCAATAAAAACAGAAAAAAAAAATCTAGTTTTGCAGAATGGAGCTGGAGTTGTTAGAAGTTTTGCTGCCTTTAATCAGTATTTGAGGGATAAAATATTCGTCTAGGATATGAGAAATTCATGTTCTATTTCTTTCATTTTATTTGAACCCCTATTTCTACTTTTTGCCTTTATGGACACCGCAACTATAGGGTATTTTGATTCTTCCACAACTCATCCAATTGGAGTTGTTCCACATCATATAAAACACTGAATTAGTCACAGAGACAGAGAGCACAAGAGAATGACTCTGTTCCGGTGGAGTTAGGACATTCCCCTGGAAATGAGCACATCTGGTTCTTCTCTCTGCTGTACCACATGTTAAATCATTTGTGCACATTGGCATAGGGGCAGCAGCAGAGGTTCAAAGCAACATTTGAAAGAACTACTTCGATGCTCGAGATGCTCACTTGTAAGTGGCAGCCATGGGTCGTGTCCTTTCTTGAAGAGAGAGCGATTGATTTTTGGTCTCCCCAAACTTGAGTGTTAAGCCTGGGATGGTGAGTTTAAGGACGACACCGACAAACAAGTTTAAGACGTGAACAACTAAAACCTGGTCTCCCCCAAAGCAGTTTTAGGCATCTTTCCAAAAAAAACTTCTTCAGAATCTTTTGGGTGGCTTCCCCCAAATTCTTGAGGAGGTCTGGGGCAGTCTAAACTAATGCTTTCCAGTAAGTTTATTGTCTTCCCCAAACACTCCCCAAAACCTCACTGCATCATCCCTTTGTGTTCTCTTTTCTCACTGCTGAGTGAGACGCTGGGGGAAACTTCCACTGGGGTAAAAATGTCCCGTTAGATCATCATGATACTCATATCAACTCTCTCGCTGCATGTTCTCTAGTACTTTGTCCAGGCTAGTTTTGGATGAGTCAAGTTCTTCCATCCTTCTTAAGCTGACTGACTGTCCTGCTGCCTGATGCCCCTCCCTCGCTACTCAAACTACATTTTGGCTACTTTGTGTAGGTTTTCTTCCACACACTTGGAGCATTCCCTGAAATGCCAGTTCTTCCTTTGTGTTTTTACTCTGAATGAATTGGTATTGCCTGATGTCTTGGCTCCACTGTCAGCCCTCTCTCCAACTGAGCCAAACTTTGTATGTTCACTGAAAGCAGCTCTGTCTGTAATATGGATCTCGTCGGGCTGGGCTCTTGACGAGCTGAGCCCAGGTCCTCGGGATCAACCTTGTGGTTGGGAATGTCATGGAGAGATCCTACAAGGTCAAAGTCTTTCAGCGTCATCATATATTTCCTCTTCTGGGATTGTAACACCATGCTGTGAAGCAATAGGGTCCCTGAGGCATCTGTGAGTGGATGTTTTTCCTTTACAGGGAGGATTGTGGATCTCCTGGAAAAGCAACGGTGGAATGTCCCATCAAAGCTGTTTGTTGCAATACTGGTACCTTTAAGGCTGTAATGAGAGCTGTGGTGGATTCAGGCAGTGAGGTGGCCTCTTCAGGCAGTGTCAGGGCTGGGCGTGACGTAGAAAGATGCCATGACAAGGCCGATGCCCTGACCCACTTGCAGTCTAAGAAAGCAGTGCAAAGAAGGCCAAGCCAAGGGGAGAGCAGAGAGATGGGCTGGGAGGTACTTGTAGCACAAAGCGTGATTCATCAGGGGGCTTTACTGGTAATGTTTAATTTCAGTGGGAAATGCTGATACACTTTAACTTCACTTATTGCTGTGCCCTCCATAGGAATTAAGCTGAAACATTTTTAGGACAGAGGGCTCCTGAAAGTTGCTGGATATTTGCAGATGTCACAGATGACATGTGGCATAGGGTACAACTACTCCACCTACTCCAGGCATAGCACCTGGATGGATGAACAGTTTCTTAGAAGGGTTGGTATGGTTTGCACAGGGGTTTATTGCAATGTGTCCCCACCTTCTCTGGCTGCGCCGTACAAGCCAGCTCTGTACTAAGTCCAGAACTAATAAAACATGGTTTCCTTTCTTTGACAAACCTGCTAGAGAAGCAAGTGGCAGTGTTTAATGCAAACAAAGCACTAGGGCAAAGTGCGTGGGGTTGTTTGGTTCGTTTCTAGGTAGGCACCAAAACTGGAAGCACCCCTGCTTAATTGTCTCTGGGCCAATCACTTGTGTCTTGTCCCTGACAAAGCATGTTTCCTGAAGTTGGGCAGAGCTGCAGATCGGTTGCTAGCTCCGCTTCTGAGAGTCTTGCTTGCTCAAAGACTTGGCCAGCTCTGCCAGGCTTCAACATTTCTGTGAGCTCTGGCCCCAGCCAGCCTTCCGTGAGCTGGGAATTTCAAGCCTTCATGGTAGGGTTGAACCCTATAGTGAGAGATGGGGTGTTGACTCTGGGGTGGTACCTGTATCTAGAGTCTTTAGTGTTTTACTAAGCACCAGGTGCTTTCAGACAAACTGGTGCAGAGCCCCATGACCTTGTGTACATTTTTAGATCTCGCCTATCTTCATACACTCTCAGCCACGTACCTGTAACAAGTCACGATACAGGTTTCTTAACTATCTGCGGGTATGAAGGCTTCAACACCGAAAGCTTCAGCACAAGCTCCTTGAGTTGCCCCAGAGGCAAGGCCTGTAGGTAAGAAGGAGGTTTCAGCAAGCTCAGGTGGGGCTTGCCACGAGAGGGAGACACCATGCACGCAGCCCCCGTGTTCCTGGAACACGGCCACCTGAATTAGACAGCCCAGCCTGGTATGTCGTAACGTGTCTGGACACGTGCAGCTATTAGCGAAGCGGTGAGAGCCCAAACTTCAGACCTCAGCTGTGCAGTAGGTACCTATGATAGAGAACAGGGACTTCTCTTTTGGCTAGTCGTCATCTGCCAAGCATCTGCAGCGTGACTAACAGTCACAGAGCCACCAAGCAGACAGAAAATGGGGTCTGGATGTGCTAGCAGTGGGATGGCACGTGTCTGGGGCTCGCTGGGTCAGGTCAGGGAGATCCTGGTGCGAGCAGGACCGTGCAGCACCGAAGGAGATGTTTCAGATACTGGCAGCTGGCTGGCGAGGCCCTTCCCTGTTCGTACTGCAAACAGCCACTACAAAGGCTGAGCTGCACCCTGTAACCGGCTTCGGCAGGCTGGGCCGGCGGGAGTGTTTGCACAGGGCTGTGAAAACACAGCGCGGCGCGCACCCGGCCGCCGCTCGGCAGAGCCCCTCTGCTTCCGCGGCACCGGCCAAGAGATGTCGTGGGAGAAAAGGCCTGTTCAGAGCAAGTGGGATGGCTTCGTTTGCCCTGTAGATTGCGGCGGCTCTTCCCATGGCGGCAGCACAACAGCCGGGCTCTGTGTTCCTTTGGAGAGGGAATAATCTGCTCCATCGTTGTGATCTCTGTGCAGTGTCCTGTTGATAAGAGCAGTTAACAGCATCGGAGGAAAACTCTAGATTCAGGTCTGAAATATGAAGTGAGCGGGGCCTATTTGTTTAATTTGAGCTTCTAAGGTTTAAATCCCAGAGGAAATTAAATTAGGTGCCTAGAGCAATGGCAGTCTGTCATGTTTATTTGCTGGGAATGTCACCTTTAATATCATGCACATATAACGTGTGTGTGTTAATGTAATGGGGTATCATACTGTGCGGGAGCAGGCATGCTGCAAGAGCTGGAAACCTGAAATGTTGAGAGTGAAGGAAGCTGAGATGGGATTGGATTTATTCTCGTCCATCTCCGCAGGAGCAAAGACTCACTCACCAGCTGAATGTGGTTTTGCTGATTGCAGGTGGGGATGGCAGCCTGATCTATGAGCACAGGCCTTAATGCTCTTGAGCCATTTTGACTGGGCTACTTCTAAGGGAAGAAATCTTGTCTAGACGCAAATCCAGGATGACTACTTCTTGCTTCAAAGCCCTCTTCAGCAGCTGGTGTGCTGTGAACGCATGCCTTCCCTCTGCATCCTTGAGAGAGCTCAAGACTGCCGGTTTCCCGTGCCGAGGGACATGGCTCTCGTACATTTGGTTAAACCCGCGCTTCGGAGGCTCTCTTCTTCTCCAGGAAGGAGAGCAGGTCTCCCCAGCAGCATGGGAGCAGGGTTTGGGGTGGGCTTTTTGTGACTCAGGCTGTTAAGGACAGTCTCTGAGTGACACGCTGTGTGAATGTCACTGCAGCATTTTGTCTTTGCAGCCTGCGATGCCTGTCCTCCACCAAAGTTAACTGTCTGTGCAGGGCTTGCAGAACGGCACTGCGATCTTTTCTCAGCGTGCTGCATAGAGCAGGTTGCCGTTGCCTTGATCCGACAAACACGGTCCAGAAGACAGCTGAGCTGTGGACTCGTGTCCCACTCCACTTGTCACACCCTGCAGGGAGCCAGTTCAGCTCACTGGATCAGTGGAATTTGGGTTTTTTTCAGATGGATTAACAAAATTCACTGAGAGGGGGGCAGTGAGCTGCAGATGGGCTCAGCCTTCTCAGGGGGTTGTGCCCCAGGTCAGTGCTAGCCACAGTGCTCCATCTAGGTCTGACCCTCCTCTGAGAGTATGTGGCTTGGCCGGGACCTGACCTGTCCCCCCTTCACTCTCTCCACCCTTTGCTGTTTACCCCTGCACACCCTGTCTGCTTTTCCTCCAGCCTCCGAGCAGCTGGCTGCCTTGCACACGTGGTTCCCATTTCCCATTTCTCTCCTGCCTCTGGCACCTTGGGAGCGCCCAGGGGCCTTCCTGCTGCGCTTGTCTTCTAGTCTCCCTGCCAAGGCTGCGGCTCCTCATTCCTGCTCTCTCACCCATCCCAACCTCTGGCATTTTTGCTCATCCGTGGATGGCTGAATATTCATTTCCTCCCTGCCTGATCGCTGTGAATACCAATTCCTCCTCCTTTTTCCAGCTGCTCTGTAGATTTTGATGTCTGCCAAATTGTTTTCATTCCCTCACCCCATTGCAGGCTGCACCTCCGCAGAAACCGATCTGCTCCGTGCAGAGCCCCAGCTCCCCACCCAGCTCTTCCTTCTGAGCTGAGCGATCGGGTTGCCCTCCTGCCTCCAACACGGACAGCCGGCTTCCTCCTCCTGCAAACAGCCAGCAAACAAGTGTCTCCAGTTCAACAGGCTCCTGCAAGGAGACTGCAGTAGTTTGCGGTGATACTGCGTGTTTCAGTGCAATGTTTCTCAGCTTGCCAGTCTGCGGATTGGTGCCAGGTTGCAGAGTCCTGTCCAAAGCAGCAAGCTCCTGGCTCCTCGCAGAAGCAGGGCTTTTTCAGGCTTGAGGTATGATCAGACAGGCCTGATGTAGGTACCTGCATCCATGCTGAGCAGCTCGATGATGAACCCTGGCCTGGAGCCTGCTGCAGGTTGAAGCTAAGTGAAGAGGGGAACGTGGTGGAGAGGGGAGGTTGCAGTTCCCTCATCCCCTGGGAAATCTGTGTGCAGTGGCAGCAGGGTGGCAAGGTCGAAGGGGAAAGAACTGCAGACACCTGGTAGCTCTCAAATCTGGATTTGGTGTTTTCAGATCTCTTCTCTTGCCACCCAAAGAAAGAATGGGAGACCAGAGTCTTCCTTTTCTCTTTCTGTCCAGTAGCCCTGCTTGTGTGTTACCGAAGGGGAGCCTGGAGGCTTCCACATGCCTAACAACCCATGGCGTCCAGCTGACACTCGCTCCCAACTGATGTTGCTGGCACCGAGGAGCTGGTGGGCATGGGAGGGAGGTGGGACAGTCCGGCTGCCCTGCTTACAGATGGGAGCTGACGGGGACAGCAGAGAGCAGTGGGAGTGGGCGCTTAGCTCCATCAGTGCTTGGTGCTGGAGCGGTCCCTGCTATGGGAGGGAGCACGGAGCTCGTGGCCGAGGAGAACAGGGAAAGGGAAGGGTGAGAAAGGGGACATGGGGATGGTGGTTGCTTCAGGATAGAAAGCAATGCCAGAGACAGAGGAAAGGGTGGAGTGAAGGAAGGAAAGGAGGAGCAGGGGGGAGAAACAAACCTGTAGGCTGAAATGGGAATAATGCGCTGGATACTGCTGCAACTTAACTCCCAGGAATGCTGCTCGGACACCCCCTCACCGAGTGGGGATGTTTGCCTGGCCCCGCGCTGCCGACCCTGCTCCGGTGCCAAGCCAGCTGGCCTGCCTGGAGCTCTGGCCTTTACGGCTGTTGTGAAGAGAGGCAGGATGTGTTTGCTTTTGGCTATCACGTGCTTTTATAAAGAGGGTGGGAGTTCCTCCCCTTGAATTCCAGGGGATGGTTTCCCCTCCATGTCTCCCGTTTTTGTGACTTGGGGGGGCTCCGTGGAGCCGGGGTGATGGCCCTCAGCTGGGAATTGTGACCCATCGGCAGCCACTTTCCTGGGCCACGTCGTGCTTGCCAGCCTGGCCTTGAGATGAGCCAAAAGCTTTCCCAGCACAGGCACACGGAGTGGGCACGGGCAACACAACGTGCACCCCTGGGAGCACCTCCCGTACCCAGCATCTGGTTCATTGGAACGACGTCCTGCACTCGGGTCAGAGCCCGCCCTGCACCCAGAGCACCGGCTCCGCACGGTGCTCTCCCTGCACTGCTGTGTCCTGATTAAACTGTGAGCATAACTTCAATAGATCAGATGAAAGCAGCCCTGTCTCCCACTGTCTCCAGCAGTTGTTATCTTGACCCCTTTTCCTTCTTCCCCACTCTGTCTGTCTAAAGCTGAGCCTCTAATTTTAGACTGACAAAGATAATTGAGGGTCAGAAAAGATTGCTGGATAATTTTAACATTTTTTTGCAGTGGTTGGGGTGGGAGGCAAAGTTAGGAGCTGCTTGCTCTCAAACCTTTGTGTTGCGGGAAAGGACATGGGGGAAGGAGTGAGCTGGTACCGTCTGCTCTCTGCAGAAGTCATTCTGTTTCTTGGCAATTAGCTAAAACTAGGGGTGTAAAGGCGTAAACTACTGTATTTCCTTTGCAGATCCTATTGACCGAAGAGTTCGTAGAGAGAATGCTGGAAGATTTAGAAGATCTGAATTCTCCAGAGGAAGTAAGGCTGCGTCATTCCCGTATCTCCCATGTGCTGTCCCAGAGAGCTCAGCCCGTCCTGCAGCTTGCCTTTGATCCTCCCCTCAGCTCCCAGGCTGCAGCCCTGCCCCACAGACTTGAGGCCCTGCTAAACCTTCACATGTGCTGTGAACTAAAGCACTGAGAGGAGGCATTGCAAGAAACACAGGGCAGGGATGGGTATGAAGGTAGACTCTGTGTTTCCTTTCCAGCAGCATTTTTCTCAACGTGGTATCTGAGTGGCCCGAATCAAAGCAGTGCAGCCCCTGGGCCAGGTGACGGGGTTTCCTCCATGCCATGCGTAGTGTCCTTGGCAGTAGCTCCAGGCACATCACCTTCCCCGCTTTCAGAAAGGCTGAAAGCAGTGGCAGCACATTTACTGCAGAACAATCTGGTTTTTTAGGTTTGAGGAGCAGGCAGGGACTTTTTTCACATCTGCTGCTTGGCCTTCACCTGCTGCCCCTGCACGGTGTGCAGAGGACCATCGCCAGCCTGGAAGCGTTATAGCAGCAGCCAAGGGAGCTTTATAAAGCTTTGCTGTGCGGTGCTAAACTTCCCCCTGCCATGTGATCTCTTCCTGGGGAACATTTAACACCCTGTCTCCCATGCATGCGTATAAATATTCTGCTTGACTTCAAAGAGCGGTGGCAGAAATGACATGTAATATTTTTAATCCCATTTTTTACAGCTCCCTGCAGACTCTAAAGAAACTTTCCTTGGCTTGCAGAGCAGCTCTCCCATCCCTCACCCTGCTCCCCTCCCCCAAGGAAAATCTCAGGGCTCTAATTGTTTAATCCAAAGTTGATGTAATGCCAGGGTGTTCTTCACTGTGTGAGTGAGGGGAGCACACTGCTGGCTGTGCAGCGACTTTCAGGCCAGCTATTATCCAGTTAAACCTAATCCAAAGCTCGTTTTTGCTGGTGACATGGAAGCCCAGGAGCACCTTGATTTGAAGGCCCTTTAGTTAAGGCTTTGGAGGGCTCATGTTCCTTCACTCTCCTCTGAGAGGCAGAGGCAGTGGGCATGGCAGTTCCTGGCACAGCAGCCGGGTGCTCAGTTCCGAGTTACTGTGAATTTGCTAAATTAAAAAGTGAAAACCAAACAAATGCGAAGGATGACTTCTCCAAGAGGATTGCTTTGGAACCACTCCTGTTTATAAAAAGGAAAATACTTGAGATGAAATGTGATCTTTCAGCATCCAGATTCCTCCAAGGATTTGTAACTTGCAGGATCCTGGTTTGGGCCAACTGAAGGCGTTCCTCAGCAGCCCTGGCTGTTTCTGATGATATTCATGTGGTAGAACAAAGTGCTGCAAGGAGAAACTTTCCTTTGCTGCATAAAGAGCTACCTGTGTGAAGTGAAATTAAGTGAAATGATCTGTCTGAGTATCTTTAGCAATTTTTTCACATACCGTAGACATTGAACTCAGAAGTATCCCCTGGGCAATGTAGGGCCACTAGATTAAATGGTGCAAGATATACACAGAGCTTGAGTTTAAAAAAAAACAACCATAAGTGGGACTTGGGCTGTTTATGTTTCCTAGAGGAAGAAGAGTGGGAGTTGATGGTAGCCACCATCCTGAACCATCCTCCTGCCATGCCCCCAGGTCATGGATCAGACCCTGAACCTCCAGCCCAGCATACGAAGGTCAATGGGTACCAACTGCAGGTTACCATCCTACACAGCTGCAAATGGAGTAAGGTCAGGAGCAAATTCATGTTAGAGCCACCCATGCTGTGGAGCAGGCAGCTGGAAGGGATCTCATTTAGCAGGAGCCTGCCACTGAGAGTGTATTGGTGTCCTTCAGAAACGGGGCACTTACAGGAAGAAGGACAAGTAGTTGGATAAAGATGTAGATGATTTGCAGGTCACTGTCCCCCTGCAGCAACTCTCTAGTTCACGTAGCCCCTGAGAAGCTTACAGCACTGTGGGCCTTGGTCTGAGGACTCTCCTAGGAGAGGACCACTATGTAAGTAATCGTTCTGAGTTAGCTGCCACCAGGTCAGATTGTCACTGGTGGTGTGGGATCCTGGTGAGATTCCTCCCTGGGAGTCCTGTCGGGATGTCAGGGACTATCGCAGTGTCAGGCACTGCTACACTGTGGGTGCAGCAGAGTTTTAAAAGTCAAATCATCCTGTGAACTGGCATCCAGAGCTGTCCCCCACGTGTTATGGACCCTCAGGCTGGACACTGGGATTGTGCGAAATGCTTGTCCAGAACGGGTTGCCATCCAGCTGTGGGGCAGAGCTGTAGCCTAAGAGATTCCATCCCCCATCTCCCACACACACCCCCAGAGCTGTTCTCCAGAGATCTGTGTGAATGCATGGGCCCTGGTCAAAGGTGGTTGTGAGAAGGGTTGGTGGTAAGGCTCCCTGGACCTCTGTCCCCACACAGTCATGGTTGGGATCAGAGATGTTGGGGTGACTTCCCAGCCTAAGGCGGGGTGCCCTGGGGCGACATCAGGACGGGAGCCGTGCACTTGCCTGGTTTGGAAAACACTGGGCAGAGACAGTGCTGTGTAAACCAGACCGGGGCAAAAAAACCTCTGTTCCCTGTGCTGCGATCAGTGTTTGCAAAACAGCCTGAGCAGCCGAGTGCTGGTGTGAATGTGAGGCATTGTGCAGGCGCTCGGCGAAGCCTTCGTACCAGAGGTGGGTAGGGCTGGAGCAGAAATGCTGTCCAGGCATGCTGGCTCTCCCCAGCCGGGGCGGCTGTTTGCCCTCCCGGAGGTGGTGGCCGTTTGCAAGCCCGTCACCCGGCAGAGCCATGCTAGCTCACGTTCATCCCACCCTGGGCGAGCAAGAGTTTGAAAGCTGCCAGAAGTCTCCCTTTAAAGCAAACGGGGGGCACTGGGGGCTGGGGTAGGTGAAAGGAAACCTGACGTGGTCAGGTAGGAGAGAAGATACTTGTGCTGCGAATTTTCAGAGAGGTCGGGGAGGGGAAATGGCGATGGGGGCAGAAACCCTCCAGAATCCGTCTGATGAAACAAACAGCACTTGGGCTGAAATCTCAGAACTTTACTTTGGCAGCTGAGGCACCAGCCACATTATCTAATGTCCACTGCTGTCCAAAACATACTGATGGGGAAATGTTTTCTTAGTGGCCTCTTGTTTTAAAAAATAATAATAACGTGGGGCTGCCTGCCTTTGCAACAGTTTTGTTTTTTCTGTGGGTTAGGTTGCAGCGATATACATTAACTGGTTCTCTTTACTGTCTTACAGTTTAAACTTCCAAAGGAGTACAGCTGGCCTGAAAAGAAACTGAAAGTTTCCATCTTGCCAGATGCCGTGTTCGACAACCCGCTGCATTAGAGCTGAATTACACCCTTCTGACAACTGGGAGAGCCAAGTTACTGTCCATTACGCAGTGACTCACAGGATAATTAATGCAGTAAAAACTCTGCCTGCAAATAGAAGAGTTTGCTGCACAACCACTGCAAACAGACGAGAAGCTACTCAGCACCAGCCCAGACCGAACTGAGCCCTTTCCTTTATCCTTCCCAAGGCTGAGCTCTCTGGGAACAGCCTGCGTATGTGTGAGTGCGAGTGAGAAATATTTAACTATGAAAATTAGTAGTAAGAATCCTTTCTCTCTCCTAGCTACAGAACTTCCCTCTGCCTTAGCCCAGGGTGTAGACGCTCTGCACGCCTGTATTTACACATGAGTTTCTGCCAGGTGCGAGCCTATAATCCATGGATTAAATGTTCTTTACGTGACTCTGGAGTCCTTTTGTTAGCCAAACTTTTACTGACTGCAGAACTGTTCTTCCATGTGCTATTTTTTCTTTTTCTTTTCAGAAACGGAATGGTATTTCCCCTGTTTAAAGGAGGCCAAAAGCTCACATGCTTGAAGCTGAACAGATTTAAAGATGAACTTTCTAGTTCAGTCAAGAAAAACAAACTCAGATCCTCCCTGCCCTCAAATTAGGCATGTTTTAAGTGTTGGTCTTGGTGCTATTAGCTATGGTATCGCTGCAAACAGAGGCAACTTTATTCTCGGGCATCCTGTCCTTGTGCCTGAACCCCAGGGAAGGTCGCAACCTCTGGTTTTGCACAAGCAGGAGGAAGAAAGCTACCGGGGCGGGGGAGGTCTGCTGTTTACAGTGTGTTTATCTTTAAAGAGATACTGTCAAGTATTTTTTCCTTGCTATTGTACAGAATTTGAGAAGCTAGAAAGGACCATTTGTTCACAGGGACAACTTCAGCAGTGCTTGCAGGATCCAGAGGGCTGCTTGAAAGCATGTGAAATGGAGATCTCTGCTGCCCCGGCGTAGCGGAGAGGAGGCTCAGCCTCGGTAAAGCCGACTGTTCCCTCTGTTCCAGCGGGGTTGTGCCCGAGCACAGCTCCTTTTTCCCCTCTAGCCTTGCTGTGGTGGCTCTTGTCGCTGACGTCCCTCCTTTCAGATGGATTTGAGCTGTAAAGCATCAAAACCAATTTGAAAAGATCCTCCCTCTAGATCCCTGTGGCTTCCTCCTTGGAGCAAAGCGTGGTGTGCGGAGGAGACGGTCTCTGCAGGGTCAGGTTGTGTCTCTGCATCGAGATGCTGGTGCCCGTGGATACGCTGCAGCAAACCACCGTGGGCTGTACCCGCTGCTGCTTTTGCAGGTTGTTTCTGGTGCCTGTTCTCGAGTCTTCCTCTGCCTGTTATCTTTTGGTGACAACTCTTCGCTCCTTGTCAGGAGAGGTGCAGCTTTCCTTCCACCCCTTTCTGCCTACAAGCTAACCTGGCGATTTACGTGCGGTTGCTGTGTGACTGTAGTACAACAAAAGCTTTTAACACTGAACTCCCCTGATCAAACAGCAAAGTCCAGGAGGCCTTGCAGTACCCCAGGGTTCGTTTTCTGTTTGTTTTCTGATTTAGTTTCTTCCTGGCACAGTCAGCTTTGATGTTTTTTGCATATATTTGAGGCTGATTAATGCTGGTCAAGAAGCAGAGCTAGGAGCCACAAAGCTTTCCTTGGACTTGCTGCAGAATTCCTCTGTGGCCTCAGGCAAGTCACTCAATGTCTCTCTGTGGAGAGAGGGTGATTATTGACTAGCGGGCTGTAGGACCTACCGAAGCATGCCAGGGTTTGCAGGGGAGGGCGTGCTTTGTGTACAAAGTAGTATTTGTATTATTATAATTGTTGTTATATTATAATTTAAGGCAGGCCAAATGCAGAGTCCAACACTGCTCGGCAGAAGCTTGTTTCTGCAAAGCTACGAAAGCAATTTACATGTAAATGAGTTTGTCATTTTGTCTGAACTTGGAGGATCATCTTAAAATCCTGCTGCGAAAGAACAAACTTTCAGATATCTGCGTGTGCCAGCCAGAGTGATTTCTGTGCTGTGGCAGACTGCATTCATCCGTGGGATCTCTTGTCCAGTTTTCATTGTCCTGGTTAGCACTGAGCATCCCTTCTGCACTGTTGATGTGTATGCAGGGGACAGCGTGGGCGAGAAAGCAGCATGAAAATGTATCAGTCCAGCTTCAAAAATGACGTGCCCAAGTGTCCCACCACAAGATAATGAACAAACAGACAATTGTGGCGGTCGGGAAAAAGGCAAGGGCAGCAACTACGAATTTGTCCCAGAGCCATCCACCAACAGTAGCCCATGGACTGCTCTTGTGCGAGCTTGCTGGGGGTGCCTGCAGCAGAGCTGGCCCGTTGCCATGATGCTGGCTGCTCTTCCTTGTTTCCAGATGCTAGCTCTCATTAAAAGGAGCTTAAAATCCACATCCTAGTGGAGAAGGGACATTTGGAAGGTCAATTGTTGCTGTTCCTGCAGAGATCAGCATGGGGCAGAGAGAAGTCCATCAGACCCTCTCCGGGCTCTGACACACATCTGGAAAGCTTAGGACCTCCTGCCCTATGAACTCCTTGAGCCTTCGCAGCGGGGACGCAGTGCTGTATGCAGGGAAAGCACCTCCTCCGAGCTGGCTTGTGCTCCAGCGCTGCCTTGCTTATGTGTATGTTTTCCTCACCGTATTTACTCTCATCAGGCGCTCGGAGTTGGGTTTTCATTGACTTCAGAGGGAGCGTGCTGAATGCATTTGAAAATCCACCCAGTATCCTCATGTGTGTGTATTTTTGTTCTATGTCATATATTTATATGTAGTTCTGTGTATCTGAGTTATGAACAGGTGGCATGCCAGAAATCTCTATTTCTGAGACACTTTCTCACAGATCTTTGCTGTAGCCAGATAACAATTGAGGGGAAGGAAGAAAGGGAAGGAAAAGAAATCTTCCTATTTAGTTCAGGGGAAAAATATTAGACAAATAACTGCTAAAACAGAAATCTCTGTCTTAGTGTTAGACCAATTATAAGAGGGAAACGGGTGAAAGTCATCCCTTAAGCTCTGAGGTCATGTTGCTGCCTCTCGACAGTTATCTGAGAAGAAGAAAGTTGCCTGTCACTCAGTATTGGGAAGAGCTGCGCGCTCACAGGACCTCCCCTCCCCTGATTCACACCGAGTTTGCAGCCGGGCCAAAGGCTTACTCATGGGCGAGAAAATGAGGTCTCGAGTTTGGAGGTTTTCATCTCGGGGAAAGAGGACATGCCTGTGTGTGAAGGAAATGGAAAAGAAACCTTTGTATTCTAGTGAGCAAGTAGTTTGAAAAGGGGAAATGCATCATTGTTAGTAAACGCCGCAGTATTTTTCCAGCCCAGACCTGCTGAGTTGGTAGGTCCACTGGTGCTGATTTTTTTCTAGATTGTGTAGAAGGTCTAAAGGAGGACTGTATGAAACCAAGACTCGTGAAGCTTGTGTTGGCTAAAGATAGTGATCTGGATGGAAATGAACGCGGTTTAGAAGCCGCGAGTACAGGTTTTCTCCCTCCTGGAGAAATCTTGCAAGGCAGGTCAATAGGGACATTTCCAAAGATGAAGAGCCTTATGGCAGACCCACAATGCCTTGAAAATCCAACATGTTACAGCAGTTCTGAAACGGGAGAAGTCCCTAAAGCCAGGACTACTCCCCCTCTCAATTCGTGATTAAAAACAGAAGAAGGAATGTATAGTTTCGATATTAAAGTATGTGGGATACGATCTGAGCAGGGCAGTCAGTCTTGTAGCTGGTGTGACCTGCAGTGATATTTTCAGTGGCTTAGACAGGTGGTGCCTGCTGTGTATAGTGTCTTTGAGGATGGTGATATATTGGTTTTACTGTGCATAGATTTGCCAACAGTGATTTGAAATGATGTTCTGAAGCTCTTCACTTCAAATATTCAGTTGCTTTTGGATGGCTTTTGAAATGACACCATCGGGTCATCAGATGGGCTTTGAAGAAGTGGGGGTTGTGGTGTTTTTCATCTGCGACCAGTAGAAATATTTAGGGGGTGTAGCTGGGGGAAAAAAAAACCCCAGTTGAAAGCGATGCTTGGCTTGGAGGGAGCAGATTGCTGGGGAGAGGCTGCGCGGTGGGGCAGCCCGTTAGCAGCCTCCCTCCTGCACCCCCAGCCCAGGCTTGTTCAAGGCAGCATGGTCTTTATGCATCTCAGGTGCTGCAAGGGCAGCTAGTATGGGGGCAGGGGAGCTGGAAACCAGAGTGGGAACCATCAGGGCCTTGGCACAGCGTGGGGTCCCTGCAGGGAAGTCCTCATTTCCATGCCAGGACCTGCTGAGGTCCTGCATGAGTGCAAACAGCCAGGCACACGCATCCAACTGCGTGTTCACACTCTGGCCTGTACCCACCGCTGATGGTGGAGACTGCAAACAGCTGCGTTAGCTGCCTCTGAGGTTGGGTCAAGGATGGGGAGCAGCAATGTGGCTGCTTCGGTCTCATTTGTTATTTTAATTAGTGTGGGCTGAGGAGTGGAGCTCGTGCTCCACTGCCCCTCCTGAGAACCTCCAGGCTGGTCACTGGGTGAGTGTTATTGCTCACCCACTGTCTGTTCCCTCTGTCAAATGTCTCCCCAGTTCCTCACAAAAACCTTTCTCAGATGCTTCACTGGAAAATGTTTGGCTGACTGCATGCTTCGCAGGACACGGGGTTAGATGACGGGACGGCACGGGATCGTGGCTACTCGGCTGTTTGTCTGTCCTGACGACTACTCCCTCCTCCCTGGTAGGCATCTGGACTTCGTGACCCGCTTTGCTGGCTTCTGTCTGGCCGGGGCAAGGCAGCGTCATGTCCGGTGGGGAGAAGCGATCTGCAGATCTTCAGGCCAGAGGAAGCCCCCAGACCCATGCGTCCAGTTTTCCCCTAGGCCAGGGCGCAGCCTCACACACTGCGGCTCCGCTGTGTGAAGTCTTGGGCTTCACCCTCTGCGCTGTCGTGGCCGGGTGAGGAGAGGGTCCAGAACCACCAGAGCCCTTCCACCTCCCGGGGACTTGATCCTCTACGTGACCGCCCTCCGTTTAGACTATATATTGTGCCTTAATTCTCCCTGTGAGTGAAGCTGCGAGGGCAGATGAAGTATTGAGCAACCAAGAATCCCTTTCTGTGCGTCTGTCCCTGTCGATAAATGCCAGCCTGTGCAGCAGCCAGGCTGCGTCCAGGCCAATCTGGAAATACACGTTTGCTGGTGGGGTTCACCTCCCAAGATGTTAAAGCTGGATTTCTGTCTCTGGGACCGTGGCAGTTTTTGACAAGATCTCTAGCAATCTACTATTTTTATAACATTTTTTTCTGTTGTACAGTGTCTGCTTGTTCTCTTTTCTTTTTAAAAAGAAAAACCTTGTGTTTGCCGTGAGTCCGAAATTTCAAATGGAGAAGAAGCTTGAGGGTGCAAATGCGTTTTAAACCCGTCCCCCCACCGACCTATCTCTCTCAGGCAGTGAGCCTGTCGTGTATCGTGCTTCACCAGCTCTTCATTTCTACTGTGGTTCCGTCTCCCCTAAAATCCCTGACAGGCCATAAAATCATCATAAGCGGCACATCAGTTCAGAAACATCGTTTCTAGTCTGCCGTGAAGGGAGCCCCTTCCCTCTCCCTTGCCAAAAGGCCACGGCATCGTTCACCATTCAGCTCGTAGGGCCCCGACAGCGGGAGAGGAACGTCACCCCAGAAGGGGCTGCGCGTGGCAGATGTGTCTGGCCAGTGCCCCGTTGCCTTTAAACTGTCCTGGTGCTGTGTCTCCCCTCTTCAAAAAGAGGAAGTGAGAGAGAGGAAAAACCCCAGCCTCGAAAAGCCGGAGGAAAATTTCCTGCCGATTGTTGTGTTTTGCAAACACTGCTCTTTTCTCTTGCCCTCTCCCTCCGCTCCCGGCGAGGCTGGGGATGAAAATGGCTCCTTTGTTCCTTTCCCTGGGGCCCAACGGCAGCGAACGCGCGGCTCCGGAAACCCTCCGCTGCACGAGCGGCGAGGGAGGGAGGGAGGGACCGAGCTGTCACCGTGTGTGGTGGGTCCTACATAAACACGGCACGCGGTGGCAATGCCACGGGCCGGGCGGGCGTAGGGGGACCTCGTGGTGCCGGCAACGAGGCTCCGGCTTTCTCTGCGGAAGGAGGGGAGGGGGCTGTGAGCAGCCGCATCGCCCCAGCAGTGGCTGATCACGGGCTGGGGTCTCTGAGCCCTTTTGTTCTCAGCTTTTGGCTTTCCCCGGAGCAGCAGTGTGCAGCCCCGTGGGGTGCATCCCGCTGGGATGCTCTTTGCTCCCATCCAGCCCTGGAATCTTGGTGCTCTGCGTTTGGCCACGGCCACGCTCCAAGCCGAGTTCAGTCATTTGAAACCCTGCTCTCATCCAGCCCAGGCTGGACACACCACTTTTGCCTGTTTTAAAGGGATGGAGGTCTTGCGCTGGACGGTTTCTGCAAAACCTGGAGCACAGGCAGGCTTCCCAGGGCAGGGAGACGCGGGGCACGCGGGACCGCAGCCGACCCTGCTGTAGTCCGTTCTGTAGTCCGGCTGTGTGCGTGTGCGAGTGTGTGTCGGGTCGTGCCGAGCGGGGAGCCCGAGGACGTGACCGACGGGGCTGGAAGGAGCCCGCGTTTCTGCAGCTGGAGTTTCAGTACCTTGTAGATGGCCTTTCTTCCCCGTCCCCTCCTCCTTTTTTTTTAATAAAAGACAAAAAACAAATGGAAAGCTAAACTAGCAGAGGTTTTTAAATATTTTATATTAGTTTCTAATGTAAATTCTTACACTGTTATTGCAGTGCTGGGTGTGTTTCGCCTGCACGTGACTTTTTGTAATATTTTTGTGAATCACTAAACGTTTTTTTTCCTCCCGTGTATTCTAAGTGCATTAAACGTATTTGCAGAATTGTCGGTGTCCTTCTCTGCGGGCGACTCGGTGGGACTGCCTGCCTCCCGCTCGGCCCCCGGCTGCCTCCGCAGCCTCTTCCCCTCCTCTTCGGCGCCTTCTCCCCCCGGCCCCGGGGGAGCTGGGTCTGTCACCCAGACCTCCCGACTGCAAGCATGGGAGAGAGAGGGATCTTCCTTCTCCCAGAAAACCTCAGCAACACGGCCTGTCCCGGGCCCTGCCTGGTGCAGGATCCTCCACGAGCATCCGCTGGCAAAACCCCTTGAGCCAAGGCAGCCCGAGCGCCCCGAGAGCCGGGCTTTTCTGTGCCGTTGGGGTGCGCCGGGATGGGGAGCACTTGCACCCGGGTCTGAGGACATGGCCGCTCATCCGAGGGATGGCAACCTCGTCTGCCGGCAAGGGAAGGAGGGAGCCGGGGTGAGTGCCGGGTCAGGTCCATGCTCCCGTCCCCTGCCAAGCGCCGCTTGGCTGCAGCGGGGTTTGTGGGGGTGTGGATGTGCGCGTGGAGACCGAATGTGTCGGAGAAGAGACACAGCAAACACTTATGAAAAAATATTACTGAGCTAATGTTGCAATGATTTCCCAGTAACGCAGAACGATTTTGCAGTAATCTTTTTACACTCCTCTGTAATAAATTCCTTTAAGGTCAGAGAGAAGAGGGGTGGAATATCTGGGTGGGGGGGAAGGGAGTTCGCTGTGCACAGAGCAAGGGTGACAGGGAAGGGAAAAGATGCGCGGGAGCTGAAATCCAGCTTTGGGCAGGTTTTGCCCTTGCTCTGTGGGGGTGTGGTCTCAGCCCTCCACGCATCGACAGGGGAGCAGTTGGCAGAAAGGGCTGCTGCAGACATTTGGGGTGAAAACCATCCTTTCCCGAAGAACCTCTCCCACAGCCACATCCAGACACGAACTGTCCCGGCCCCAAGACAAAGCAGCGGGATCTCCGAGAGCTGCCAGAGGTGCCGAAGGGCACACGGCCATCGCTTGGCTGGGTTTCCTCGTGCCACTTGAGGAAAGCTTGCTGGTCGACTGGGATCCCCAGCGAGGTTATTTGCCCAGGCAGGGGCTTTGGGGGGTGAGAGGCCGCTGGCAGCTGGCCCCCCGGCCCAAGACCCCCCGTGCCTCTCGCCTTCCCAGGCCTCAAAGCGTTTGCAAGCACAGGGCCACACTGCTGGGGCATCCCGTCAAGGGTGGCAGAGCCGGGACCGGCCAGGGACCCTGCTGCTCGCGTGGTGCTGGGAGCCCTCCCCGCCTGCCACTTGGTTAATTTAATTAATGAATTAAATGATCTGATTTCACCATACCTGCCATGGCCAGGCAGAATCCCCTTTTGCAACTTCACGTACCAGCCAATCACTTGGTTCAGCCCTGAATCTGGAGGGGATGGGGTGTCCCTGGGTCTGCGGCACAGCGGGGTACCCTTAGCCCGCTGTTGCCCGTCACCCCGAGCCCACCACCAGCACGGCCGTGGCGGCTTCACCGCTCTGCCTCCACCCCAGCCGAGAGCACCTTAGGGCAGTGAATTTAATTAAGGTTTGTGAAAAGCAGTGTCTGGGAGCCCCTCCTGGATCTGCGGCTCTGAACTTCATTAGGAGCGGTTTGTTGCTAATAATGCCGGCAGCTTCTCTAATTAATAATGGAAGGGCTGCGAGCAGATGCCAAGCCAGGAGAGGGAAGGGATTTGTTTGTTTATTTCTCTCCTCCCTTGTTGCCTTTTTTTTTCCCCCAAGTGCGGAGGGAGGGCTGGGGCTCGTTTCCCATTTGGAAAGTGAATGGTGGTGCCTGGGAACCTCGATGGGGAAGAGACTGCACCTGCGGAGCGGGACGGGGAGACGGGTGGGGTGGGAGATGGGTCCCGGTGGGGTGGGACGAGGGGGCAGCCCCCACAGCAAGGGGCTCCCAGTCCCACAGTGCTCCCTGCCCACCCGGGGCAGAGCCAGTGTGGCCGCTGGTTGTGCTGGCCTTGGGCACCCAGAGAGGGTCCTGGTCCCTGAACCCCCTCCTGTAGCATCACCCCCGCAGCATGTCCCTTCCCACAGCATGTCCCCATCCTACGATGTCCCCCAGCCCACGGCATGTCCCCCAGCCCATGGCGGGACGGTGCAGCCATGGGAGCGGGGCGGCTCTCCATGCTTTCACTTGCCTGGACTGCAGGGATCTGTCCCACATCACCCAGAAACGTGGGATTGCGGGAGATTGGCACGCCTGGTCCCTTTGGGTTTTTCTTTTCCCCTTCATTTTGCCTGGTTTCTCTCCTCCTTGCTGTTTTTGCACTCTTTGTGGCCAGCCGGCTGCGGCAGCACCTCGGTGCGGAGGAAAGCCTCCCAGCACGCCCCGGCGTGCGGGACCTCACACATTAACGCCCCGCACTCCTGGGGGCTGTAACCGGAGAGAGAGGGGCCCGAAGCAGCTGGGCTGGCCCGAGTCCCACTGCCTCCCCCCAGCACCCCCTGCCCCATGGCTGAGCCTCGGGGGCGGTGGGGAGCCGGCGAGCATCTTCGCCCCGCTGCAAACCGCGGCCTTACCGTCCGGCGCAGGACACCGGGACACGGCCGCGGTGGGAGAGGCACTGTAGGGAAGCCCCCAGCGTGCCCCAGCTCCCTGTCTGGGAGCCCGCAGCATGCCCAAAATCTCCGGCTTCTCCAAATAGCTTTCGGAGCAGCTGTTCCCGCTGTCGGGCAGAGTTTGCACCGGAGAAAAAAAACGGCCCTATCTTGCCCCAGCACCTCATCGCTGGCGCTGATGGAAGTAGTGCACGAGACAGGCCACAGCGGCACGGCCAACGCGGCGTCGACGCGGGCTCTGTCCCCTCGGTCCCCTCACCAGTGGCAGGGATGCACTGGCGGCGGGCGTGTTTCAGGCAGCTGCTGTTGCTGCAGCAGCTTTCCAAAGAAGCGTAGTCCGGGTCTGGTTTTGGTTTGCCGAGGGGAAAAGCATTTTTAATGCCTTTCCATCTTTCACGTTTCCTCAGGCTTTCCGCGCTCTGGCCACAAATTACCGGCCGGCGGGCAGCAAGCACAGCTGCCCTGTGCCAGGGATGGTCCTGCCGCCGGGGATGGGTGCCCCCTCCGGAGAGGCTGGGCAGCAGGGACCAGAGGTGGATGCACGGTTAGGTATTAAGAAACCTCCAGGAGGGTCTGAGGCCAAGGCGACTGGGCAGACCCAGCTTCCCGCCCGGGCCAGGATCGTCCCCATCCACTTAATGCACAAATCCCTTCTCTGGCTGCTAGAAACACTGGAGCAAATGCGGGGCCACGGCATCTTGGACTCCCCGCTTGCTTTTTGAACAGAAAAATTGTCTGAAGCATCCGGCAGAAGGGGAAAATGAAGGCGAAAAGGGCTCAGAAGCAGGGGGGCTGGGGGCGGTGAGGCGGGGAGCGTCCCCGGGGGCGCGGGGCGGCGTGGCAGCCTGCCCGGCCCCGGTACAGGCAGCCGAACAATAACGCGAGGCGTCGGGGACATGCTCGGCGGTGGGAATCCCAGTCCTTGCCTTAAAAGGAGATTTCAGGGAACGCTTTTATTGGAAAATTGTTTTCTGATTATTCAGCTTATTGAGAGTTTCATTTCATTATTTGCAACATGACGCGAGGGGGGCTTCAGCTGCGCATGAACGGCGACAGCCAAGGATGTTTCTGTGGGTTTCCAGGCCCACTAAATCATCCCGTTCGACCTCCCGTGTTCGCAGGCCAGAGAATTTCACCCAGTTCCTCTCACGTTGAGCCCCATAACTTGTGGTTTGGATTCAAGCGAGCGGTCCAGGACGATGTCCTGTCTCGGCTCGATGACTTCAAGAGAGGAAGAATCTGCCACCAACTTCCCTCGGCTGCTTGTCCTGGTGGCAAAAAACCCCTCGCGCCCATGAGAGCAGCACCCTGCTGCCGACTCATTGCAGATGCGGCTGCGTCCCGCTTGCTTCGAGCCTTTTTCAGACGAAGGGGGATGCCCACGTCACCCCTCGGCCGGCTGCTGCCACACAACTGGGCTCTCTGAGCCACACGGATTAGTACAGATAAGTAGCGGGATCCCTCCCGGCCTGCCGCTAGCGAGCAGCTCAGGAGTTAATAAACTTTGAACAGATGTGACCAACATGTCAAGACACGAGAAGTACGTGGTATGGATGTTTATAAGTACATCGACAGAAGGCATTCATAAAAGGTTATAGACCATGGTAATAAGCAACCCATCAACTTGTTTGGACTCTAACACTTGATTAACCATTTATTAAAAGGTGCAGTAATCATTTATAAGCCATAAGCGGGACCGAATGTAAAGTACAACTCTTTTTGTGTTAATAGATGCCTCAAGAATTTCCTCTCCCTCCGTGCCGTGTTCTGAGCGGTTAAAGGCTAACCCTGGCTGCCGGGCGCCGCGGCCCCTCCTTTGTGGGGTGCATGGGCTGGATCCACGCCGGGAGCCTCCCGCTCTCCCAGTGCCCGTGGAGGAGCCGCGGGTGCCCTCACCCTGGGTTTGGCAGTGCCTCGGGGTTTCGCTCATGGAGAGCCCTGGGTTTGTTTTGGCCAGGCTCTGGGTGACCTCCACCAGCGCCTGGGGATCGCTCCGGAGACCCCGGGAGGGACCTGCCCGGTGGGTTCAGGGCTGCCCCGGCGGCACGGAGGGTCGGGCAGAGAGGTGTTCGGTGCCTGGCAGCGCAGGGCAGTGGGGGAAGCCTGGCAGCTCCCTGGGAGAGGAGGGCTGCCGGTGGCTGCGCAGGCGGGAAGAGCTCGGACACTTGTCCCAGGGTCTCCGGGCACAGCCCAGCACCGGCCCTGTCACCCGCGGGTCCCCGTCGGACCCCAGGGAAGGGCTATGTGGGGACAGTGGGCACCAAGTGCTGAGCTGAGCAGAGTGGATCAGGGGCCAGGGATTTCAGAGGGGTTAAAACCACCTGTCCCGAGACCCTGGGGACCTGGGGAGCTTGGGGGAAGGAGCAGAGCATGGAGAGAGCTGGAAACCCACTCCCTGCACCCCCCTGCATCCCCCTGCACCGGAGTCAATCCAAGCCCCAGGCTGCTGATGCACCGGGATGGGACAGACATGCCTCCGACACAAAGACAGCTTCATCCTTCTGTCAACAGGACCCTCCTTTTTTGTTTGCCATCACACTCCTCCTACCCCCCCAGACAGGCCGTGTTTTCCTTCCTGGTGTCTTAACGAGACCTAAACCCGTAATTGCTCCCATTACACAACCAGGAGTGACAGTTTGTTAGCATTGCTTCCTGGCCTAATTCACACCGATACCCTGGTGCTGCTCCCTTCTCCGCGGGCAGACGGACCTCTCAGCTTCTGGAGAGGAGGGAGAGCAGGGGGGGTGCACAGGCTGCGGCTCCGGGGCGAGCCCCTGCCCTCACCCTGCCTCAGTTTCCCCCCGCTGCACCGAGCCAGGGCTCAGCGGCTCCGCTGGACGCAGGGGCTGTGGGTTTGGGGGTCGCAGGGTGGCAGCGGGTGCTCTGCCCTTTGAAGGAAAGCTCGGTAGCTGCCTGGCGGGGGGATTTTTGGCGTGCAGGTGGTGCTGGGTCTTTCGACTGTGGCCGGTTTTAGTTGCGGGGAGCACGCAGGAAAGGAAGAGGAAGGCTGAGAAATTGCTCCGGAGTGAAGACTGCACAGGTTACACCTCAGCCTGGGCAGGGACCGCGGGGATCTGCTGGCGGAAGGGCGGCTGAACCCAGCTGCAGATGGGCAGGGAGATGGTGGGATGGCACCCTGCTCCCACCCGCAGTCTCCTGCAGTCGGATCTGGGGCCGGCGGCTTCGTGTCCCCAAGCTGATTGCTGGGCTGGCAGCGCCGAGGAGCTCTGGCTTTCCCCAGGAGGTGCCCGGCTGCGGCGCGGGAGGCTGTGCCGGCGCTTGGGCTGGCACGGAGGGAAGAACAGGGCTGCCACAGGCTTGGGGCAGAGGAACGCGGCGTTCTGCCCTGGCCTCGGCAGCAGCGAGGGGTGCAGCTGCAGGATCCCGCACCCCGGGGGGGACGGAGGCTGTGAATCCTGGCCTTGCAGCTGCAGCACAGACCGCGCCGGGAATCTCTCAGAAAGTGACTTTTCGACCCGTGGCACAGCCTGGGCTCAGGGCAGTGCCCACCGGGACGGGGCTGGGGGAGCAGACGGAGGGGTTTGGCCCCAGCATCACCTTCCCCTGCCCCAACCCGCAGTGGGAGACCCACCACGCTGGGCTCTGCCAGCATCTGCTAGCACCCATTCCCAACCCCGTCAAGACGAACGAGTTACTTTAAACCCTGGCCAGCACGTTTTTCAGGGCGCAGTGGTGAGGTTCCCCCAGAGCACCGCCAAGGCATAAGAAACGCGGGGCGAACCCCAGGGCTGGCGGCTCCTTCGGATGCTTCACACCATGCATCCCCTGTTAAAGGCTTCCCGCTGGCAGCCCGGCTCCAGCAGCACCTCTCCGGCTGGCAGCAGAGGGTAAAATTAGACAGAGCTGCATTTTTTCCCCCTCGGCCGCCCAGCAAACTTTTAAAGCTCTTCTGCCGGGTCCCATCCTGTCTCCGGGGAACGCGGGGGGAAGAGCAGAGGAGCCCGTCTGGCCGCCAGTCTCCCTCGTGCTCAGTAAAAAGAAAAAAAGAAAATTGTGCTGGATTTTTTGTTTCGTTGTTGGTTTGGGGTTTTTTTACATATATATATATATATATATATATATATATATGGAGGTTTTGTGGCTTTGACGCAGTTTCCTGAAAATCCTGCCTCATCCTGCCAGGGGCTGAGCGAATGCACATCCCAGCCCTCGGCGGTGGGGGAGAGAGGGAGGAGAAGCCAGGGAGGGAAAGAAGAAAGCCTTTGCCAAACTGGCCTCACCAGAATGTGACACAAGAGCAGGAAATGAGTCACGCCGGCAGGGCAGCTGCTCCCCGGAGTTTGCATAGAAAGAAACCCCACCATGCAGGGAACCGCACCGGCCCCCGTCCCAGCTCCCCGCGCTCCGGACCCGCGGCCGCTGCCGTGCTCGCTGGCACCCATCAGCACCCCGAGGCCGGCTGGGGCAGCGGGCCCCGGAGCATCGCCCCAAGGCTGGCCGTGCAGCACTGGATTTGGCCGTTCAAACCCAGACTGGACCGTTCCACGCTGGATTTGCCCCGGGCCAAAGCAGAGCTCCCCTC
This sequence comes from Opisthocomus hoazin, assembly GCF_030867145.1. Lineage (NCBI taxonomy): Eukaryota > Metazoa > Chordata > Aves > Opisthocomiformes > Opisthocomidae > Opisthocomus > Opisthocomus hoazin. Next base: position 65,541,768 of record NC_134419.1, read on the forward strand.
CATTGCCCGCTCCACGCAGTCCCCCTCGGCCAGCCCTCAGTAGCCGCTTTGCCCCGTGCTTTCGGCTTGGGGAGTAAGGGAGAAAACCCAGCATTTTTGCCCCGAGAGGGGCCCCAGCTGCTCATCCGCTGCACAAGGGCGAAGCTGTCCCAAGGGGCCGACAAAGGCATCACCGTCCCTGCATCCGGCACACCATCCCAGCCCCGGTCCCGGCTGCCAGAGTCGGCTGTGGGTGTTGCTGGATCCCAGCGCTTGGGTGCTTGGGGCAGGGAACCTGCTTGGGGTGCTGCAGCAACCAGGCTGCGCACACGGCTCCTGGTCCCTTTTCATTAACCGCGGAGGACGGGAGGTTTCCCCCACGGATGCACCACGCACACACATGTGCGTGTTCCCCCAGCGGGTACCGGGCTGCGAGGATGCCAGCGCAGGCAGGTGACAATGTGGGATGGGCAGGTGTGACGCCGCGGTGGGGACGTGCATGAGATGGCCCGGCACAAGCGGTGCAACGTCGACATCGTGCCCTGGGCACCTCTGTGTCGTGCCTTCACTGTGGGGTTTCTTCTCTCCTCCTCCACCCCAGCCGGGAACGGAGGATGGCCACAAGCAGACGGATTTAGTGCTGCAAACCAGGCTATTGCCGCCCTGCGTGTTCCTTAACTCCTTAAACCCAGTCTTAAAACTTCAGCAAAAGCCTCCAATGTATTAATCACACGGAGCAGGGTGGAGGGAGCTTTCTCCATCGCACTAACCCACCTCACCAGGCTTACGCATAAAAAGAGCAGAAGTGCAGTGATGGCTTCTCTCTGTCTGGTTAATTGAGTTATAAATGATCCAAAAAGAATATCACTTTGTATTATTTTCGGAGGGGTCAAGGCTTCGGGGGAAGCCGCGGGACTGGGTGCCAGAGCTGCCAGGAGCGTTCCAGGGACAAGGTGGTGGTGGGGAGGCAAGCTGTCACTTTAACAGCCCATCGCTCTGTAAATCTGTGCGAACACCCTCCCTTCCCCATCAGCTCAGGAGCCCCAAATAGCAAACAGAGTTTCTGTACGTCTGCGGGCTGGTTAAACACCACTAGAGTCCACCTGGCGAAGCAGCGGCAGCTCCTCGACGCCAGCTGCCAGGCACGGCCCCGCTCGTCCTCTGCCCGCAGTGATGGAGCCACCTCAGCTCTGCCACCCAGCCAGCGCATCCCTGCTCCCCAGGCACGAGGTCCCTCTGTACCAGGCCATGCCACTTCAATGCCAGACCCCGGTGACAAGCAGCCGAGCGTCCTGGCTCTGCGGGGCGTGGGGTGATGTTCTGCTGACCCTTCATGGGTGGGTACACCCAGCCCAAAGCTGTCGGTGCTACCTGGGGCCTCAGCGGAGATGCTGGTGCTTTGCCAGGGAGGCTGGCAGGGACGGTGGTTTCTCCAGGGCAAGGCAAAGGGCTGCTGAAGCGAGACTGCAGGTGAAGGGGAACAAATGGCCCAGCGGTGGCTGGGAAAACCGAGGTTTGGGGAGGCTGAGGGATGTGCACCAGGACTCAGCTAAAAACCGCCTCTGCTGCCCCTTGGCATGGGCTGGGGCACCCCTGCCGGGCTGGATCCTGGTGAAGGGGAGCCCACAGCCCAGGCGGGCTTTCTGCAGCTCCTGCCCACCGGTGTTCGTCAGCCACCCAGGGCTGGCAGGACGGTGTCTGGGAGCCGTGTCACAGGGGGGTCCCTGCCTGCAGCCCCCCCAGGCAGGTGCTTCTGACTGCAGAAGGGTTTTGACACACAGTCTGGCTTCAGAGCTTCCCTTGCCAAGGGGGTTTCTCGGGGCTGGGCAGGGAGATGGCATCATCCAGATGCAGGCATGAGGACAGCAGGGCCAGAGCTGGCCCCAGGGCAGCGGGATTCCCAGACAAGAGCAGGACGCATCTTTTGGCTTGGCTCAACCCCATCCCATCCCATCCCATCCCATCCCATCCCATCCCATCCCATCCCATCCCATCCCATCCCATCCACCTTCCACTTCCAAGCCCCATTAAATGCCAGCTGGCTTCCCCAGCTCACCCGAAGTGGAGGGCATGGAGGGGGCCCCGAGCAGCCCCTGCAGGAGACCTGTGCCTGGCGCGGGGTGGGGATGGCAGCTGTCACCGGGGGCTGCACCGTACTGCCTATGTTTGTAAAGAAGTGAGAGTCATGAATAGTTTTGTGCTGACTTTTTGAGGAGAGGTTTGCCTCTGCACAGGCTCGGCCAGCCGACAGCGGCTCTGATGCATCCCGTGCCGCCCTGCCCAGCTCCTGCCGGTCCCAGCTGCCAGACGGCTTGTAAAACCCCAGAGGATACGTACAGCCTGCGGGCTTCGAGGCCTGGCAGAGGAATTGCACAGCAAACCGCTCCCTTTGCAGGAATCAGCTCTCGAGCCCCGGGAGCCATGGGCTGGGTGTGCGGTGAAGGGGGGGGCTGGGGGCGGCACAGGGTGAGCCCCAGTCGCGGGGTGGGCTGGCTGTGGGCTTTCCCACGCAGGCAGGGATCGGCCGGCTAAGCCCAGAAAGAGGTTTTATGATGGCAAAGAGGCTGTGGGAGCCTCACCCAGAAATCAGAGGCGAGCGAGGCGTCCTGAGCCAGCCCAGGCACCGCACACCGGCCACAGCCCCATCAGCCGTGTGGGGTGCGCTGGGGTACAAGGCGGTTGTTATTTGCCCCAGCGTAGCACTTTGAGACTGGGGTGAGCTGGGCGTAACGCAGACGGCAGGCGGAGGTGCTCCCCGACGTCCCACCGAAGCACGAAGCAAGAGGAGCAAGGAGGAGGCAGAGAAATGGGACGGGGGATCCCAACTCCAAAGCCAGCCCATGGGTAGCTGGTGTCTGTGGCTCTGTCCCCTCAGTGGGGCGTCTCTCGGCAGGACCTGCCCGCGCGCAGGAGGGGTCCCGTGAAGGGCAGTGTGGGGAGCCCTGGATCCCCCCACCCGGGGCGTGCTGGCGGATGCTCGTCCCTGCAGCAGGCAGCCGGCTGCCCTGTGGCTCTGGGGCTGTAGGGTGCTGTAGTGGGTGCTACTGGGTGCCGTTTCTGGACAGTTCTGTCCAGGGCTTTGAGGCTGCGACTGGGGAAATTCCTGCTCAATCCCTCGCGGAGGCAAACCGCCGTCACCCAGGGGCAAGGCAGGGGCCGGATCCTACAGCCACCGCCTGAGCCTCTGCTCCCCTTGTCGCTCCGCCACAAACCCGGCTGTGCACCCTGAGAGTGTTTGGGCTGAAATACCCAGTTTGGAATCCTTTCGTGACACCCCTCGCCGGCAGGAAACGGGTTGACGCCGGCAACGTGCTTTGTCCCCAGCGCCCCGGCACATTCGGCAGGGGTCGGACAGAGGGCGTCCGGTGCAGCAGCACCCGGGACCACCCTGCGCAAAGCAACAGCCCGTCCTGGGGGCAGCGGAGAGGGCGGAGGAGGCTCCGGAGGGCACTGCTGGTACCCGGGGCCAGCTACGGCCCAGATGTGAGCCGGCTCCCGGGGGCTCAGCCCCTGCTCACGGACCAGCACCCTGCACGACCCTGGCCGCTGGCCCCCTTGCGGTGCTGCTGGCCAGGCAGGCGGGCGGGCGGGCGGCCCCCCCCCGCCGATGCGGTGCCCGGCCGGGCCGGGCTCCACGGCCGGCGACACACAGCGCGCAGCGCCGGGCACCGCGGCGGGCCCCACCGCTGGCCGTGTCCGCTTTAAGACGGCTCCGTCTCGGGGGCGGGGCGGGACGGGGGCGGTCTCCCGTGACGCGAGGTGGGCGGGCCCTCGGGGCGGGGCGGGGCCGCTCCCGCCGCAGCGCAGCGCCGCGCGGCTCCGAGGCGGCCGCGGCAGCGCCCAGCGGGACCCGCCGGCTCCGGCCCCCTCCGACTCCGAACGGGGCGGGGCGCGCCCGTCCCCCGGTCGATCCATCCCCCCATGGCCGCCCCCCGCAGCCCCCCGCGCCGGGGCTGAGCCCGGCCGCCTGCTAGGCACCGCCCCCGCCCCCCCCCCCCCCAGGAGATCCGCTGCGGGAACCCGCACCCCCCCCGCGCGCCCCCCCTCGTACTGCTCGTCCCCCCGGGCCGCGGCCGCCTCCCCGGGGGCGGTGGAAGGCCGGGGCGGGCGGCGCCCAGGGCGAGCCCAAGATGGCTGGAGGCGACGGGGGCGGGCGCGCGGGGCTCTGCTGAGCGGCGGGACGGGGCGGCTGGGGCTGAGCTGACGCCGCAGCCCCGCCGCAGAGCCCCGCCGCGCGGGGCGCGGGTGCGTTCCGGTGACTTGATTGAAATCTTTTTTTTTTTTTTTCTTTTTTTAATTAATATTTTTATTTTCAACGCGCCTCCGGTCTCCGTTCTCCAGCAGGGCGGCTCAAAATGGCTGAGGGCTGACTCGGCTCTCCCGGAACCGCACGCTTCGCCCGGCTCCTCCCGCCCGCCTCGCCCCTTCCCGGCGGGGCCGGGCCGGGGGACGCCGCTCCGCCGCCGGCTCCGACACCCGGCAACTCCCGGCTCCAGCGCGTCGTTGCCGTCGGGGGGCCGCGACCTCGCGGCCGGCCATGAGACCGGGCTAGGTCGGACCCCCCCGCGCCGGACGCCGTTCCCCCCGGCCCCGGTGGGCAGGTGGGCTGGGGGCGGCGGGGCTCGGGTGTCCCCCCCCCCCCCCAACCCGGCACAGCGCATCCTCCCCGCCATCATCCCCTCGGGAGCGCCGGGCTCTGCTTTGAATGACCGAGCTCTCCCATTCAAGACCTCGCAATCCCGAAGCAGGCGAGAGGGGGGGCTTTTTTTCTTCTCCTTTTTTTTTTTTTTCCCCTCTGTCTTGTCTTTTTTTATTAGTTTTTTTTCCCCCCTTCTTCCTTTATTTTTCCTCCGCTGCCCCACTGGGGTAGAAGCAAATCTCGGGGGCCGCGGAATTTGTTTTTTCATCATCATCGCTATTATTATTATTATCATTTTTTTTGATCTTCCTCCTTTTTCCCATTTTGGATCTTAACCCTTTGATCTGTTTCCTTTAAAAGACTGATTCCCAACTCCCATCAGGGGGAGAGGGAGGAGAAATACAGAGAAGGAAGAGAAAAAAAACCAGCCCCGAGCGAGTCGGGGCTCTCAGCTGTTAGCCGGGTTGGTGGGGGACAAAAGTCCCTTTAAAATATTGAATGTCAGTCGCAAGCCTAAGAAAAGAAAAATCCGATCCGGAGCGCTAAATTTAGGAGCTTTATATGGAACTTGGACCCCGCCGCTGGATTTTGTATGGATTTTTTTCAACCTTTGGTAAGTTTCGATTCACCTCCTGGGGTAGGGAGAGGCGGACGGCTTTTCGGGGTGGCGGAGGCTCTGGGCGGCGAATCCCGCGGTGTCGTGTCGGGGTGCTTTAACCGTTGGCGTTGCTCTTTTTAACGAAGCGGTGGGGATGTCGCGTTTTCTCGCTGGAGATTCCTAGAGTGCTGCCCCGCGGTTGGTTTTATACCCGATTTTGAGGCCCGCTGCCGTTTATTATTGATCGCGCGGGGAGGGGGCAGCCCGGCCGTTCACCCCCCGGCTTCCCGTTGCAGGGAGGACAGAGCCTGGCGTCCGCCCCTAGACCGCACTGAGCGACCGAAGCGGCCGGGGGGAAGCATTGCCAGAGGCTGCCGGCAGCGATGGCCGAGAATTGGAAGAACTGCTTCGAGGAGGAGCTGATCTGCCCCATCTGCCTGCACGTCTTCGTGGAGCCGGTCCAGCTGCCCTGCAAGCACAACTTCTGCCGGGGCTGCATCGGGGAGGCCTGGGCCAAGGAGTCGGGCTTGGTGCGGTGCCCGGAGTGCAACCAGGCCTACAACCAGAAGCCCAACCTGGAGAAGAACCTGAAGCTGACCAACATCGTGGAGAAGTTCAACTCCCTCAACCTGGAGAAGCCCCCCTCCGTCTTGCACTGCGTCTTCTGCCGCCGGGGCCCGCCGCTGCCGGCCCAGAAGATCTGCCTGAGGTGCGAGGCGCCGTGTTGCCAGTCCCACGTCCAGACCCACCTGCAGCAGCCCTCCACGGCCCGCGGCCATCTCCTAGTGGAGGCGGACGAGGTGCGGGCCTGGAGCTGCCCGCAGCACAACGCCTACCGCCTCTACCACTGCGAGGCCGAGCAGGTGGCCGTCTGCCAGTTCTGCTGCTACTACAGCGGGGCCCACCAGGGACACTCGGTCTGCGACCTGGAGATCCGCCGCAATGAGATCAGGGTGAGTCCGACCGCCGTGGGGTTGCTCTCCACGGCCGCCCTCTCCCCGGCCGTGTTTGTTCCCCAAAGGTCTGTGTTTGTGTAGGGCCTACGCAAAACCCGCCCTGGCGCTGCTGCTCCTCCGCCCGGTCCCCCCGCGGCGGACATGTTGGGTGGCTGGAAGGGTCGAGGTCCTGGTGCCGGGAGTCATCTCCCCAGTCCCTGCTGGGTGTGCAGCCACCCTGGGGGCAAGGCAGAGCAGCCGGCCGTGCCCGAGGCCGGGTCACCCCGACATCGGGCTCCCCGAGGGGACAGAGCGTCCGCGGGCACGGACCCCGTCCGTTGAGAGGCCTGTGAATGTCACACTGCCGGCTCTTCCCGCCGCCTCCCGCCGGGGCGGCCACCGTCCCTTCCCCCCGGCGCGGGGAGGGCTGCGCAGCAGAGACCCACGGCTTCTCTCCGGCGGGTGTCAGGGTTTGGCTGAATGATGGGGGGTTTATGAGGGGGCACAGAGCTGCCCCCGCTCCCTGAAGCAGCGCAGGGCGTAGCGCTGGCTTCGAGGGAAAGCGAGTCTGGCTCTTGCTCATGGCCAGACCATCTGGCCGGAGCTTTCACCCCCGGCTCCCCACCCCGAAGTTCGTGGCGGGCATTTAGGAGCCCTGCGGGCAGCCCGGCCGTGACCCTGCCGCCACCTTCTCCCCCCCCACGCCCAGGGCTGCCCCTCCGCTCCCCCCCCCCCCCCCCCCCCCCCTTCGAAAGAGGCCCGGCGCTTGTCCGCCAAATAAATATTTAACAATGAATTGAATGGTGATTACTGTAAAATGGGGATGATTTCCTGTGTATTTTAATGTTGCCAAAATGAGTCACCATTTAGCAATAAAAAAAAAGAAGTCATAAATAAAAATTGCAGTATAATTACTTTCCAATTGGATGGCCAGGCCTGGGAGGGGGGGGTGCGGAGAGGAGCCAGCCTGAGCTCACAGGAAGGTTATTTTCCTCTCCAGGTTTTTTGGGGGAAAACCAGAGACCTCCGCGGAGGTGCCAGCAGCTCTGCCACACGCGCTGGAAGGGGAAAGACCCAGCCAGGCTTTTGGAGAAGCGCTTTTCTGCTTCTATTTATAGGGAGTCATTTTGGTCTCCCTCTGCCAGGGTGGGGAGCCACCCCGGGAGGGCTGCACAGGGCTGGGACAAGGCTCGCCTCTGCATTTCCCGGGAGCCTAAGCCAGGGACCAAAACTATTTTTCCAGGTCCTTTTCCAGGACACTTTGATCTCATCTATTCCCGCTCTTGCTACGTGGTTTTTTTTTTGTTGTTGTTGTTGCCGCCGTTGTTATGGCTGGATGTTCGCTGTTCCTTGCGGATGCACGCTGCTTAATGACCTGGCAGAAAGCTGCCACCGGCTAGGCGGGATTTTGGCCCTGGCGTGAATTTTTAGGATACGTGGCCAGACACCGAACATGTTGAATGACTGTATTGTAGAGCTGCAGATTTATTTTGTGACCTTGGCCAAATCCCTCGGTACCTCCATTGCCGCGTTATCTTAATTTCCTTTCTCTGCGATGATAAGCTTGTCTCTTCCCGCTGGGCGCGTGGCTTGGCTGGGTGATGGGACGCTGGGGCAATGGAGGACAGCCCAAAGCCGGGGGGATGGCGTGCCCGCAGGATCCCTCCTGCAGCTGAAGCAGTTCCTCCGTGAACCGGCTGGAGTATGGAAGACCCTCCAGGGAAAAATGCCGGGCACGTTGCCGGCCTTCGCTGCTTGGCCTTGGGCAGGTCTCTGGCCGAAAGCCGCCCCTCGCCAGCCGGCATGGAAGGCGGCCGCCTCGGCTCCCAAATTAGGGTGCGTGCGCGCAGCCAGTGAGGGCTTCCCGCCTGCGGGAGCCAGCCCGGGATTCCAGGCTGCTTGCTCACCCCGGGGTGGTGAGCTGCTCTTGGAGCATCCCGGGGAAGGAGGGCTGGGGCTGCGGGGGGATGAGTAACGCCGGGCTTGGGAGGTCCGGGGGAGGCCCCGTCATGAGAGGTTTGTTCCATGTGTGGCTCACGTTCGGGAAGCCATTAATTGAGAAATGAGTCAAAGTTTGGAGGCTCGGAGCCCTGTCCTTGGCGCGGGGGACTTGCGAGTGTGGGGGGTGCGACACCGAGCCGGTGTGGCAGTGGTGGCCCCATAGCCCAGCGGTGGGACGGGAGCCTGCCGACACGTTCCCCATAAACTCACCTTTTTTAGCATTTATTACTGTAGCTCTGCTGCCGGCCTGCCTTGAAGGGCATCTTACCCCAGGTTGAAGTCCTGTTTGAAGGGGAAAAGGGCCTCAGAACTCCTCGGGGACAGCACCAGCGCTTCCCCAGCTGGCAGCTGGGGCGAGAGAGCTGGTGCTGGGTGAGGAGGCCGGTGTCTGCAGAGGGCTCGGTTGCAGCGGAGGCGGGCGCTGGGTGGGTTTCGGGGAAAGGGACCGCTCGGCGTCAGGTGCTGCAGAAACCCGCAGAGCCCTGGCTCGAAATTGGTTGAACTCCACGGTGCAACTGTAATACAAACAGTAAATAAAATATGCGGTTAATCTTTCTTTCGTGGGCGTATAAAGCGCTTACCTCCCCTTCCCCCCTGTGAGATGTTTTCTCCTTTGTTTCCTGTTTTTGTAGCGCTTAAAGAGGAGAGAGAGGAAAAAAAAAAAAAGAGCCAACAACCCACCCTCTTTTTTTTTGCTTCTTGTCGTTTTATTTGTGTCAAGGTCTCAAAATGAAACATTTTTTCTTCCATCTTTGCCTTTGCTGCTCCAGCCACGTGCTTCCCGCCTGCATGGGGGAACCTGCCATCTCCCCAGCACAGGGGAACCTGCTTCCAGGGTTGAAAAAGAAGCTTGCTCCAGTGTGAGGCTGAATCATTGTGGGTTTTTTCATCCAAAAAGGGGAAAAAATACGTTGCTGGTATTGGAGCGGAGGCCAGAAGACAGCAGCCAAAGAAAGGGACTCGCTTGCGGGGTATTGCCGTGTTTGCCCCATCTTTGCGTGGGACACGGTTGATGGAGGCCAGGTGCATCAGAGCTTGCTTGCTTGGGGATGTCCCACCTGCCTGTCCTCACGGAGGTGCCACCAGGGGGAAGGGACTTGCTCCTGCTTCCCTATTTTTTCTGGCGATGGAGGTAGATTTCCCTCTGACCTAGCTTGCAGTGCATTTTTGGGAAATCGGGAGAAAATCCCTTCACGTTCTGAAGACCTACAGTGATTTTGAACGCTAAGAGGGAGGAAGCGCGTTGTGGTGCTGAGACCTGTGGGAGAACATTTGGGATCCTTCTGCGAGCATGTAGGAGCACCCCTTTGGCAGGTCCAGGGGGACAGACAGGGACTGGGCTGCAGGGCTCACCGGCTCCTTGGCGGGTCTGGGCTTGCCTTCTTGGCAGCCCCCCACATAAGCCCAGTTCAGGTGCTTTCTGAAGTATGGGAGGGAGTAGAGGTGAGTGCTCGGTGGGAGCACAGGAAGAGATGAATCCCAAGTCTGTACCAGAAATTCTGGTCCTTTGCCAGCGCTGGCCACCAGCCCCAGTGCAGAGACGGCCGGTGCGCTTTTCCTACCTGCGCCAACTGACTGCTTCAGCGGTTCAAAAGCTCTAGGTCTCTAGAGGGGAAGATCCCACCAGCTTTTCTTTGATTGACTGCTCTGACACCAGAGACACTTTCCTGTTTGCAACGAGTCCCATGTTGCATCCCCATGCTGCCCGCTGTGCCAGGGACAGTTTGCTGGGACCTCGGGAGCTCTGGTGCTGGGGAGGTCGGGGTCGGCTCTGCTGCCAGGCTCCCGGTGTGGGCTGCTATAGGCTGTTTTACTCTGAAACAGGTTTGGTAACTTGCGATGGGCTGGATTTTTACAGGCTTACTTATTTTCCAGATGACTTGTTTATGAGGAGCGCGGCACGCAGCTCACTGGAGGCATTGTAAGCGCAAGTGCCCAAGTGCTCGAGTGTTAATTTAGCTCTCGTGACTGTAGATGGTGTGGGTGGTGCCTGGCAGGCATTCCCCACGGCGCTCTTTGAACATACCTGTTCCACAGATGACTTTAGCAGTAGGTCATATGAAGCTGGAGATGTGCAGGGTCTTCCTGCGCGCTCCATCTGAGCCTCCACTAGCACCCAGAGCTGACCCACCAGCCCGTTCCTCCTTCCTGGTCAGCCTAGCCCGTGTCTCTCCCTCCCCTGGCTTTGCTTGTGCCTTGGTTCCTGCCCAGGGGCCTCAGGAGTCCAACACCAGGCTCTGAAATGTGACTGATCATTGTGCCCTGGGATGCTGTCAGTTGGTCAAGCTGCCGTGATGAGTAATGACTTCTTGGGCCTCGGGCAGTTGCAGAAATCCCAGCACCCAGCTAGCCTCGCTTTCTAGCTCCGTGCCATTCGGCACCATCGATCTGTCGGGCTCTGCTGCGTGGTGTTGTCAGGGGCAGCAGGGGATTTCAGTTCAGCTGACAGCAGCCAGCGTTGCCCTAGAGAGCCACCCCGCTGCAGACCCGTCTGGGTTTGCTGGCCAAATGGCAGTGGGTGTCGTAGCGGTCCCAGATCTTTGGCTGAACTGGGACAGTCTCCTGCCTCCCCGGAGTTTGGATTAAGAGCTTTTCCATGCTGCTTTCCTGCTAAGCTGGAGCGTTTTCCTTGCCCTTAGCCCATCAGGTTGCCAGCAGTTGCTTGCTCCAGGCCTGCAGCCGCAAGTCTGCTGTGTAGAGTCATCCGAGAAGTGACAGCAGAGATGGAGGACATGAGGAGGCAGCCTGCTGGGTTTGGGTGGGAGGGAGGAGGCTTGCATGGAGGGGACAGCATGGTAAAGAAGGGGAAGAGGCCAGGGGCTGCAGTGGAGAATGCTCTCTTCCCTTGGGGGACAGTGCTGTGTGGATGGATGCTGGTAAAGAGAGGGAAGGAGGAGAGGTTCATCTGAGGACCTTGAGCTGCTTCGCAAGGAACAGTGATGAGCTGTAGCCCAGGCTTACCCCTGCAGTATGCGGGGGGGGGGGTTGGCTGTAATTTGCAGGTGGGGATGTCTGGGCACAGCATTGCCCACGAGTGCCGGACAGCCCTGGCCAGAGAGCTTTCTGCCTGGAAGCCCTCCCTGGGTGGTGGCTTTGAATGAGCCCCTGAGATGGGGGTGTCCTGGTCTGGTCTGTGAACCAGGAGGTGTTACCCGAGCTTTATTATGCCCTTGGTGACAAGGGCATAATAAACTTAGCCCAGACCCTCATTTAGTCCAAATCCAACCCGTAATGTTTATGTAAGCGTCGTGTGGCTGCTGGCGTGGAGGTCTGCAGCATGCTGCTCTCCTTGAGCCCACGAGCGCGAGGGAGAGGGAGAAGCAGGAAAGACTTGGGCTGAAGCGCGATACCCCTGACTTTCCTCCACCCCTCAGCCCTGTGCCTCGCATGTGGGAGCCCGGGTGAGCCCTTCATGGAACATGTGAGTCCTTCCCTTCTCCTCCCCTCACTCCGCAAAGCTCTGGCCTCGAGCTCTCCCATGTGCTCGGCCGAGCCTGGTCCTGCTGGAGCGGGGTCCGCAGCCTCTCTGCTGGTCTGGTCTTTGCCTCTGGAGCCGAGGAGTTGCCTCTGCCCCGATCTAAGCAGGGGGAGCAGAAGGGGCGGCTGGCGGAGGGGGTGGGAGGAGGAGGAGGCAGATTTCCATGTCTCACAAAGGGCACAAGCGATCAGATTCGTGCAACTGCCCAAGAATAAAGAGGCTCTTACAGTGCCGGCTGCCCTGACCTCTCTCCTCTCTGCTCCAGAGGACAGCGTGTGACCACACAGGGATTTCTTAGCTGTGCTTCGGAGGGAGGCAGCGGGTTTGCTATCCCCAGATCTGTCTGCAGCTTGCCTTGCAGCATATTGGCCTATTTTTTGCTGGTTACCTCTCTGTTTACTGGAAATCTTGGTACACGGTGGCAATTTTTTCTTTTCTTTTCTTTAATTTCATGTGATTGTTTTGGGGTTTTTTTTTTCAGTCTGACGCTGAAATGGGGCTGAGAGCAGCAGTGCTTCCAGAGCAGGGACAAAAGTAACCAGGAAACACAGGGCAAGAGAGGAGGGATCGACACTGAAACAATGAAATAGCCAAGCAAGGGAAGACTGAATGCTCAATAGCACAAGCCTTTGCAGAAATGCCTGGCTAGTGCAGCATTTTATAATCAGCTTCTGTGCTGGGCTGGCCTGCGACAGTAGTGTGATGGGGGAGGAATGCTTTGAATTAGCTGGATGCCAGAATTAATTCTGTCAGAATTCAAATGTACGTGTATGTAAGGATTTATAAATAAACACTTGGAGACAGATTCTGCTTTGCCACGCAGGCTTGGGGGCAGAATCTGGTCTGGCCTGGCTTTTTTTTTCTTTAAACAAAAAGAAAAATACTGTGGATCTGGGCTAGTTTCTGGTGACTTTCTGAACTTTCTGCGTTTATCAGCAGCCCGTAGGCTCAGGGGGTGCTGGTTTGGTTGGAGCAAGGGGGGGGCTCGGAGGAGTCGGAGCTGCTGAGCGAGCTTGCGGCGGTAGCCAGTTTTCTGCGTTGAACCTCCGTTTGCTGGTAGAGGAGACAAGGCTGGTGCTGGGGGACCAGCAGGGTGGTGTGGAGTGTGCAGAACCGGGGGGAAATGTGTTCCCCTTCCCTTTGCTCCATGGCAGAAGGACGGGTAGAGGCAGCCACCCTTCTTTACCGGGGAGGACTACGGCCAGCATGTGTGGGAACGGGAGTAAGAGGTGCCTGGTCCCAAATACGGAGGGAGGGAAGGAGGGAGGGATGGATATTTGCAGGCGTGAGACTGGATGCACGCAAGCGTTTTTACATATGTCCCCCAGATGAACTCGCTGAAGAGGTTCCTGGTCCCGAATCCTTTCTGATAAGGAGAGCTTTGGCCTGTTCTTGCGAAGGGATCATGATTGTCCCTTTTCTGTCTTGTGATTCACGTGTGGTGGTAACATGAGCGAAGTTCCTGGCTCAGAGCAGCACCCTGCCACTCTGCGGTGGGGCCTTCTACGTAACACACGCTTGAAGTCATCTGTTTGCTGGGATGGTGTACCAGAACTGGAAAAAAAAAAAAAAAATTATGAATCGATTTAATTTCTCTTTCTTCTGCTCCCCCTACCTGTCCTTTCTCAATTCCTTGGTGTGTGGATGCTCGGGGGGGGGGGGTTGTCTCTGAGCGGGCTGGGAAGAGCCGAGCTGAGAATGGCTCCAGATGAGGCAGTTGGCAGGGAGTGACGTTCCGGATGGCTGTGTCTCTCTGAAATATGAGTAAACGTTGTCAGACCAGCCGACTGTATGATCCAGGGCTCGGGGAAGGCTGATCTGCCCTCTCCTCCCTCCACCCGTCTCTCCCTGTGCGGGATCCCCCATTTGCTCAGCAGCACCCGCTTCTCCTCTCCCTGCTTGGGTGACCTGGAAGCTTCATCTCGGAGTTGGAGCTTTGGAGAAAGGGAAGGAAAATCCCCCATATCCTAATGGAGGCAGTGTTTTCCCTCGCTGTACAACAGCTTAATCCAAACCCTCATTTGAGCCAGTTATTGTGTGGCTTTGAAACCCTGTCCCCTGGAAACCAGTTGCCCACCCCCTTCCCTTCCAGTCGATCCTGGTCGGTGGAGCCGAGCTCGGGGGTTTGGTGCTCGGCCACACGCAGACACGGATCGATCGCGCCGCGGGGCGGGTTGATATTTCTGTGGCAGCGGTTTTTATTGCTGGTTGCGGTGGTTGTTGGAAAGTCAGGAGGGGGTTGGTGTGCGCTGTGACGGGCTTGTGCGTGTGTCAAGGGGAGAGAGGGTAACGCGATCGTGTCCTCCTGCTCATTATCCTCTTGCTAGCGGGGGGGCTGCATCCCTCTCCCCGTGCAAATCCGTGCGGAGCTGCCGGCTCTGCGGTGGGAGCCGGTTTTCCCTGCAGGTGAACTCCTCTGCGCTCAGACAAAGGGCTGGGGGTGCCGGTGCCTCCCTTTGTTCTCCTGTCCTGGTGCACCCGCCTCAGACGGCGAAAAAACCCCTCGAAGCGCGCCTCTCAAATGGATGGAGCAGAAGAAATGCGCCGGGAGGTCTCTGTCCCCCTCGCAGACCCTGTGGGGATGGGAGGGTCTGCGGTCCCCCTTCCCTCGGGTGCTGTGCTAGCCCCTTAGTGATGGGGGTTGCCGGGTCTGGGGGGGAATTGCGGCAGCTCCCCTGCCAGCTGCACCCGCGTGGCTGGGTGGCTGAGGCCTGCGAGCCCGTTTGGGTCGGAGGTGGTTTGGTTGCAGGGGATGCGGACGGGGTCTGCCAGCCACAAGGGAATGGGAGCACATATTGGGGTTATTTTCCTGCCTCTGCCCGGTGGCATCCTGCACAACAGGGCTTCCAGGCAGGGGGCTGGAAATAACACCTTGTGTGCCATGCAAAGACCACCCTTTGCCAAACGCAGCTCCCAAGGGTGTGAGCCCAGCGGGCAAAACCATGGCCTGTCCTCCAGCCAAGGATTCTGTAGTGTTTTATTTACAGCAGGGGAGAAAAAGGTCAGTTTAATCTCTGCAACAGCGTAAAATCTGGGTAGGGCAGTCAGGGTGTTAACCCTAAAGTAGAGATAAGCGGAGGTGGGGGGACCTGCTAGGGAGTCTGGAAGCCCGTGGCAGCATGGGGAAGCAGTCCTGGAGACTCAGGCTTGCTTTGCTGGTGGTGGCACCTTGCTGAACACGGACCCTGCTAGCTGCCCCCACGCAGGCCCGTCCTCCCCTGCTCCTCCCAAAGGCTGGCTCCTGGCTACCGCTGTCATCTGTGAATGTACACGGTACTAATCTCCATTTATCAAAGTGCTGTTGCAGCAATCTGATAAACAGTACCGAGGCGACGAGCAAAAGCTAAACCTTCCTCTACGTGCTAAAACTGCCTGCTGGAGCCTTCCTCGGGAATTGTTTCTCCTTCCCAAAACACAAGGCCCAGCTTTGCAGGAGAAGAGACACAGGAGGCATCCAAAAAGACAGCCTTCACGCACATGCTGCTCCCAGTAACTATAGATGCAGAAATTTGAGGAAAACCTTGTGCTTCCCAAAAGGTAGAGGCTAGGAACGTCTGTCAGCTTGGGTGGAAGATGGAGGAAACCAGGGGAGTGGGAAGCTGTGGGGCAGCAATCCCAGGCGTGTGCCATCCATGGGGTGTTGATCCCAGGCACCTTCAACCCCGGCACTGCCGGCTGCTCTTCATCCTTGGAGCCCGTCTCTTGTTCTGCCTGGCGGAGGGAGCAGGCGTTAACGTCTTGAAGGTCAAGCAGAAATCACAAGCTGGCCCCGAGGCGCGGCTGCGCTGGCCAGCAGGTAATGAGAAGCCACCGCAGAACCGAGCTAGCAGCCGGGTTTCTTTGTGGGTGCAAGCTCGCCAGGGGATGAAGAGCTGCTGTCGTTGGTCCTCCTTCTGCACTAGAAAATGGAAGCGTGGTCACAGCTAGAAATGGCTTCTCTGGTTGTACCCTGCACGCTGGCACTCCTCCCCCCACCCGATCCCTGTGTGGCTCTTGGCACATCCCGTAACCTTTGTGCCTCCACCGCATCCTCTTTAAAAGAGGATAATGAAACTGAAACAGGGAAGCAGCACATGCCAGAGGCACCTTGGACTCCCGGGCTTGATAAAGCACTGCTGGTCTGCCGGAGACCTGAGGAGGTGGACTTTTGAGCCAAGAGATTAAATGCCAGGTCTGGCTGCCATCGGACTTCCTCGGGACTGCTCTAGCGTGCGCTGAGCCCTGCTGACCAGGAGCGGATCTGCAGGCCCTGCTGGGCTCCTGAGCGCCTGCTGCACCCCACTCTGCAGCGCTCGTGTGGGGAGAGGGCATCTGGTGACAGCTGCCTCCTTCACGGGTGGAAACTGAGCCTCAGACGTGGCTCCCGTGAATCGGTGGGACCAGAGTCAAGCGGAGCGGTTCCCCTGGCTCCCCAGCAGGATGGAGCCGACCGGGGTCTGAGCTGTCAGGCTCCGATCGCCAAGTCAGACCTGGAAGATAAATGACACTTCAGGGGCCTGAGATCAATAATGTCAAAGGCTGGCCCGTAAAGGGGTGAGATTAAAAACCAATGACAGGCCTCCTCCTAGGAGCAGAAGTCAGCACGTTGAAGGAGAGCAGCAGGGCTTGCTCCTTTGCCGTTATTCCCTGGCGGTGCCCGCATCCAAAACCCACCTTCCCAGGCTCTCCCTTGCAACATCAGCAATTCCTGCCCTCAATCAACATCAACCAGATACTGCAGGTCCCCTATGCCCAGCCCTCTTTGCCTGTCCCCATGCTGCTGGTCCAGAGTGCCTCTGCCCTTGGGAGAGTGGTTGAGGGGAAGACAAAAGCGATGCAGCCTGGGTCTGGGGGGCTGAGCTGGGGCCATGGGAGGCAGAGAAGGGGAGGAGACATGGAAGCAGGAGGTCACGTCGATGCTGTGGGTACCGCGCTGTGCTGCGTGTTGTAGAGATGCTTGTAAAGATGACTCGTGACTTTGTCCTGAATATGTTGGGCTTACCTGTTTTTATCAGTTAAGCAATGCCATGAGCGTTTAGGCACCCACGGGCAGGAGATCATCAGATAGGGCATGTGGTTGTGCCCGTTTTGGGGGTGCTGACGTCTGAGCTTGTCACAGGGGTGGCTGTTCTCCTATGTGGATGGGTGCTGGGTGGTGGACTGTGCCCCAGCGCTTGGCTGGAGCAGGCTTCACTGGTTAGCAGAGGCTGTGGTCCGGCTGAGGTGGACAAGATGGATTTCATTTATTTGCAGGAGCAAATTAAAATAAACTTGAGGCCCTTTTTTCTGTTCATCCTTAAAGGGATGCTCCATCATGGCTCTGTGGGGCAGGGCCACGCTGGGGCTCCTGTGAAGGGCACTGGGGAACAGGATGGCGTCTCCATTCCCCAAACGCAAAGGTGGTTAAAGGAGAAGGGGCTGTGCTGTCCCCTGCTGCTGCCCCTCGTGTGGATGTGCGGGGAGCTGGAGGTGCCGGCTGCCTTTGCCCTGGGCTCCTCTTCCCCTTCCTCCCTGCTCCCCCACCCCTTCCCTGCCAGGAAGCCTGGCCTTTGTGTGAAGCGATGCCTCCCGACATCGGCCGGGAGCCGCGATTTCCTCCGCAGTGGGGAGGGTGAGCGAGGAGAGGGGTGCCACGCTCCCCAGGGGCAAATCCACGCAGGGTTCTGGCCTCACTGGAGCACAGGGAAGCTGCGTGCCTGGCCGGGGTGTCACAGGGAGGTGGTGGTTCGGCAGAGCTTTGCCTGCTTGGGCTGCTCTGCCTGAAAGCACCGCGTCGGTGCGTCGCTTCTTGCTGCCTGCGGCTCTGAATGCTTCGGTGGCACCTTTATTTGACCACTCCAGGGATGCCGTGCTGGGCTCTGTGCAGCTGAAGCTTGGGCAGTACCAGCTGTGGGGTCTTGCTCTGGGGTCAGCGAACCAGCGCCACAGAGCAGAAGCGGAGGGGCTGGAAGCAAGGCAGGACCAGGGCTGACTGCTCCTGCGTCCCAGGGCTGCGCCTGAGCCCTGGGAGCATCTCGCTGTCCGTGCCAACACGTCGTTTCGGCAAGGGCAGGGCGCAGCACGGTTGCGAGGGGGGTTTGCGGGACGCGGGCTCTTGGCCACTCCTTGGAAAGGGGCTAACGCAGCACGTGGGAACTGGCCAAGCGCCTGCCAGCCAGAAGCCGTGGCTGGCGCCTTGCCAGGAGCTGGGGGGGCCTCGCGTCTCTTTAATTGGAGACGTGTTTATGGGTGGATGGCGTTTTGCAGCTGACTGGCTGGAAACTACAGGTCCCAGCATGCTCCCTCACGCGTCGCCCGGCTGCCGAGCTCCGGCGGGAGCGTGGTGCTGTGGGGACCGTAGTCTCGGTGCTCGCCTCTGCGGGCGTTTTGCTGCCGCGGAGAAGGGCTCTGGTTCAGTATTGCTGGGCAGAGCCAGGCTGTGAGACACGGGGCTGGTCTCTGCCTCCTGCTTGCTCATCCTCCCGCCACCCGCTTGCTCGATGCAAGACCACGTTGGCCTTTTTATGTCACCAGGCTGGGGAGGGGGATCTGGTTCTATACTGACTTGTTTGCAACGTAAATATTTTGGTCCCGGGTGTGTTGCTGGGAGCTGGGTGTCACGTTGAGGAGCATGATTCATTCATGCTGTTGGTGCTCGGAGCGCGGTGAGGCAGCCTTGGGACTGGTCCCAAAGATTGCCTGGGATCGCGGCTGGCGGGGAATTTGGGATGTCACGTTTGACTAAGTCAGAGCCCTCCTCGTGCGATTCCTGCAGGCCAGAAGTGCTGTGCCGTGCCCAGCGTGCTCAGGGCTTGCCACCCCCAAAACGCAGCCGTTGCGGGTGGCTTGCGTTTCCAGAGCGAGTGGGAATGGAGGGCGAGGCTGGGCTCCGGCTCTTGCCTTCCCCAGCTACCCGTGTGCGGGAAAGGTTGCAGGGTGTAGGGCTCTGTGCCTGGTCCCAGCTAGCCTGACAAATAAAGGTAGAGAAAGCCATGCAAGTTCAAAGCCTGCTGCACGTCAGACCTCGGAGGAGGCCTTGGCGGAGTTTAGAGGGACATGGGGACAGCCTGGGGCAGGACGCTGGGCAGACAGATGGGAGCACTGGAAGATGCCTCTCTGTCCCTTGCTTCCACTGCCGATGCTCTGCTGCCAGAAGGGATCTTTGCACCCCCAGTTTGGTCACCAGCATGGGAGGGGAGGCACCGCTGCACCCTGCACCCCAGGGCCGGCTTGCTCCGTGCCCCGCACATTGCTTTGTCCTCCCCACGCCGCTGAGAGCCAGGTGCGGGCTGTGCAGCACCCAGATTCGTTCTGGCATCCTTCGTTAGACGGTGTTTGTTCATGCTGCATTTTTCTTTCTGCTGGCTTGTTTGGACACGCACTGGTACATTCACGGCACTCAGGCAGTAACGTGAGTCTCTTTCCCATTAGGAAAGGGGCCAGCATTTGGGGGGGCCGGGAGGGTGGCTTAAGCAGTAGTTTCTGAGATATTTCCTTCTGCCGCCACACCCTGCGTGAAAGAGCAATATCCGCGGCTTCAGCTGCTATCGCAAGGCTCCGAACGTCTCTCTTTTAATATAGATTGGTATCATTTTGCATTTTAAAGTAAAAACACGCTGCAAGCTGCAGACAGCTGTCGGTTGGCAGCTTTGTTTGAACATCTGGTATTGCTGGGCTGCTGTTCAGCGCGATCTAACTATGGGATTCATAAAGATTATAATCCGGGCTTTCAGATTCTCAACAGCCGCCTCGCAAAAAAAAAACGGGGGAGAGAGAAAACCCAGCGGGGAGGCGGCTGAGGGGTCCTCGACGCTGCGCGGATCGTGGACATGGTCAGTCCCCTCTTGGGTGCAGGGCGGCTGGTGGGCTCGCTGTTTGTCACCTTGGCTGCCCGCAGGTACTGACGGGCTGCTTCCAGCCTGCAAAACGCCGGCACTGGGGAGCTGTAGAGGTGCAAAGTTCTCCTTCCCCCCTTCCCTTTTTATTTTTTCCAGCTTGTGTGCTGAATCCAACTGAGTCTCATACTCCTCTGGGTGATGTCTGGCACTGGCGAGCTGAAGCAGCAGATTCTGCTGTGGCTTTGGGTAGATGTTTGTAACAGTTGTCTGCAGCAGCAGGACTTGGTTTCTTTTTCTTTAAAGCAAGTGATGGAGGAGCCAAGGCTCGGAGTAAACATCTCAGCATATCAAAACCTCGTTTCCAAGAGAAATTGAGTCCCGTTTTCCTCTCAACCAAAAGGTCGAGATAGCCACCTCTGTAAACCCCATCCATCCCTCTGTGAGTCAGGCACTTTCCTTGGCACCTTTGAGAATTAAGTAGCCTCTAAGCCCCTAACGGGTTTTATAAATCTTGTTAGTTGATCTGCATTTTTGCAAAGCTCTTTGAATCCAGCCTATTGGCACATAAGTCACCTTGACTTTCCGCAAGGCTTTGACTCCCAGCTCACTTTCAGGCTCCATTTGTCAGTTGGAGGTGCACAAAAAATGTCGCCCCCCTTATCTTCATTAGAAAAAAAAAAAAAGCTGCCTGGAGAAATCTAGCTGCACTCTAGTTGGTGCAAGGCAGTAATAGAGGTGCATATAAACCTGTTCTGCCCTTGTTTGTGTTGATTTAACTTACCAGTACAAATTAAAATAGCCTTCAGCGGTTGGAAGTTTAACTAGATCAGTTTAACTAAATCATGGCCTTTAAATCAAAGCAGGGATTTCTTTCTAGTGCTGCCCTGA
This sequence comes from Opisthocomus hoazin, assembly GCF_030867145.1. Taxonomy (NCBI): domain Eukaryota; kingdom Metazoa; phylum Chordata; class Aves; order Opisthocomiformes; family Opisthocomidae; genus Opisthocomus; species Opisthocomus hoazin. Next base: position 65,562,082 of record NC_134419.1, read on the forward strand.
GCCCGGAGAGGGGCTTTGTGCCACCCACGCAGCCGGACCACTCGTCTCTGGGTCACCAAATGAGATGCTGATGGGGCACATGGCTGCTGGTCGTTGTCTTTGCACTTGTGGGTGGTCTCGTGGCTGGGACACACGGGTACACGTGGGTATCGCTGCAGCTGCTGTGCTCCTTGGTGGTTCCCCCAGAAACCTGCTCATGCATCCAGATCCTCAGGTGGGGCTCCCTTCAGAGCAGCATGGAGAAATTAGGGGGTAGGAAGCTGAAGGGGCTGTTTTTTCAGGTCTAGCCGTGGCGGGTGCAGAGCAGAGGTCTTTGGGCAGGGGAGAGGCAGCTCAGCCTGCAATGGGAGGAAGGATGGAAAAGGCTGGCTGTGTTTCACCCATGCAGGGAGAAAGCTCTGAGATCACACAGGCCAGCTGGATCTTGAATCCAAGATGTTTATTTGGAAGAGGGAGTGAGGGTTTCTCAATTTTGCAGGGGCTGCAGATGGGGGTGGGTTTGCTGCCAAGCGATGGGAGTGGGTCTTTGCAGGATGGCTGCTCTTGAAGGCAGAGCATCCCGCCAGCAGCAGCTGAGGGACGACTGGCCAGGACCCTGAGATTGCAGCCTGTTGGGAAGATCTTGGGATTCAACAGAGCTCGATGAGGCTGGGACAACAGCAGATCGAAGCAGGACTGGGGGTGCTGCCAAAGCCTGTTTATTTTTTTGTGGGGGTTATGGAAAGGGCGACTCACAGATGATGTGTCAGAGCAACGGGGCTCGTGTGAGGAGCAGCATTTTGTCATCCATCGGGAGTTTCAGCACTGAACAACCTCCCGTTTCTGCCCAGACTGCCACCACCGGAGCTGGCAGAACGCTTGTGAGAGCCAGTTCGGGGAGATGATCCAGCTGAAAAGAGAGTGCTTTTTTTACTGGCTTAATTTTTCAGCTGGATCCGTGGTCCGGAAGGGGCAGATATATGAAAACAGAGACAGAAGAGGGAGAAAAGGAGGTTAGGGCCCCCGTAACGTACATGTAAATTAACTTAAACGATCAAGAAACCACAAGCATGGAGTGCACCGAAGGCGGAAAGGGCAGGACTTCTTACACGATCTCTTAGGCTCCAAAAAACTGAAATCTGGTGAATCCCAGTCAGTGTAGCTGCAGGGCTCAGATTTTATTTTTTGACATGGCAGGGAGGAAGTGCAGGGCGATGTTGGTCATCAGGGCCAGATGTGCTCCAGGTGCTGGTGTCAGTCTGAGGTCCCCAAGTGTCTGGAAATGGTTGCTCAAGGCACTTGGGTCTGGGATGTGGCAAACTCCTGCGCTTTCCCGGAGTGCCCCGGCAGTGCCCCGGTGCTCCAGAGCCGGTTGCTCAAAAGGCATCTGGTGCTGGGTTGTGCTGGGCAGGGTGAGCCCACCCTGTGTCGGGGCCTGCAGCCAGGGCCCCGTCCTGGAGGTGGCTCGGCAGCAAAGTGAACTTCGGCACTGATTTATAAGTAGCCTCAAACAAGGACATTTTCCCCCTAAAACGGAAAGAGCCTGGGGGAAAGAGCTCCTCCCTCACATCCCTAATGGCAGAGGAGATGCAGATCTTGTCCTTCGTAGATATGGAGCTGAGCCCTGTGACTCCTCCTGGCTCTCCTCGCTCCCAAGCGAAGGCAGCCTGGACTGTCCTCCCTCCCGAAAGCTGGCCGGGGAGGGCTGCTGGCCAGCATCTGCACCCAGGCCTGGGTGGGGATCTCCTCTCCCTCCCTTCCCAGCAGAGAGAAAAAAGATTTCTTGAGCTCCTCGCTGCCCAGAGGGCCTGGTCGCCCCTGCAGCCGCAGCCCCGGCAGCTCTCAGGGCTAGTCTCTCCGTCTCAGTACTGCACTGCCCAAAAGCATCTACTGTCGCTGTGCCGCCGGGACACAGCGCGGGAGCACGTTTTCCCCGGCCGGATGCCGTCTCTCCTGGCAGATCCAGGGCAGGAGGCGGCTGTGCCGGCCAGAGGCGTGAGCATCGCCAAGGCTCAGCTTTGTCCTGTGGAGCCGGCGGCATCGGTCAGGACTCGCCTGGCTGCTTGCTCGGCATGCGAACCAGCTCCTGCGACGCCGTGTTCGTCTTCCCAGTATGCTGCCAGCTCCTTTCCTCCTCTCCTCCCCAGGCTGTGAGCCAGTCTTGAGCCCCGGGTCTGGCGGAGGCAGTTTGCCCTGCTTTCGCTGGCTCTTGTGCTTCGCACGGGGCCAGCTCGTCCAACTCTGGCCCATGAGCAGCATGGCCTCGCTCGTACCCTCCAACGTGCTGCAGAAGTGGCATTGGTGTTCGGGGCACCTCTGTTTCAGGGGGCACATTGCCCATGCTGGGCACTCTGTGTCAGGAAGGTTCCTGCCTCCAGCACTTATGGGGCTGCCGGCACAGAGGGGATGCTTCTGCAGCCACCGGCCCCATCTCCCGGCTCCTTCATACCCCTTATCCCCCTTTTCCCCTCAAAACAGATCTTCGTCCCTGCTCAGAGGACTCTGACAGCAGTGGCAGCCAGGCCATGACTTGAAGTTGGGGTCCAAAAAACCACAGGTAGAGCTGCAGCCTCCTTCCCCCATTAGTGCGAGAGGCACAGACTCCAGTAACCCCTGTGGCGGCGGGGAGCGGGGGGTGGGGGGGACAGAGGCGCAGGGAGGCGAATTAACATCCTCAAGGTCCTTCTGAAGGTCGCTTTCTGATGGAGAATAGGTCCCCGTTTCCTGGCCTCCAGAACTCCCGCTGCTGGCCCCACACGACACAATGCCTCGTATTTTCCCCTTACTAACGAGTTCTTCCTTTCTGCCGGGGGTGAACAAGGGGAAGAGCTGTCCTGGGCTGCGGGCACTGGCACAGCCCCATGGCGGTCCGGGATCTGCTGGTACCGGGCTGTGCGGAGGAGCATGCTCTGCCGTGCCCACCGTCCCGGGCTGCCGCAGGGACATGGGCTGACCCGAGCACGGCCGAGCGCCGCGGCTCGAGGGGATCATCCAGCTGCTGTGTGACAGCCACGCTGTACGAACGCCCCGTGCCGGGGTGGGTGCTGGAGGTGGGGACGTGGGGCTTTGCCTCTGGGGCAGCTGATGGAGGTGGGACATGGGGCTTAGCCTGATGGTTTCTTCTCCCCGGCGTGCTGGGGAAGGCTCAGAGACCAGGCAGCATCTCTCGGGGAGGTGGGAGCGGGCAGAAGGCACCACACACCCCGTCCTGAGAACAGGGCGGAGAGCCACTGTTGCGAGAGGCACCCTGCGTCCTGTCCCCCCGTGCCAGAGCTCAGGAGCTGCCTCCAGCCCTTTTCTACGAAGCGCCAGCTCTCCCGGTGCTCAGGGGCTCCCTTGATGCTAGCAAGGGGGTTTCTTTGATGCCCATGCGCTGCATGGCTGCTGCTCCCTTCCCTTCCTAGCAAGGGCAGCTATTAATATCCCCTCTTCCTTCCCCTGCCAGGGATAAACCAGCCCGATCTCTGCGCGGGGAGCACCGTGAGAAAAGCCAAACCCCAGAGCAGCGCCTGCTCCAGGCTGGCCGGGGGAGGCGAGGCCTCCTGCTCCGGCCGGAGACCTCCTCTCCTGCCTGGTGCTTACTGTAAATGTGTACAAGACGAAATCCCAACCAGCACCATTTCCTTCCTGTCCCTGTAAGCGGATCAGCCTCTCATGAGGGCCGTGGGGAGTTTGAAAGACTTGCTTTTGCCTGGATCTGGTCAGCAGGAGGTAGTGGAGGGGTGGGAGCGATGCTCCAGGGTGTTTGGGCTGCGAGGACTCGTCCCCTTGGGGCTGCAGTGATGCAGGATCTCATAGTTTGAGATCCTGTTTTGGGGGGGCACGGGGGTGCCAGGCCTCAGAGCTGCGCGGTGTCAAGGTGCCGGTGTGTTGGCAGGTGGGGAGATGCTCTTGGGAGGGATGAGAATAGCTCATCGTGTGGGTTTTTCTCAGCAAACCAGCCAGCTGATGGTGGAGTGGGGCTGGGGGGCGGGAAGCCTGTGAGTGAAAGGCATGGGGAGGCAAAAGGTTGCACTCGCGTCCTCGGTTTAGGGCTCTCGGTGCATTAAAATTCAGTCGCTGCGAGTTCAGGCCCGTCTCCAGCAGCGTGCCGGGATGCGGGTCTCAATGGGGGCCCTTGATCCTGGTCACTGGGCTGAGCTGCAGGTGTCTGGAGCCATTCCCGCAGCAGGCATCTGCCCTTCGCAGCTTCCTCACTCCGGTTCCACCTTCCTCCTCCTCCTCACCCTTCCTCCCCCTCATGCTCCGAGCTGCTCCCTCCGTTCTGGCTTTCCGGTGGCTGCAAACAATGTCCTCATTCACTCGACGGCTGGGATTTGGCGCCGAGGGGAAGGCCCAGGCACAGAGGAGGAGGAAGGAGGGAGGCAGAGAAGCCAGCTTGCCCGTCCTGGGCCAGCCGTCCAGCTGCGGTTGAAGGCACACTGTCGGGTAACCGGGCGCTCTGCTCCCCCCGGTTTCCTACGGGAGCGAGGGCTGTGTGCTCTTGGGGTTTGTCTGCCCGCCCTGCTGTGGCGTGTGCTTGGACGGACAAACCCATCCACTTGCTCTCCTGTGGTGCCCTCCAAACCCGTGGCCGGTTTCAGCCCAGTTTGTTGAGAATCAGCATCCTGCAAGCGTCCTGCAGGTCGGTGTACGGGGACGTGGTTGCTCTAGCCGGGGGAGCGGCCGTGAAGGATGCACAGCCCTTATTAGACATCAGAGAAGCTGCATGGGCTTCATTTACCCCATGAACACAGTAGCGCTTTTCATTGCTTCTACTCTCATTGAAAACCAGCGCTGCTCGGCAGGCCGTGGGGCACCTCGCTGGCGTTGGTGGAGCTGCCGGGCTCCCTCCAGATCCTGCTGGGAGCTGGGCAGAGGCTGGCGAGCACGCGAGCCCCCAGAGAAGGGGTGCTGCAGGCTCTCCCTGGGAGTCACGCAGGGACCCCGGCCATCCTCGGAGCAGGGGAAACCTTGGGCTCTGTCATGGGACTGCGCTGCCCTGGTGCTGGCCCCAGGGCCACGGGCTGCTGGGGGCTTCGAAGCAGAGGTGAGGGGAGTGCTGGGCTCCTGGCAGGACAGGGACATAATCCGTCGTTGTCACAGGCTCAGCAGCAACCACAGACTGAGCCCTGTCCTCTGGCAGAGGACAGTGGTGAGACCAGCCGGAGACACGCCAGGAAGACATCTTGCCTGTAGAGTTCTCCCTGCTGGGGAGGTCTCGGGTGGGTGTGAGCTCCTTCCCACACCCCCGAGCCCTGCTTTGCAGTGGGGGGCTGCCCGGCCGGTTGAGCTGCACCCATGTGTGTAACACAGCTGACACTTGCGGTGCTGCAGCCGTGCGATGATTCTCGGATGAGGAGCCCAGAAGCCCTGTGTTGTCCGAGCTGTTCAACTTTTTATTGCCGTCTTTGTCTTGCAGCTGCAGGCATTTAATCTTGCAGCTCTGTTGGGGCAGCCCTGTCCCCTGGCAGATGTTCCCCCATCCCCTGCCCGGGGAAGTGGACATGTCCCACGCTGGAGCAGCCACTGGGCATTGGGGCCAGTGCAGAGCTGCCGACGTGCGGGTTCGGGGGGGCAGACTGGGGGGGTGCAGTAAGGTGTACGCGGGGCGAGGGTGGTTTCCCCGGCGGCGATTTCCTCCCAGCAAGCACTGGATGGATAGCGATGGTCATCAAGCTGTTCCCCGGCATGATCCCTCAGGGACCAGCTGCGCGCGTCCTCCCTGGAATGAGGCCTGGCAGCGCTGGCTTTGCTTCCCACAGAGACGGCCCTGCAAGCAGCACTTCCCTCCCAGCGCACGGCCCCGCTGCCCCCGACCCCCCCAGTCTGCCGTGATTGCTCCCCGGGATGCGCCCTGCTCCACTGGCAGCGGGGCTACTGGTCGGTGAGCAGAGGATGATCTCGGCTCGCTTCTCCTGCCACCTTCAGCGGTCCTGCTCCTGCGCGGGCTTGATGCCCACGGCGTGTTTGCGCAGAGTCCCGCTGTCCTCCTCTCAGGGCTCAGCCTTCTTCCCCCCACCCCTGTGTTTTTTTTCCATGAGGAGGGGGGAGATCACTTGCAACTCCAGCAGAATAAACTGGTGTCCAGCAACTAGCCCCACCTCGCTGGGGCCTGTGGGGTCAGGGTGGACCAGCCGCTTACCCGGCCACAGATTAACTTATTAATTAATTAGATGAGTTCACTCTCAGCTAGTGATGGAACACAGAGCATTTTCGGTGGCTGTTCCGCAAACTGGTGGTGTGTCTCAGAAAAGGCAAACTGGGATTGGAGTTGCTGGGAGCCCGGGAAGGGCGCCGGTACAGAGGGAGCCGCGGTTCTCCCAGCATCAAGGTCATGCATGAAATATGAGAAATTACCCTGAGAAATTCTGATCCTGGAGGAGGAGGAGGAGTTCATGACTTCAGAAATACCAGATATGGGAGGGGATGGAAGGGGAAGGGATATATTTTCCTTTTCAAAATACCTAAGGAATTCAGCCCGTGCTGCGGAGACAATGAGACTTCGCCCCTGGGTGCCAGAAGGAGTAGTTCATACCCTTGTGTCTTGTTAAGGTCTCAGTTGCCGTGGGTGAAAAGCCCTCCCAGCCCGCTGCAATCCCAGGCACGTATGGTTTTTAAATCGCCCTAAAATCAAGAGAGTGGCTCAAACGTGAGGTTTAAAGAAAACACTGCATGTCCTCTATTCTGTCTGATTTCTATGGCTTTAGGTTGGATTTTGGTCTCTTTTTGCAGCTGCAAGGGGCTATTAAATTAACTTTTATGTAAAGTTATTTGTATATATATTTATGTATATATTTGTGATTCGTATGATTCCAGCAGTGGAGCACTGTGAGGTTTGTTACAAAACACAAAGGTTGGCAGCTCTGCCATGGCAGCTGCAGGGCGGGGGGAAGGGGACGACGGTACGTGCGTGTCTGGGGCCGTTCGGTCCATCCCTCGGGGGTCCCTCCCGCCGGTGGGGCTGGCAGGGTGGCCTCTGCCAGCTATGGGAAGATCTGCTTTTCCCCAGGAGAGCATCCCGGCAGCGTCGGGGGGAAGAGCAGGGGCTGCTTCGGGGCGGCCCCACCTCGGATGCCTGGTGTGTGCGCCGGGGCGGGATGGGGATCTGGCCTCTGCACCCGACGTGGGATCCCGTCCCGCGTTTTTCCGCAGCCGTGCCCCAGCTGGTGGCCGGGGGGGTGGGCAGGGGACCCGGCCGCTCCCGGGGCCCCGCCGGGCTGGGCCGCCCTCCCGGTGCTGGTGCTGGGTCTGGCTGCTCACGGTGGGGACGGCGAGTCGCTGCTGGCAGGCAGGGAGGCGTAGGGAAGGGCTCGGCGCGAAGGCTCGCGACGTCTCTTGGCTCTCCGGCTTGGAAAGTGAGAAACCCGCCCTGTGCTGCGAGACCTGCCCTGGCTCCCGGCCTCCATCGGCCTCCTGAGCAGGGATGCGGGAAGGCATCTCCTTCCCATCGGTCGATGGCACTTTCAGCGGGGGAATTTCAGCCCCTGGACACTGGGGCAAGACGCAGAGCCGGCTGCGCTGTGCTGCACGCCAGGCCCGCGCGGAGGGGGGTTGCAGCCCGTGTTTGCGGCCAGCGGTGCTTGGGAGCAGCAGGTCGTGTCGACGTGCGCCTGCCCACGCTGCCGCCGGAGCACGCTGCTGCCCGACGCCTCTCCGCCCGCAGCTTTGCCCAGTGCTGGACCCCAAACCCTGGCTGAGTCCCCAGAAAAGCCACCAGCAGCCCCGTGCCCTGGCCTGGCTGCCACCATGGGACCTGGGACGCGGCTCGTGCCTGCACCCTTGGCTCTCTTGGAGTGGATGCTGGTGCACCCATTCTCCGGAGCTCAGTTCCCGCCGTGCTGAACCCGGGAGCAGGCTGCAGCCTCCTGGTGCCACAGCAATGCAAATAAAGACCTTTTTATGATGAAAAAAAGGGGATTTTTAATACATTCATCAAATCTTTCTCTGTGTGGTCTTAAAGACAGCGGCAGCGATGCCCTTGGATGCTGGCGGGCCCCTGTGTTTCTGTACGTGCACGCCAGCAAGTGTCCCCCCGTGCCTGGGGGTCTGCGTCGCTGTGGCTGCCCCTCAGACCCTGTTCCGGCTGACGTGCTGTCTGTCTGTCCGTCTGCGTGTGCGCGGGTGGCTGCACCCACGTGAGCACCGGGCACGCAGCTGGAGCGCGACTGTGAGTGAGAAGCCGGGGTTTTTTTAGCTCCTCGTTACTCTTAGTGGTAGGAGCCCAGCGGCAGTGAGGCTTGAGGTGCCCGAGACCTTAAGAAAAACAACGGAGGGAGGAGGCTTCGCATTCCTGCTCCCAAATCGAGCTGGAGGTGACAGCCTTTCCCTGCAATGCAATTAATCCCAGCAGCGCCTCTGCCACCCTCCCCCTCCCGCCTCGGCCAGGAATTAATTACTTGATTATAAATCCCCAAGCGGCGGTTTATAATAGCAATAATCCCCTCAAAATTCATCCTCGCTGCCGGTTTCTTCCCATCTCGCCCCTGTCATTGAGAGTCTCTAACGCCGCGTCCCTGTGCTGGGCACAGCCCTTCTCCTTGCCCCGCCGGGGATAACTGGGGAGGGGGAAGATTTGGGGTTGATTTTGAGGGGTGTTTTGGGGAGCCCTGCTCCTGCTCACCGGGACGGAGCCCTGCTCTCGTGGGTAGCGGGTTTGACCCCGGCCAGGGAAGGGCGCGGGAGCAAGGCGCGCGTTGCTGGGGACCAGGTTCCGTCCCAGTTGTTTGGCTGATGGCCCAGGCCCCGAGGAGCGGGCCAGGGGCTGGCAGCGCGGCGGGGGGAGGCCCCGTTCCTCCTCTCTCTGTCCCTCCCAATTACGCTGACGCTGGCTCTGGGGCTTGTCGTGGAGGCGGGGAAGGCAGAAAGGATTTGGCGTGGCGTATGGGGGCGCGAGGTGGGGGCGATGTCTCGTGGGAGCCTGCCGGCGAGGGGTGATGGGCCTCAAAACCGCGCTGCCATAGCGGGAGGTGAGCCTCTCCGTGTCCCACCCAGGGTCCCCGAGCGAACCCCACTGACTGGGATGCGAAAAGTTCCCCGAGGGGCTGCCCCCATCCAAGGGACCCCAGCCAAGGTCCCCAGCGGATAAAGCAGCCCAGCACACACAGCCCCTCTGCGTGGCCGTTGAAATGACGAGGTTTCCACCTCCACCAGCCACATGTGGGCTTTCAGCTCGGCGATGGCACCCCGCTGGGAAAAAGCCCCGTCCCCTCCACACCGCGTGGGCAGAGCCGAAGCCTCCCAGCGCGTGCAGCCGCTGGGCTCTGACGGCTGCTCCTCTCTCCCGTCTCTGCAGAAGATGCTGATGAAGCAGCAGGACCGCCTGGAGGAGCGGGAGCAGGACATTGAAGAGCAGCTCTACAAGCTGGAGTCGGACAAGCGGCTGGTGGAGGTAACTGGTGCTCCACCCTGCTGCCGCCAGCCCCAGGGACTGTCACCCCACGGCGCGATGGGGACCGGGTCCTGGGGGCCTGGTGGGCAGGGAGGAGGGAGGACGTGCAGGGGAGGAGCGGCCGGGCAGAGCTGCTGTCTCCATTCCAGTCGTGGCAGTCATCCTTTTGGGGGACAAAATGTGTTTGGGTCCTGGGGTGAGTTGGGAGGCAAGGGACAAGGCTGTCCTTGAATACTAGATGGCCCACCCTGCCCTCAGCCCAGCACAGCCTTCCCTGGGCCACCTGCTTTGTCCCGAGCAGGAGGGGAGGGTCTGGAGGTGGGAGATCCCTGAATAAACCGCTGAAATACCCAGGAGGTGGAAGAGATGCAAGCAGGTGTTGTGCTGGGACGGAGGTGAAACAAGATCAGCTCGTGGTCCTTACAGCCCTGGGCTGTGGAGCACGACCTGTCCCCAGCCTGGGGTGGGGATGGGGATGAGGACAAGGATGGGGATGGGAATGGGGATGAAGATGAGGATGGGCAGCGTTTTTCTAGGGAGCACACCTGCCGCAGTGGTGGCTGGCGTTAGCTCTCTGGAGGCCGTCCCAACCTAGACCCCAGGAGGTAGGTCCAGGGGATCTGTTGGATCAACCAGACCTCCGCAGCGTCCCTGTTGGGTCTCTGGCACACAGGGGTCCCATGTGGCAGCCGACAGCAGGGTTTGGTCTGTGTGGGGGGTTGCAGGAGAGCAGAGCTGTGGTGCAGCTTTCAGGTTGCACCTGCCGCTGTTGGGGGAAGGACCCCGGTGTCCTGGGACATCTTGGCGGAGGTTGGAGGGCACAGAGGGCTTGACCCTGCTCCTGTCCCCCAGGAGAAGGTGAGCCAGCTGAAGGACGAGGTGCGCCTGCAGTACGAGAAGATGCACCAGATCTTGGACGAAGACTTGCGGAAGACCATGGAGATCCTGGACAAGGCCCAGGCCAAGTTCTGCAATGAGAACGCGGCCCAGGTGCTCCACCTCAACGAGCGCATGCAGGAGGCCAAGAAGCTCCTCAGCTCTGTCCAGGTCATGTTTGACAAAACTGAGGACATCAACTTCATGAAGGTGAGACAAGCTGCCCATGCCAGGGTTGGGGTGGGGGCCGTGGGGAGGTCTGGTTGCGTGGGGAGCATCAGGGAGGCGTGGGGCGTGGCGGGGAGCGGGCTTGGGGACACTGACCGGGCGAGCTGATGCCTCCACAGCAGCGGGAGAAGGCGAGGAGGAGCGGGGCAGGCTCAGCGCCAGCCTCGAGTGAGGAGGTGCTGCAGCTGGAGATGGGGCTGGGGCAGAGGGGGCTCAGCACCCCTGGGCAGCCTGTCCCCTCCTGGGGGGCCACAGAAGGTGACGCCGAAAGGGGAGGTGGCTGCCGGGGCAGGGACTGGCCTGACTGACCAGAGCTTCTCCTTCCCCTCCTAGAACACCAAGTCTGTGAAAATCTTAATGGACAGGTAAGCGCATCGGGGCGGGCGTGTTCGGGAAGGAGGGGGGCTGTCGGGGGGGCGGCAGCAGCGTGATGTCTGCAGGAGGAGCAGGGGTGTCATGGGGCCTGGTAGAGCCGTGCTCCGTGCCTCAGTTTCCCTCTCTGACTGGGAGGATGAAAAAAATCCCCTCCTGCGGCCGTTGAACGAAGCCCTCCCCTGGGACTAGGGGAACACCGTGGGTGCTTGTGAAGGGCAGAGCTGGGATGTGGCACCGCAGCCGGGGTGGGACCGGCCGGGTCGGGGCGCGGGGCTCGCCCTAGGGAAGGGGTCTGGCCCCGGGTGGGCATGGGGGAAGGATCCGTCTGACCGTCCCTGAGCCTGCCTGGTCCCTCACGCCTTTCCTCTCTGCCCGCGGTCCCCGGCAGGACCCAGAACTGTACAGGTGGCAGCCTGCCCCCACCCAAAATCGGCCACCTCAACTCCAAGCTCTTCCTGAACGAGATCGCCAAGAAGGAGAAGCAGCTCAGGAAGTTGTGGGAAGGTGGGTGAAGCCTGAGGGCCGCGGGGGGCAACGTGGGGCCTCGCTGTCTCCCATAGCCATAGCTGGGTGCGCTGTGGATCCCAGCGCGGGAGGGTGGGGAGAGCTGTTGGGGTGCAGGGACCGCTGGGGACCCCGCTGCGGTCCGCGGGGGCCTGGAGACGCCGTGGAGCCAGCTCCCGGCTCTCCCCAGGACATCTCTCTTGGCTTGTGTTTTGGGGTGACACAGTGGGGGGGGGCTGGCCATTGGCAGGAAAAGTCAGTGGAAAGACGAGGGTCGGCACGTGGGCAGCCAGCGTGGTCCCACAGCCCCCAGCCCGTGCCTGGGAGCCCACCACGTCCTGCGGATGCTTCCCAGTCCTCTCTCCTTGGGGGATTTGGGTTTGTTGCCCAGCCTGTCCCGCTCTGATCCTGTTATGGACCGTGGTCACGAGCTGCGCACGTGTTTGCAGAGCAGCACCAGGGGCTGCTCCTGGGCTGCCGGCGAGGTCCCCGAATGGCACCCACAAGCTTGTCTGCATACGGCTGCGTGCGCAGGTTGCTGCCGGTGGGGCGGGCGGGGGCCACCCTGCTCGCATGGGGCTGGAGCACGGGTGCTGGGGCTCCTCTGTGGGGTCGGGCTGGTGGCTGGAGCGCTGCAGAGCTTTGCCGTGCTGTGCCCGACGTGGTGTTCCCCTTCTGTTCCCTTCTGCAGGTCCTCTGAGCACCCCCGTCCCCTTCCTGCAGAGCATCCCCATGTACCCCTGCACCGTCAGCAACTCCGGCGCGGAGAAGCGCAAGCACTCCACCGCCTTCCCCGAGGGCAGCTTCCTCGAGCCATCGTCCGGGACTGTGGCGAGCCAGTACATGAGCCAGGGCGCTTCGGCTGGCGAGGGGCAGTCCGCACAAGCCATGGTGCCTTGCAGCTCCACGCAGCACATAGTTGGACTTCCCAGTGGCCCGCAGCCGGTGCACTCGGGCTCCGTCTTCAACCCATCTCACTACCCCAACACCACGTCATCTCAGCAGTCCGTGCTCTCCCAGTACGGCGGGCGCAAAATCCTCGTCTGCTCCGTGGACAACTGTTACTGTTCCTCCGTGTCCAACCACAGTGGGCACCAGCCCTACCCGCGGTCGGGGCACTTCCCCTGGACGGTCTCCTCGCAGGAGTACTCCCACCCGCTGCCGCCCGCCCCCGCCGTGCCCCAGTCGCTCCCAGGACTTGCCGTGAGGGAATGGATTGACGCATCCCAGCAGCACGGGCGGCAGGATTTCTATAGGGTCTACGGCCAGCCGTCGGCGAAACACTACGTCACCAGTTAACCGTCACACTCTCCGGAGAGTCCCGCTCGATGGCGCGTTCGGAGAGAAGAGTCTGGTTTGGTTTGGCTTTTCTTTTTTCTTTTTGTTTTCCCTTTTAAAATCAAACCCATTTTTTTCCCCGCCTTGAACCCCTCCAGGATTTTGGGGAGGGTTGTTCTCTCTCTCTCTCTTTTTTTTTTTAATCCTTTTTAAACGAAATAATTTTTTTTTTCCTTTTAATTCCTTTTTTTAATTTAATTTTGGAAAGTACTTGCTGCCCCTCGCTGGGAAAAGACGAGGGAGAAATTACTGAGAAGAAATTGATGGGGATTTCAGTCAGGCGTCTGGGTCTGTGGTCGCGCTCTTCCTCGCTCCTCTCTGCCTTTGGAAAACTTCAGAAGGGACAATGGCACCTTCGCTCTTTCCATTTCTCCGAGTTCATTTTTGCTGGTTTGGTTCAGTTTTTCCCCTTTCCCTACCCCATCTTTCCCTTTTTAAAAAGAAAAAAAAGAAAAAAATCTATCGTTGATTCAGTATGAAACGATACTTGTAGATTTTGGGTTTGTTACTTTTTTTTTTTTAAAGGCTGATTTTTTTTTTGTGTTACGAGGCCACTTCTCAAGCATATTGGCATTTTTTTTCCTTCTTCAGAGATTTGTAAATAACACAATGGCAGGAAATTTAATGCACAATAAAAAAAGGGAAAAGAAACTTTAAAAGAAAAAAAACATGAATAAATAAAAAAAAAATCTGTTCTAGTTTTCAGGAGGGGAAGCGTGGCCGAAATGCACCCCCCCCCGCGTATCGCTGATGCAACTTCCTGTAACAAGCACTTTGTATAAAAAAAAAGTGGACTTCCTGCTATAAGGCACAGGTATTTATTCTGTAACCGATTTTAGAACACACACACACACACACACACAAATATTCAAATAAATGTGATCACTTAGTGCAAACGCCTCGCTCTGCTGCAGCTCTTCCCCGGGAACGCTGGCTCCGGCCGGAGGCTCCCGCCGGCTCTCGGAAGCGGCTGCTCTGTGGGTGCCCAGCCGGCGGCGGGGATCCGTCCGGCGGGGCTGGTTCGGAGGGAGCGCCTCGGGGATGGGGTGGTGGCGGTCCCGGCCGCGGAGGGGTCCCCACCGGCGCAGCCTCGCGGGGATGCCGGAGCCGTGGCTCTCTGCCGGCTCCCTCCCAGCCGGCGAGGATGTGAGTCAGGCACGGAGCCGGCCGGGACGCATCCTGATGCAGCCACGAAACAATCCCCTCTGTGGGATGGGGACGGGGATGGGGACGGGGACGGGATGGTGGCTTTCCTGCCTCCGCTGGCATCCGCCATGCTGCCATGCTGGCCACACCGCAGCCCCAGCACCCAGCCCTCCAGGCTTCATCCCCAGCTAAAGCCCCGCTGCCCCGTGGGGCTCTGCGGGCGCTGGCAGCACCCCAGGCCGGTTCGGGGACCCTCGGGCCGTGGCTGGGGAGGGTGAGGAGGAATCCTTCGGCCGGGGCGTGCGGCAGGGCCGCGGGCTGGCCCAGCGGTGGCTGCACAGGGGCGAGCTCTCCGTGTGGGGAGAGCAGGGCCGGCTTCGTGAGGCAGTGCAGCGTCTCGGGGGCTGTGGGGTATTTCCATCGCTCGCTTCGGGCTTGGCTTCCTTTTTTTTTTGTTTTCCTGGTTGCAAAACGTCCCTGGTTTCTTTCCGGTTTGGATTCCCCCTGTGCTGCTTCAGTGGGAAACGGGCAGGGGAGAGAGTCTCAGTACTTCCCAGCTGTCCTCACCACCATCCTCTTCCTCCCTGCCACCGCTGCCACCGCTGCCTCCTCCTGTGGCAGCACCCGTCACCTATAGACGGAGGACGTGGGTGCAGCCCCCGCCACGCAGGGTGACCCCGGGGGGCTTGGGACACTGCTGTGGGCCCACCCCCACCATGCGCCTTCGCCGGAGGGAGCAGCCCCGAAAGAGTGGGTGCCCCTTGCAGACCCCAGTGCCGCGGCCAAGGAAGAGGACCCTGGTGCCTCAGCCACCGTGCGTTGCCGGTGGCGCGGAGGGAGGCGATGGCCCCTCCGGGGTCACCCCACTGAGCGGTGGGGGGACGTACAGCGTCCCGGGCTGCCAGGAGGGGAAGCGCCGGTGCTGGGGTGCTCAGAATGTCAGGGTGCTCAGAATGCCAGGGTGCTCAGGATGCCGGGGTGCTCAGGATGCCGGGGTGCTCAGTGGGGTTTCGCTGATGGATGGCTCTGTCTGGGGGGGGGGGTGGGAAAAGCGCAGGGATCAGAGGCACGTCCATAAACAGCTCGAGTTGTGAATGGAAAGAGATGGATTAGGAGCCGGGTGAAAACATGTCACATGGCGGAAAGAAAAATGAGCAGCTGGGGCCGGACAAAATTGGTGCCTGATGAAGGACGTGGGGCCGGTGGAAAAAGGATCCCGGGGCTGGCGGTGCGGCTCGGGGAGGCTGATGGGGAACAGCTGGAGCCGGACACGCACATCTGGCGGAGCAGGGCGAGGGGCGAGGCGGCCGTAACCACCGTGCCTCCGGCCGCCGCACGCCGGGCATGGGGCTGCTGCTCAGCACCATGATCGGTGCCTCACGAGGGGCTGGTGCTGCATTTTTGGGCTCCACTGGGGAGGGGGTGGCAGCACCGTGGCCCATCCCGCAGCAGGGATTGACCCGGTGGGGTTCATGCTCTGCCGTGCCGAGGGGTCCCCAGGTGGAGGAGCCGCTGCCTCCATTTGCATACATGTAAATAAGCAATCAACATAATGAGGGCGAATGCAAACCAGGCTTTCAGTTTGCAACCAAGTCCTATTTTTAACCTTGGAAAAGGGTTTCGGCAGGAAGCTGCGGGCCCAGCCCCGTACCTGTCGCCCCGTCCAGCGGCGTGGGTGCCACCAGCGGGTCAGTGCTCGCCGTGCTCCGCTCCCCTTACCTGAGGAAACAGAAATCTCCCATCTTGGCAGGAGCATGGACATCACGCCTCGGCTCATGGGAGCCTCTTTGGGTGGCTCTCCCACCCGCCGAGCCCTCGGGTCCCGCCTCGAGCCGGGGTGCGTGCCTGGGGAACCCCCCTGACACCCCGGGAGTGGGGCCCCAGGCTTAAACATGAGGGGTATATTTAGACAGTGGCAATTTAAGTTTGCACATCAACCTTATAAATATGAAAGCCCATCTCGGCGAGATGCTGAAGATACCTCATCAGCCCTTGGAAAATATGCAGGAATATTAATTAGCCAGATTTGGGTATTATCTGGTAATGAATAAATGAAGAGACTCGCTGCCTCAGATGCCTCACTGGCGGCTCGTTGGGTTTCGTGTTTTTTTTAAGAAAAGTGTGTTTCTGAGGTAATTCGTTCTTTTTACCCCAGGGCCCATGGAGGGGCTGAGGGGATGCAGCCGTGCTGGGAAGGGTGGGATGCCTCAGGGTGCCCCTCACATGGAGGGACCCTCATGGCGGGCGTTTCACACCCCCTGCGTTGGGCCCAGCTGGCTGCAGGTCCTCTGGGGACCGAGCGACAGGGCTGGAGCCCTGCCCCGGATCGGGGTAGAAAGCAAAGCCTCACTTCTTTCAAAAACTCCTTTTTGGCTTCTTCCCCTCCCGCGCGCCATCCTCCCCTCCTGCCCCCCTGCTCCGCTCCCCCGGCGGCTTCGCTCCCTCCAGCCGGGCCAGGGAACTTCCCGGTTGCTGTAGAAACCCGGACGGAGGACGCGCTTCAAACGAGAACGCCCAACAAGAAATGGCTTTGTGTCTGCTTGGACAGTGCTGCGCCGTGCTGGCGTGCAGTGGCTTTGGGGCACCCCGCACAGCTGGGGGGCTACAGGACCGGCGGAGGCTCCCTGCCAGCCCCCCAAAACCCGCACTGAGCCGCGCGCAGAGGCTGCGGGTTCCCGGGGAAGGGGCTCCGAGGGTCTCCATCATCACCCACAGGGTGCTCAGAGCATCGCTGCACCCAGGGATGCAGCAGCCGTCGGGGTTTTGCCATCCGTGCCAGCTCTGACAACCCGGGTACCATCTCCCCGCTTGGCCTTGGAGCTGAGGCACCCCAAGGGGTGTCACCACCTGGTTTGCAAGGGTTTTGGGGTGGCAGAGCAGTTTCCAGCTGGAGGGAAGGGGCTCGGAGCTGAGCCTGGCCAGGGGCAGCTGGGGACGGGGAGGCCAGCAGAAGCCTGGAGGTCCAGGTGGGATGGCGGAGCTGATGGACCGGGTGAGCAGAGCTGTCCCCCGTGGGCGCAGGGAAGGCGGTTGGGATGGACCAGCCGGCAGCCACTGCGGCCCCGGGCAGCATCGGCCGGAGCCCGTCCCGCAGCCCCCCGGCGCGTGGCGGCTGGCGGGGCCGGGGTGGCGCGTGGGTGCGGGGCGCTGCCGGCTGCCGGGGCTGCCATTGTTTGCCTTCAATCAAGATGTTTCAGGCAGAATCAAAAGCACCAACTGGGGAAATCATCATCACAAAAAATCTTGCGCCTGCAAAATAGGTCAAGTAAGACTCCAAAGAGAGAGAGCGTCTGATCTGCATTGCGAGGAAGAATAGCAACAGCTGTGATCTCCAGTATATATGGATGGGCTGGGGGGGGATAAATATATATATCCATGCATATGTATAACCGCTTACAGCTGTTGGGCCGTATGTTCATTAGGGCCAACTGTTTTGGAGGCAGAGGGATCGACGCTAATCGGGAAAGGGAGTTTATCGGCACATTCAGAGGCAAAAGTGTCAGGAGCAACTGCAGCCCCCCCGCCCCGCAGCCCGCACCAGCTGTGCCGTGCTGAATGTGCCCGATTCAGCGTCCCCCCGTTACCCCCCGCCCCTGCGTCCCCATGGGGCTGCGAGAGCTGCAGCTCCTGCCCTGGCGCCGAAAGTGGGTCTGAGCTGCGGCCACAGCCCCCGCCTGGTCCCAGAGCCCAGGGCTGCCCAGGTGCGGAGGGGTTGCTGTGCCTCGGTTTCCCCGTTCTCCAGGCCAGCTCTCTGTGCCCACGCCGCTGTCCTGGCCCCCCACGCCACGGCCCCTCGGTTATCCCCGCCTGGCGCTGGCCGCACAGGTGCCAGCTATAAAAAATGAACTCCAAATACGTATAAATCCTCCCGCCTGACTGGAGGGAGAGCGATGGAGCCGGGGCAGGACAGCTGGCTCAGCCACCCCCAGACGTCGGGCTCTGCCTGGCCAGCCGGGACCCAGCTGTCGCAGGCTGGGGACCTCACGGTGTCCCCAGCCCAGGGGCGATGCTCTCGGGGTGGGGGGACCCGCTCTCCCCGACAGCGTCCTCCTCAGCACCCCAAGCCCCTGCCAGCTTCGCTCCACCAGCCAGGAAAGCATTAAGGCTTGCAGGCTTCGACTCCCATCGGAAGCACAAAAGAAAGGTTGCAAAGCCAAGCGGCAAGGCCAGCTTCTATTTAAAAATACCTCTCGTCCAGATGATTTATCTGCAGGGTGTTCCTAACGCAGCCCGGACTCGGGGCCTAACCCACCTGACAGCTTCCCTTCCACGCAGGATTAGTTATTCAGGGCGGCGTGCGGCTGCCCGGCCGTGCCACCCGCGGGGCTGCGGCTCGGAGCCACGCGGTCACGGCACCTTGCACGCAGAGGGGCTCCTTCCAACCCTTCCTCTTCCGACCGGGGTATTTTTTTTTTTTCCTTCTCCCACTCAGAGGGATACAGATATTGATTTCAGTCAGGGAAATGTGGAGGGGCACCAAACCCCGTGCCCCATGCCATTCCCAGCAAGCCTCTGCCGGTGTCCCCCGGCACGGGCGCAGCCCCTCGGAAGCTTTACAGGAGTTTCGCTTCCAGTCAGCGCTGGGAAGGGAAATAAGTGAACAGATTGCAATAAAAAAAAAATCCAGCAAGCCCAAATTCAGCCAACTGAGCCCAAAGCTGCAATTTAGCCAGGAGCCAATCACAAGGCTGCGGTGCGAGCTTGTTTCCACTTAAAATAAAATAAAAAGAAAATTAGAAAAGCGCCTGGGTGGGTGCCCGGGTGGGTGGGCAGCGCGGCTGGAGCACCATGGCCGTCGGCAGAGCACGCAGGGCTGGGGCACAGCCCCGCAGCGAGAAAGCGAAGGCTGAAATCTCCGGCTCCGCGGCTGCAGATGATTTCTCTGCTCTGATAAAGGCAGTTGTGGGGGGCAGGGGGGTGCGAGGCCGTAAGCAACAGGGAAATACTGGTCAAAGAGGAACAAAAATCTCCGTGTTTACTCCTCCTCCAGGCTGCGGATTATTATTATTTTCTTTTTTCTCCCTCCCCACATCCAATCCGCTCGGTCCCTTGTCCTTTCGGGAGCACTAAATTCATCATGTGGATGCAAAGCGGGGCTGGTGCGGGAGGGAGCCGCGGCTCGCTCGAGCAGCCGCATGCAAGGTCACACGCAGCCTCGCCATAAATTACAGCGTGTCCCACCGTAAACAGCAACAGGAGAGGGGAAGCGCGGCGGCTTCAGGGGCCGGGGGCCGCAGGGGCCGATACATAACGTCGTGACAAGTCAAACAACTCTCAGGGTGTTCACTCGCCAGAGAAATCTTTCTCACATCCAATCCATTAGGCAAAAAAGATGAAAAAGTATTTCCTACTTCGCTGAAAAAATACCAGGACTCAGTATAAAGTGTGCTTTAAAAAAAAATAAGAGAAAAGAAATTAAGTGTGACCATCTATAATGTTTTTTTTTCCAGCGGCTCTGACAGCCTTCCAGGCATCCTGGCCACGCCGGGAGGGAGCTGATGCTTTGAAGAGCTCTAACAGTTTCTCACTTGGCCCATCCCAGTGTCGCAGGAACAGTAACGAGTCAAATTAGCTGGAAAGAAACAACCCCAGAACTCGCTGCCCTCCCTCAAAACCCCCTCCCAACCCCGCTTCTCTGAACCTAACCCAGATCGTTTGCTGCTTTTCTTTTTCCTCTTCCTTTTTCCTGCCAGGTCGGTGGGAACGTGTTTCGTGACACGCTTTTTTTTAAGTTACAAAATGATTTTTGAAACAAGGAGCTGCTCCCAAAGTTTGCCTTTCTCGCTGGCTGGCTTTTCTGATCGTTTTGGACAAGGTAAAAGCCAAAGGGAAAAGGCTTCTTCCAGCAGTTCTGACCACTTCTAGCACCGGGGACCGTCTCTGGTGGGAGAGCGAGCGGAGGCCGAGCAGCTTCGCAGGCTGGCTGGCGGCTCCTCGGGAAGGCACAGCCCTCGACTGACAGCCGCGGAAACCACCCTGTCGCAGGAAAAGCATCACCCCAAACATGAGCTGTCTTTCTACCAAATTTTAATTTATTTCATTTTTGTTTGTTGACAAAGACATCTAAATTACACACTGAGTAACAACATGACCAGATATTGCAAACACCCCTTTTTGGTGAAATTCAAAAAGGGAACATAAAAGAAAGAGCTTGTGTGGACTCAGCCGGTCCAGGGAACGCAGCAGCCGCTGCCTTTTGCTTTTGCAGAAGAGCGAGCCCTGTGGGGCAGGGCGCGAGTTTGAGTGGGCTGCTCTCATCCCAGTAGGCTCCATTAAAAAGAAGTCTGGCGATCAGTTATATTTTCGACAGAGAAAAAAGCCACTAACGTGCAAGAAGCAGTACTGGTAGGGGGGGAAAGGGGAGAAGGTTGCACGAGGCTTTGGCGAGCATTCTCCGAGGGCAAGACGAGACATTCCCCACCGGAGCTGCCGCGGGGACGCGGCCGCAGCCGGAGGAGGACACGAGTCCCCATGCCCCATGCTTGTGGCCAGACCAGGGGCTTGGCCCCACGGTTCCCGACGTGCCCTTGGAGAATTCCGCTTCTCCATCACCTCCCCTCCAGGGAACACAAAGGGGCAGGAGAGGCAGCGCTCATCTATCGCAAAGGTAAAACCAGATTTAACGATGTGAAAGCGAAGCACGACCAACTCCTCGCAGGAGGGGAGCTCACCCCTGCGACAAACTTCTCGAGGCCTGGGGTGGCTCTGCCCGTCACTCCGAGCCTTTAAACCAAGGCCAGGTGCCTTCCTACCAGCGGTGCTCTAACTCCACCGCGCATCACCGCGCCGGCGGGGCGGCGTTTAATGGGCTGTGTCACGCTGGAGGTCAGGAGAGAGGAACATAACGGTCCCTCCTGGCTCTAAAAACCCATGAGTCGATGCGACGTGCGGCAGAGCTCCACCCATACCAAGGAGACAGCCTGCTTCCCCCAACCTCAGCTAAAGGAGGGCAAAGCAGACAGAGCTGGAAGGACAAAGCTCTGTGTATGCGCTCACCATAAACCAGCCAGGAGCTGCAGGGCCGGGAGAGGGGTAGCGGTGTCAGTGAGCGGCGGTTTTGGCTGGCCCCAGCCAGATTTACAGGTGGAGTTCAGCCAGGTGCTGCGGAGGGAGGAGAGCACAGCGTACAGCGGATGTAAACGCAGTCAGATAAGGAGCAGCAAGCGAACAGAACCTCAAACCCTTTTACATTTTCACCAGGTCAATGCACAGAGAGATGTTTACAACACAACGAGCACTTAGAGCCATCACTGCAGAGTGATTTACCGAAGTCATGGTCATTTTAACCCTCCACCTGCATCCTCCCAGCACAGCTCCCTCTACCACGGTCTTCCTCTCTTACTACCTGGCGCAGGTAAACCAAATTAGTCTACAGGATTACAGGTGAAGCTCTGGCTGGTACGGATTTACGCAACCAATATGTGTAGCTACACGCAAACATTAGGAATGAGCCAGCAAACACTTCTGGATCCTGAGTTCAGTAAGGAAATTTTTCCTTCCAAACTGGACTGACAGGAAAAATACTCCATATTTATTTTGCACACACTTCCAGGCTTAACCAATGTGACCCTAAAAAACCAAATTACCCTCCCGGGTGCTTTTTGGATCCAGAAAGCTAACTGTGGCACAGGTCGGGTGTCACAGGGTAAGTTTGCCACTGGTAAAAAAGTAGGGAGCAGGGAAGCACCAAGTCCCTTGCAAGTGAGAAGGATCAGCACCCAAGTCCTGAGGGGACCTTGCTCTGCCCTGCCTGGGCCAGAGGACGGGTACCCAACCACTTCACTCTGCCCCCGGCACGCAGCGCGGGCAAATCCAAGGCTCGGGAGTATCTGCCACAAAGCTCTGCTTCTCAGCCAGCACAGCGTAGGCCTTCAAGGGCTGCAATTCTTTTACAGCGCTCATGTCACGCAAATGCATCAACTGCAAGGAAAAGGTGACGCTGGATGCCTTTCTCCTCCTTGGGCTGACCCAGGAGCACGTGGTGCTCAATGCCTGGGGTTCCTGATACGCCAATACAGCTGTGGAGTCACTGAACGAGCTGTGTTTAAATGAACATCTCTCCTCATCTTATGACTCCTTACTCAATCCATGCAAAGCTGAAGCTGTGTCACTTTGTGCCATTAGCGATTGCTTAACAGCTCACTTGAGCCTGCTCTTCTCCCCTCTCCCAGTTGTCCAGTGTCTAAAGCAAGGCTGTGCTACTCCGGCATGCGTGTCCTGCCTCGGCGCCGGAGACAGATGCACTCAGAGGGTGCTGACTCACGGACGCAGGCAGATTAAAGTTGGATTGCTAAAGCAGTTGTTGTCCCAGCTGTCCCTCTGCCCTCAGCCACAGCAAAGACAGCTGAACTACACGTAGGGCAGCCCCTGAACCGCTACTGTACACCCTGATGTACAGGGGGACCCAGAATCAGCCCCAGACGATCTTAATCTGCCGGGCTGTAACACGTAGGCAGCCAGCGGCTGCTTCACGGATGGTGCAGATGTTTCTGCCTTGAGGTGGAGACGTCCAGGGGAAGGGAGGAGCAAAGAGCTGGGAGCTCCAGGGGTGTCAGCCGTCTGCCTGGGTCCATGAGTCAACTCGCTGACGCGTGGTAAAGCCACATGCTTTAGCACACGCAGCTTTCCCCACACTGCCCGCCGGTCCATCTCCAGGAGGTGGAAGGGGTAATGCAGTCCCGAGTCATTCTCTGGCCTTTCGCAGGCAGGCAGCAAACAAAGCTGGCAAGCAGGGCAGTGGGATTATTTTACCATCTGTGCATTAGAAACTGGCCCAGGAGTCACCAAGCTCGCTTCACGCAGGACATGGCTGCTTTGGCGTGCTAATGGACTCCTGCTCACTGTCAGCTGGGTCTAGATTTGAATCGGGGACGAGGAGGTGGAAAACACATTCTCTTTCCTATTTCAGAGACTGCGTCCTTTCAGAGGAAAGCCATTTTGGGGAAGAATGAATACTCGTTTTAAACACCACTTCCCATCTGCCGCTCATCAGGTTCCTCACCCTCCACCAGCACAACCTGCAGCCAGCACCGGGCTGGGGGGACCTCAGACCCCAGGCAGCCAGCCTGCTGTGGGGTAGTCCCCCGAGCCCTCCGAAGGGCTAAGCAAGGCCTGCCAAGGAAGGCAGGCAGGAGAATATATTTTGCACATTTCAAAAAGGAAACCTGGGACCTGGTATCTCATTCTAGAAAGTAATCATGGACTTAATTGCATTTTGCTGAAGAGTTGCTTTAACATCAAGGGAAAATCAACAGGGATTGTTCAACATCGAGACTAATCTCACATATGGAACTTACTGAACGTAGGAACCACGTTTTTGCTGGCTCAAGGTGAAATGCTGGGCTAAATTCTCCTTCAGCTGCGAGAAAAGCCCTAGGCACGCTCATCCTGCATTATTCCAACTGCAAAGAGCTTCAATTATACACACATAACCCTTCTCTCCCTTCTTTGGCGCTGTCGCAATGCAACAGTGCCTCATTATGATCAAACTCCTCTTTTATGGCTATAGGAATATGTGGAAGTCTTCTACCCTCATTACACAAATGACTCCTTAGCAGCTTTATTTTAAGAAACTACCCACAATTGGTAACACAACCGCATTTTATCTGTCACTGAGGGGAAGCTGTGACTGACACCTGAGCGTGTCCTCAGCAACCGCAAACCCGCACGTACAGGGCAGGTTCTATGCATCTAAGCAACTACAGTAACTCATCCCTCCCTCTGCTCCACACTGAATCACAGTCTTGCTTCTGCTTACAAACTTGCTTGCTAATCAGACATTTTATACTATTTATGCATAAGAAGGAAATATGTCATTCCTTTATTGGGATAAAAAACGATACTAAAGAGCAGGTCAAGTTCCAAATCCAGCAGTACGTTTCAACCGATGTTGTTCCCTTTTTTTTTTCCTCTTTTTTTTTTTTTTTTCTTTTAACAGCTGTAGCTGTGCACAGATGGAAAAACATTTGGTCAGAAAGCAGCAAATTAGTGTTTTCAGGCTAGAATTCTGCTCCCACCGCTCCTCCATTTCCATGCAGCTCAGAATGCTTTATTTCTTCTTAGCATTGACATTTTTGCACACCCAATTCATGCCGTCCTTCAGACAGAGAAAGGTAATGTTAGTCAAGTGAAGGGAAAAGGAATCCCCCAACCCCACCCAACCGCCATTCTGCAAGCACCGTGTTCTGCCTCCTCGCCTACCCTCTGCCTGCCCTCTGTGCCCAAAAACGCCGCCGGTAAAAAAAACAAGTGCCTCATTGCTCAGTAGATGTTGTCACACAGAGGTTATTAAATCTTTCATCTGACCATAAAAAGTATCATCATCTCATCATGTCACTATGTGTAGGTCCTCTGAGGAAGGATCACTTTGCAGTCAAGGTACGTCAGTGGCAGATGAAGGCTCAGTTCCAGGTTCAGCTACAGATCATTTGTGTAACCTCAGGCAAGTCACCTTATCTTTGAGACCATGGATTTTAGTGGGCTATTTGTTATACACTCATCTCCCTATTAAGAATACGGGTCTAATTCTCAGCTCAGATGCGAGCCTTGAAATCCAGATCCATGAAAGCCACTGCAATAACTGGATCTGGACCCTGCTCCCTGTTCCTCAGGGTCCCCACAGAAAATGGGCCCTGTGGGGTCCCACAGCGGTTCAGTGAGAATAGATGTCATCATATTTTAAGAAGATGATCTACTCTTTAGCGCATTTCCGTAAAAATGTGTACACAACATCTCTGACCACTGCAAGCAGGATGGTAACGCTCGTGCTGTGAATACCCAAGTCATCAGTTTATTGCTGAGATCCCCAAATGGGATACGCTATTGAAGGGCAAAGCGATATTTTATCCGCTCCTGTCACTTCTCTGTTGTGAGACATGCAGAATGGAGCGCAAAATGCACTATCTCCTCATATTTGTGTCCCATCAACTCCATTTCTTCTACCCTTCGTACAAGGTACCTCTGCCGATGGGGAGGCTCAGGGCAGGAAGCAGGCAGATAGGGTTTTGGGGATGAGAGTGGTACATCCCTGTGCTTGGAAACTGGGCAAACGTCACCTTGGAGGTCTGGAGGGGTGGATTTCACCGTATTGTGTTCAATGGTCATTTCTGGATCATTAAAAAGATAGTTAGATCCTAAGAAAGACCAGAGCTTTTGGGCCAGCATTGCTGCTAGCCCCGTGGGAGCAGTGACGCTGGCTTCCTACACCCTTGTCCCCAAACTGCCAACAGGCTGCCAAGGACCTCAGCTGCTCCAAGGACAGATGGCCAAAGGCACAGTACAGCAGGCCCACAGGGTGAGCCGAGACCCAACGCCATGCCTCCATGCTGCCCCTCAGCCACGAAGGTGGTGGCCATGTTGGAGGGAAGCTAAAGAGTTAAGAGAGAAGAGAGGGAGTCCTCAGGGCTTAATCAGAAGCAGAGAGGTTCTCACTTGAAAATACCAATTCAGCTTGATAGCTGCGCTATGTGACACTTCTTATCTGAAGGGGAGAAGCAACTTCTGAAATCAGCCCTTATTGCTGCATTAAATAAAGAGTAAGCAAGCCCAGATTGTGCTGGGGTGCACATGAGGCCCTACACTAATAACACTTCTAACTCTAACCTTGGGGAGGGTTGATGTCTCCAGTTTCATTTATTTATCTCCACAGCAGAGATCAGTGCAAAACAAATTGTCTGAAATCCTCAGAGCAAACGGGAAAAGACGAGAGGTAGATTCATTTTAAGGCCCAGTAGCTTTGTGTCTTCCCCTTTCAATAACACTGATAACCTAGGTGTAAAACATGTAATGCCTTAAGCAATCAATAGCGTTGTTTAAAGCTTATCACTTTAGAGAGAGAGGGAGTGAGCGATTCCCAGCATGAGGAATGCCAGGGCTTAACAATGGGGCTAGGAGGAGAGGTGTCAAGCCTTTGGCTTGATTGTGTGCTTTAGAAATCTGCATGATTGCCTGTAAAGAGTAAAAATAAATAAATAACTAAAAATGCTCCCACAATGATTTCAGCTTCCCCTGCCTCGGAAGCAATAATCACATTTGCACACATCATGGCATACAAGGCAAGTAGAGCTCCTCATTCATTTTGAATGTAGGTTTATTTGCTGAACCAGAACAGCTGAGACAGCTTAAAGTAATAAATATCAGCTGACACCCTCTGCTATTCAGCACAGTAATCCCAGAAACAATACATCACTGCAAAACAACAAACACGCATCCTATCTTCTACCTAATCTGACCACAACCTGAATTCACAGTGATTAAAACTCTGCCTGCTGCCATTCGGGAGCTTGGGAAGGGGAAAGAGAGACCGCTTCAGCACCAGTGCGACGAGGGTCATAAAGCAGAGTTTATGATGGGATTTACCACGGCTGGGAGCCTGGCTGCATCAAGCATCTAACGAGGGCAAAAGAATGACATAGCAAAATGCAAGAGGAAAGGTGAACTCCAAACAGGCTTGAAATACCTAAGTAGGTCACTGAACTTTTAAAGCAGGAATAGATTTTAAAAACTCGCTTCTGGCATGAGTTAATTGACAGGAAAAATCACATTTAATTGTAAATATCTCTCTGCCCAACAATGATAAAGGGGAAATGAATGTGCTCAATTCTATGTGTGGTATCAGAGGAATGTGTAAGACACCTTCCTCATCTTCAGCCACACCGCAGCTACATCCGTAGCTTCTGGTGCAACTTTCTCAGGGGCTGTGTGTTTTGCAGTGTCTCCAAATGCTCTGGAGAACAGCAAATGCAATGGAAAGCACAATAAACTAAAAGGTACATTTGCAGTTTTTCTACCTAAGGTTTGAAGCAGGACGGACGGTCGGTAAGACAGAGAAATCCAGGGAAGCTGCTACAAACACAAAGAGCTGCTATGGGAAGGCACATGGGAAGGAGGAAACAGTGCTTGAAAGAGTTAAGTCCACAAGGAGTCAACTGTTGTCATCCTTTGTCCCTGCACATTCTGTCCCTATATCTGCATGCTTAAAAGATGGCTCTGTGCAGAAAGTACAATCCCTGCAGTAACATTTAGATCTTGATAGATGTCCTTGGGCTGCTTTGTTGAGACACAGAGACATTGGCAGGTACTCTGAGAATGGAGACGGATACAATATTAGTATTCCAGCCTCAAATCAACCCTGGGAAAACTTAGCCAGGGAAAGATTTCAGATCTCTCAGCTTTGCCTCTCTTAGCTCCTTAACAAGCAGCTAGTAAACTTTACCAAAGCAAAGAGAGAGAACTCGAGGGAAGAGGATAACGCTCCTTGCAGAGAAATTCTGCTTGGCACAATCCCACCTTGCTACAGTCCCATATGCTGTCTGCTGTCGTGCCACGGGAGTTGTACTCTAACGCCCTTTGGGAAAGGACTGGTAGAGCCTTCCCCCAGAGAAATAAGAAGTCCTGCTTGAGATTAGCCCATTGCTCGCTTATTCTCTGCATTATCAGCTTTGTGGCTATGGGAGTGAAGTAATCTGACTTAAAACACAGCGAACAAGTCCTTTCCACCCCATAAAAAGCCTCCGAATTTCTGCTCCCCTACAAGCCAAGGATCAGGCAAGGCCACAAACTTCTGACCCCTAACGTGACCTTAAGGACAGCAAAGCTTAATCCTTTCATGTAATCCTCTGTCTGCCATAACAAATTGGGTCAGGCAAGTGCAAAATTCTCCATCTCTAGCATTTTTGGTATGCGTTATTTTAACTGTCACTTTCTTCTCCCTCTGCACAGCTAGGACTGTGCCTTCATTATCTGTCATTTCTTTGCACCTCCAGTCATCATGCAGGCTGGCTTTTAAAGGCTCCCGCAAGTGAGCCAAATCCATTGTTTTTCGCCTGGGTGCAAGGTTTTCTTTCGCCCTCTGAGACCTTGTATCCCTGATGCAGCGCTGTAGACTCCCTCTCTACCCTGCTTAAAAATCACAAGACATTGCCCTGTAATCTGGAAACATGGTTACTTTTCCTCAACAAGCAGGGGCTCTGCCTGCCCCAGGAGAGCTGCAGTCATCAAAACTGGTTTTAAATCACATTTAGTAGTAGCCCCAGAACCTTGTTAAGATGTGGAAGATCCCTATCTAGCCTGCCCTGTAAAAGACACTTTTAAGACATAACCTAGCTTTGAGGAGACAACATTGCTGGGGGTTCCTGTTCTGAATCTTGCCCTTATGAAAGCACTGAATCTCAGCACCAGCGTAACTTAGGTCTTGGGCTTCATTCTCAACTGGGTCGAAACAGGCAGGGAGGAGAAGACAGCTCGGCCCATCCCACAGTCCGTTGGGCCAGACCAGCACTGGCATAAATTAGAGAAGTTTAGTGGCTACTCTCAGTTGCACTGGCTTTTAATGGTCTCCAGGGGGCCATTATGCTCGGGAGACTCTGGACACAACACACCGCAGCATCGTTCTGGAGGATGATTCCAGAGGGCAGGCTGAGCTCCTCCTGTCTTGATGAGAGACTCTTGCTTCAAGCAAGAAACCAGCTGCAGAGCACGGACCAGTCCGAAGCCTTGCGTCATGTTTAACACACACCCTGGCCCCCACATAACACCTCCAGCAAGCGGGCAGGCTGCAAAGCAGGAGTCCTGTCTGCTTTTGCCCCACCCCAGCCGACCAGCGTGGAATGTACACAGATTTTGCATGCCAAGGACTACAACTGGAGATCTGGTCACAAACCACAGCCCCAAGAGAGCGTGTGTGGCACCAGAGAGCCGTTGAGAGGAAACGGTTCCCTTGTGTTTCTCTGCTGACCTCAGCGATCGCCTCTCTTGCCTGCTGTATCCTGTGCAAGGGTCTCGGTGTAAACTAGCACAGGACCCTGCTCTAGAGGCAGAGCCCAAATGGCTGTGGTGGGAAGAAAAGGATTTCCCAACTGGGGCTGAAGGATATAAACAGACCCAAGTAGACATTTTGCTTGAAAAAGCCTCTAAGCACGAGGAATGCCACTCCTCCCTCAACAGCACCATGAAGGCTGATTAACAAGACAAGTGCTGCCCACGGTTACAGGCAGGAGGTAATGAAGTCTTCAGCTGGCATAACTGGGGCTACCAGCTGGCTTCCAGAGAACACTACACGGGGTTTCCAGTTAACCCAGTCACCTCTCTTCTGAGCCTGCCCAGGACACTGCTGGGCCCCTTTTCCAGAGTCCCCAACGGTTAATTTTAAAAGAGAAGATGACAATATGGATTCCCTCCTTAATTAACAGTTTTATTAAATAACCCATTTCAAATAATAGTTAAATTCTCTAAATTTATATCATTCTATTAACCATAATCTAATCTCATTAACCTTGAAATCCCCAGTCTTAACTACCCAATTCTATACACCATGGTGCTAGCAGCTAAACTAATTAAATGACCTTCAAACTATTTCTCCTTCACGTATTGGCATTATTTATCTTTGCTCATTGCTCTTCCTCCAAGCTATCACAAAAATCTTCCCCTATGAACTCTGTCCCTGCATGTGTTCAGTACTAGATATGCCACCATTCTTCCTCACAAACTCCATCAGAGACGTCTCCAATTTTGCTCTAGCTAATATATTCCAGCAGCAGTGACGGTTAGCGTGCTCGCTCCTTGGCTTTCATTCTGAATACCTGATGCTTCCACGTCTTCATTTATTTTGCTGTCACTCGTTGTCATTTCTCAAAGAAGTCCTTAAAGCAGTGACCTGAGATTTAACTACACATAGAGAGCTCCCTTTCTGAGCCACTGGTAGAGATACTGTGTTCCACCATCCTCAAAACTACCTTTCTTAATATCACTCTTCAAACAAGTTCTTCTTTGATTCCCCTAAATTTTGAGCATGTTGACCTCTCCTTTGAGTCCCAGGACTGAAGATGCTACTTCTTCCTGGGCTGATCCAGCTGCAACTAAATTCCTTTAGTTTAAAAGCCATCTCCCAAACCAATTTGTTCAATGAATTTCCAAGGAAAGGGAGAGCTTGGCACTCTTGCTGTCTGATTTGACAGGGCTGGAGTTATGGCAGAAGAGAAATGTAGGGGCTCTTTTTCTATAAGCTGAAGAGAGTCTGTGGCTTCCCTGACCTTCCTGCAATAATCATTTACGGAATAAGCTGCAGTATTTAGGGCAATGAGACTGCGGTCAACAAAGCGGGACGTTATCTGGCCTGCATCTAAATGAATTTGTCTAGATAAGCATGATGAACAGAATATATAGGTCTGCAAATAGTTTTATTTAGCTCTTGTCTTCTGTTTTCTGGAAGTGAATGCAGAAGCAGATTTCATTTCCCCAGTAGAGGGTATTGGGCTGCATATTTTACAGCATTGAATGTACAGGCATGCACCGTACTTCAAGGAGCAGGCGCAGTAAGCAGGCACGCTCAAGGAAAAAGTGTGCAGAGAGCTCCACAGATCAGCTTGAGAAGGAGGCATTTGTCAAAGCTCATGAACATAGAGTGCCACATTCTAACATTTGGTTCTTCCGCACCCAACACGCGTCCCTGAATTTCATCTGCCACTTTACTGTCCCTTCGCAGCTGGAGAGCTAACTCGGACTTCCATAAACTAGAGGGGGGCCTGGAGGAGGGAAGAGGGTGACCTATGCCTGCCTGCAATCCTGTGAACTGCAGCCTCATCTTCTTGATCACATTTCTTTGGTCTGAAATATACACTGCCATTGTGGAATGCACTTCCCTCTACCACCACCACTTCCAAACAAAGATCAGAGTTGAAGCCTTTTACAAGATCGGCTGCAACACAGCTGAATTTGTATCTTAGCTAGTTAAAGGCCCTTTGAAGGACACCATCTACTATGTTTAGGCCAAAACATCAGGTAAAGAATTTTAAATCAGAAGAACTGCTGTACTGGGTCAGACCAATGGTCCATCCAGGCCAGCATCCCCTTTCTGGATGCCAAGGTAAAGAAGATGTAGGAACAGGATCTCCCTTGCACTGCTCTTTCCTCCCAGTCCCTGGCCCAAGCTGTTCCTCATGCAAAAGCTGCCTCTAGACCTTAACGGTCAGTTAATTGCCTGCTGATCTCTTCTTGAAAATTACACTTTTTATTTTTCTGAACGAGCTGACATCCTTGGTCTCCACAACATCCTGTGCCAATGAGATCCACAATTTAATTACGGAACTCCCAAAGAAGCACTTATTTTTATTTCTTTTAAGCTGTTGTCTGATTATTTCATTAAGAACACTCTTCTCCTAGCAATGTGAAAAATAGCATACCGTCCAGCTGACATTTTTATATCTTATTTTATAAATCATGAAGATGTTCCCAATCCCTGTCCTCTCTCTTCCAAGCTGCAAGCCCTAATCTATTTATTATCCCTGTGTACGGATGCCACTCTGTGCTACCGATCCTTCTCAACAGAGGATTCTCAAATCTCTCCTAATTCTGAGCAGAGATAAGGACAATATTTTTTTTCTGATGAGGACAGCTAACTGCTAGAAGAGGTTACCTACAGAGGCTTTGGAATCTCCATGCCTGGGGATATTTATAACTTGATTGGACAAGACCCTCAGCAACCTCCTCGAGACTCATAGTTATCCCTCCTTTAAACAAGAGGTTGGTCTAAAGATCTCCTGAAGACCCTTCAACCTAATTTTTTGTTGGACTCTGTGATTCTACTACTACTAAAATCTTTTCAGATGGGGCAGAGGCAGAAATAAATGTTATGTTCAAGGTACAGTCCCACCATGCCTTCATCCTGCCACAAAAGATACGTTTCCTGGGACATTTCTTGTTTGCTCTCTGACAATCCTCTAGTATTTGATTTTCCTCTCTGGCCTTGGATGAGCACTAAGCTGCTGTTCCCAATGATCTACTTCTGAGTAATGGCAGCTAATTTTGAATCCAACATTGTATGTGTACAGTTAGGGTTGTTGTTCCTCATGTGCATTACTTTGCACTTGTCAACACTGAATTTCATCTGCCGTTTTACTGCCCACTCAGTATTGCAGGCTGCTTCTGCGACTCTTCATACTCAGCTTGAGACCTCACTAGCCCAAACAGCTCTGCAGCATCTGCAGACAAGGCTTTACTGAATCTGCAATGAAGATAAATGTCTTCACCATTCTGTTTCTTTAAATATCAGTGAAGGGAGTACTCCTGACTGCTCAGATTGTGAGCACTGCAAATATTTCATTAATTCAGGAAAGCCTAAGAGTGAAATAAACAAACCTAGGTCCCATTTACATTACAAAGAGCTACTGTACTGCAGGAACTGGCTACAGCTCAGGAGCCCAAGACACAGCTACTACAGTTCAGCATAGGAACACAGCTCAGCCCTCTCGGTGGGTTTTTGCTGCCCCACATGCTGCCATTAGAAGCGGTGTTTGCCCCGTGTGCAACTCTTGTGTTTCTTTGGATTGGAAAAATTGATCGGTTTCTCTCTGGCATCTGGGTTGAGCAAAACGCCAAATGACATTAGCAGTGAAGGTAAATCAGATTTCTAAAGTGCACACTTGTAACAGTCAAAAGGGTTAATAGTAAAAGACGATTTGTTTTGTGAAAATGATTAACCTGACAGCAGTCTCTTTAAAACAAATCAATGTCTTCATTTGGCCCAACCAAGAGGTCCTGGGTGGGGAGGCGATGGCTCTCCCCTTTCCCAGGGATGGAAAGATCCCAAAGGCCCCTAGGTCCCCCTTCCCTCTGCACAGATGACAAGACACGCACCCACCGTGTTCTGTGCTGCAAGGGTTTGGCTGCGCTGACCCTCCTTCGCAAGGCAGCCGGTCCAGCCCCACCCCGCAGCTCAACAGACAACAATCTCTTACAGATGGCCTGCTGGCACGGCAAGCCTTCTCCAGAGCCTCACCTGTACTCCCTCTCCTGAAAGAGCTGAACAAGACTGGATCTGCCAGACTCTGTCCCGGATTGTGTGTAGGTTCAGTCCTTCGGCAATCTCTGAAGCAGGGGCAGCCGTCAGCAAATCCTGCTTGTTAGCAAATATGAGCACGGGGACTCCACTAAGCTTTTCTTCATCCAAAAGCTCAGCCAGCTCCTGTATCATTTACAAGGGAATGGCGTGGGGGAAGATGGAGAGAGGGAAGGGAAGAAAACCTTCAACCACCAGTGGTTGTCTCTAATTAGAAATATATTTAGGGCAAATGCTAGAAGAGTGTGTTCCAGTGAAACCTAGATCTTACTATAAAAGAGCAAAAATGTATACAATCATCTCTGCCCAAGGTTCAAAAGCTATTTCTTCCAATTACAGGTTACAGAAGACTTCATCTTGGTCTGAAATTAGCAGTTGCCTTAAAGGCTACAACTTTGTGTTTTACCAGTCCCTGCTCCCAGGAGACCAAAACTGATGAAATAGCAAAAAACATGTAAATTGGCAGTATGAAGAATCTGTCTTAAGTTATTGCCTGACTGGCATTTGTACCTGAGCGACTGTTGACACCAGCCCTGGTATCTTTGCTAATAATGAGTTTCAGGGGTTTGTTCCAAGTTTTATACACTGCCGTTTGAGCAGGAGAGGATTCCCCCCCCCACCCCGAAATGGAAATCTCCCTCCTACAAGAAAGTGCTTATGCTTTTGAAGTCATTGGCTAGCTGAAGACAAGCTAGATCAGCTTTACTAGCTGGATTTTGGCTCCATATGCACAGCACACATTGGGTGGCATCTTGAGAAATGGGTTTGTTCAATCAAAACTGGGTGACTCAAAGAGATTCTTTTAATAGCTCATATCTGAATCTGCAGTGGATCAACGATGGCTGAAATACTTCATGTCCAGGGTTGTGCAATAGCCTCATGTGAAACAAGCACACAGTCTCAAGTCACTTCCCTTTGTGAACATACAACAAACCCAGCAGAACTTGAACCTGTAGGGACTGCTGGCATTGCAGATAGATGAGCACATGAGATTTTTGTGGGCTCCTTGTTTAGCTGGAAAGGCCTCATGTCCTCAGATACCGTCCTAACATCTTTCATCCACTGGCTAGAAACTTATGGATTAAATGAATGCAGTTGGGGAGATGCTAAACTGCTGTGGAAATCTGACTCCATCCCCCCAAAAGCAATGTCTGGTTTGGAAACCAGGACGAGAGAATGGAGTTATAAACTGAGTTAGCTGGGAATTTTTTAACAAAATAGGTCTTTCATCCAACATAGCTGATTTATTGACACCAAAAGTGTTTGCGGAAATATGAGGGGTCTAGGCTGACTCCACCTGACTCAGGCAAGTGCTTTAAGCTTCTACTTCCTCTCCCTCTCTTTTGCTCAATGAATACTTAATTACAGATATAAAATGAAACAGCCCCAACAGGGGAAAGATTCCCCCCACCTCTAGAACAACCAACAGTTCTGCTGTTCGGGTGTGTCCATGATACTTGAGAGGCAAAAGATCAAGTGCCTCTTTCAAATCAGGCAGAACAGAGGACTTTAAATCACCCTCTAAATCTGGGGGGGTAAATGTGTTGCTAGCTATTTTGGGACACTGTCACTTTCTGAATTTTACAAAACAAAGTTCAAAAGTCCTATTTTTGTTCCATCCTAAAACACAGAATGTTACAAAACATCAAAACTTTGCAAAACGGAAATCTTATTTTCTGGCCAGTCCTAGTTACAAGTTCTTAGGTTTTTTTTCAATTACATCCAAAAGACAATCAAGTCAATATGATTTCCATTTCATCTTTGTAAATAAGAAAATGGGATTCCTCAGGGTCTTGGTTTGGCAAGGTTTAAAGGACTTAGAGAAGTTTTTGCTTTTCGGATTAGGCTCCATTTGCTGTTACTGTGAAACTTTAATGAAAATTGTTCTATTTAAACGGAATTAGGCTACCTATTTTCCTTGTTACACATCTACCAAAATAATCTGCATTGATGTTGAAAGGCAAGTCTCTTGAAATGCAAATTTCCCTCATAAACAACAAAGTCATCTTCCTAACTTTCGTGAGCAAGGGGCACTCAGAAGCACTGAGTTACTTCAAAGGAAGCTGGGCATAAGTAACTTACCTGACCTGTTTCTTCGAACCTCTTCCTATCTGCACTGTCAATGACATAGATCTGAAAAAGAAATGAGAGGAAAAGTTACTCTTCCCAGAAGACACTCTTCTGCAGTATCATGTGCTTAAGTGAGCTATGCCTAATAATTATGCTTTTGGGCACAAAGATCCCCAGTATTATTTATAGCAAATGTTGACAAAACTTCATGACATTCTGCAAGGAGAGGAACCACCTCTTTCAAAGCTGGGGGGGTGAACACAACCATCTGGGTAGGATCAGGAAGGAGCTGGGGGCAGTACTGGGGATGCTCTCACCATCCCCACAGCATCTATTAACTAAAGAGAACAGCATGCTGCCTGGTATCTTTTCAAATGACTGGCTTACAAGCTGAAGTTGAGCACAGGAAGACAAAACCTGGGGAACCAGACACTCTGTCTTTCACCCTAGCAAACATGTACAAGCACTGGACCAGTGTGACTATGCCATCGCCCTCTAGCAGGACACATCACCTCCTTAATAAGCCACTAAGGCACACAATGGCACTCAGGGGACAGACGAATATATTGGGGACATGGAGCTCCTCTCCATCAGGCGATCTTACTGCAACCTCCTAGAGCAGATGGGCTGAATCCAGCCTTCGAGACTCCATCTTCAGCTGCCAATTTGTCTACCAGGATGGTGGAGAAGACAGGGAGCAGCCAGATCACAAGGACTGACAGCAGAGTCCTGCCACCCTCTCAGGGCTGGGCACCACACCTCATGGTGCACGAGGAGGTCCCAACCAGACACCTGTCCCCAGTATGGAGAAGGGTGGATCCCCCAGCCCACAGGCTCCCTGCCTTGGGAGGGGGTCTCCACCCTCTCCAAGCAGCATGGCACATGCTGATCTCTTTCTGTAAATGCAAACGAACCTTCTCGGTGATGGCAGCTCTAGGTCCGCACAGGCTAAAAGGCTCCTCAAAGGTCCCCCTAAGCATGTAATTCGTAGGTCCAGCCACCCTCCTTCCCCCTAGCAATGTTATTGCAGTTCAGAGCATATAAATATCAAGCTACGTCTAAAGAAATGGGGAACCTCAGTATAACACTCAGGCAAGAATAGCCTGGCATCTCTTTTTCATTACTTGGTATGGG
Source organism: Opisthocomus hoazin (assembly GCF_030867145.1). Lineage (NCBI taxonomy): Eukaryota > Metazoa > Chordata > Aves > Opisthocomiformes > Opisthocomidae > Opisthocomus > Opisthocomus hoazin. Next base: position 65,597,934 of record NC_134419.1, read on the forward strand.
AAGGTTTTTGAAGGAGAAGGACGCTGGGACAGCAGACAGGGACAGGACTGGTGACAAACACTGAGCATTTTGCTTCCAGTCCCTGCCATTCCCCATCAGCGGTGATTGAAGCTGCTAGCATGTCAGCTGCATGCTCTTTGGTGGCTTACAGGGAGCAAGTGTCAGCCTGGTTTTCAGGGAATAGATGAGCACAGCACCCCGCCATCAAGATAAATGGCATCCTTGCAGGCAGCCTCAGCATAAGACTCCATGCTTCCAGGATAATTTCCACCAAATAGTAGGGGGAGGGAAGATCTCTAGCAGCAATATCTATTAAACTGTAGGCACTCCCTTAATGAGCAGTGTTAAGAGTTGTTTGAAATGGGACCAAACACGCAGCAGGAGAATCTGTACGCCAGGCCTGGGGAGGTAACCCAGCAACCTCGCAGACCTCTCTGCTGATCACTTGGGGTCCACAGTCCCCCCGGGGCCAGGCTGATGCACACTGACAGAGGCTGGGGGGCACGCGGCAGGGCTGGACGCAGCTGCGCAGGGATGCGTCAGCAGCGCACGCACTTGGTGCCACGTGATGGGGAAAGGCCCATGGGCACGGCGCGACACGCAGCCTCTCCCCGCAACGTGATCCCAAGCACGTGCACCAATACTGTACCAGCGACACCCGTCCTCTCTGCCCCTCCCAAGCATCCACCGCTGTGCACCCCACTTGAGGCAGGAAGGAGGAAGCTGCAGGGCTGGCAGTTGTGCTATGGGGTGAAACTGGACTGTCATCCACCCTCCTTCAGGACATCTCAGGGGAAGCTTAGCAACACCTGAACGCAATAGTCAAGTGCCCCTTCTCAACTGAAAGACGGCACCTCCCACATTACAGCGCTTCTCTAACTGGCAAGGAAGAGCTCCAAATCCCAACCAGCCAGGCTTCCTCCTGCACCACTCCGTTCCCTGCTAAGGAGCTATTTTGCAAGACGAGAATTAGAGACAACAGCACTCAGGGCAAAAGCCACAACAGCACAGCACAGAGAAGGTAAAGTATGTGCGGAGTGCCAACTTCCAAACCAGAAAGCACTGTGCCAAACAGCTGCAGGTGCCTGCCTGAATATGCAATCAGCCAGATATCCACACCTTATTTGCCTGGGTTAAGCTTCCAAATATCACAGGTGTGTGATGCAAGACCAAGCTCTCATTCAAAGGCACCTGCATAGATTTGAATTTGCAATCACTTCCTGCTTTTTAACACCCTTTACAGGGTCCTTTCTGCTTTGTGCAATATAGTTGAGATGACAGAAACAGTGAGTCCTGGGAACTGTAGCTTATCTCATGTCCACCTTCCTTCTATGGCCAGGGCCACAGAAGAGCCTGTTTCTTGCTGTGGTGCTCGGTAGTACAGTTCGCTAGTTTGAACAGCATGGAGTACACCACACTGGAGAAATGGAGCTTGAGAAAGAAATTCCTGTAAAGTTGGGCGCCTCCTTTGAGCAACATGCCAAAACAAAACCTGGAGTAAGTGGGTTGGGCAGAAATTCAAAGTGGTGGGACTGGATGAAGAAATAATGTGAGAGATAAGTAGGCTCAACTTAGAGATGCACGACCTGCACCAGGTTTGTCAGAGGGTAAAATTACTGGCTAAAATGGGGCTGAGGGCTGGCAGAAGACAGACATTCATCAGCACATACTTGAGTCCAGTTTTGGTGTGTACAGGTATAGCAAAGCACTGCACTAACCTGCTGACAGCTCCCACTCTGGGACTGGGTGTCAGCATGGAGTGCAGGCAGGGGAGCTTAGGTCCATATGCGCACCAGTTATTCTCTCTGAATTCACACCACTGTTTCCCCCAAACTGATTCTGCTTCTATCTACCCATTTTCTCACTCGTATCAAAAAAAGGGTTGTCTCTGTACATTGCTTTAACTGGGGCAGGAAGAGGGCAGGGAAAACCACTGCTTTCATCTCCTTCAGTCTTCAAATTCACCTCCCATGCAGCATGCACTGGGAAGGGTGGAAGCCCACAGGCCAGCGTAGCTCATTGGCTTTGCCAGCAGAGTCTTCCACACATTGTTCTGTGGTTGCGCAGTCTCTGCAGCCTGAGCACCTGCCATAGCAGGCAGAGATCTCCTAGCTGCTGCTTGGCAGTGTTGACTTTGCTCTGCATACCTACGGCCTCCCCACCACACAGCTGCGGAGCTTGGACTCAGTGGGCACAATCACCTCACAGCCGTGCCATGTCCCCCTTCTCGAAGGCCACAGAGGAGCATGCGAAGCGTGTCCTGCTAGTTTCTCAAACCCAGATCATTTTCCCTAGGAAGATCTCACTGTTACTCTTTGCAAAAGCAGCCAACTGGGTTTTTGCTGTGGTGGCTGCCCTCAAACATCAGATTCCAAATTAAGGCTGAAAAAGGGGGATCTGCATAAGACATTACTGAGGGTTTATTAGTCCCATTTAAATAACAGCTTCATTTGGACAACACTTTCTAAACCTGCAGGTGCAACCACGCTCTTCAGGACCCTGAGATGGGCCTTGGAGCAGAGAATCCTATTTCTAGTTCCTCTGATCCTTCTGTGGAAGTGCACTGAAGTTCCTGACACATTAATATGTGTGTGCAACAAGAGGGAGGAAGGGCGACTTTCCAAGAGAGCTTCCCGCTTTCCCATGGGAGCCCTGCAGACCTTGCTTAGAATAGCCTTTTCTCCGCTCCCACTGGCAACTTTACGTGGGGTGGGGAGAGGCCTGGAGCCCCCAGCCTGCCTTCTTTCTGGCACATGTGGCTGCACGTTAGAGGTGCTCATTGAAACTAGTCAGGACAGCACTTGGAGGGTCCCAGTGTAACATGCTCTGGCATGGAAACCACTAGGTCCTGCATTGTAAATACAACCGTAGTCATTTGTAGCCAATTGTAAAGTAATTGCAGCTAAGATGTCAAAAACATTAAAGGACAGTGTTACGACTAACGGATCAAAGGAAAAGACAAGGGGTCCCTCTGTGTCCCTCAGCCAGAAGCTTTTCTCTCTGATGCCAGACATAGCATTTAACCCTGCTGTTCCTCAGTTTCCCCAACTAGAAAACAAAGGCACCATACTAACCTACCTCTACATATGAGCCTTAAGTCACTAATGCCCGTGACAGGCTTTCAGAGTCCCCAGAGAAAGGAGCTACAGATGGGTAAACTACAAGTTACTAATGTCCTGCCATTTGAAGGAGACCGAGATGAGAGGAAAGGAACTGGCTATAACCAGCACCATTCTGTGAAAATAAAAACATACACCTGAATTATTTCTCCAAACATCACTGTATTTTTCTTACTGCACCCAACCAATCTTGCCATTTCACTCAGAATAACTCCTGTTACAATGGCAATGGTGTTGCTGAGGGCTAGGACATTACATTACTTATTCCTGAATTTCTGGCTGAGACCTTGGAAAGCCACTGCATGAACATAGCATTCAACTGCAGCCAATACTCACAAGGATATCAGTGTTTTCAAAATAGTTCCTCCAGTACGGCCTGATCTTCCTCTGTCCGCCTATGTCCCATACGTTCAGCTTGAAGCCTTGAGACTGTACGCTTTTGATGTTAAAGCCCTGGAAAGACCAGAAACAAAGCCACATAGAGCATAAACCTGAATGGCTGGAGCACGTTCACAGGCAGACATTAACACCTTACATATCCCATGCCTGCAATGTGCAGTGAGATGGGCTGGGCAGCCACAAAGATGGATCGGCTGTGGGAGAGGCGCTGGCGAAAGCGAACACAGCCGCCAACCATCGGTTTGCCAGTGTTCTTGGGTCAAGGGTTGACGCTGTCATGGCTACGGAGACATATGATGCAGCTAGTGCCCTGGGAGGGCTCAGCAGGGTGGGTGCAGGAAGAGGTGGGAGAGCTGCAGATAAGGAGAAAACAAGGGCGCTGTGAGAAGCAGGACTGAGCTTGTGAAAAGCAGAGTAGAGAGTCCCAGCTAACATGAAGCCAGAGGTCTCAGCTCAATTCGACACGACACAGCTAACGCCAGGCTTAAAAGAGCAACAGCTGCACGTCTGAAGGGTCCATTTCATCAATTAGAGCACCAATTGAAAGGGCATTCAAGTAGAAAAACAGGATGTGGTGTGGGCTGGCAACGTGCTGCCACACCACCCAGGGGACTGGGGCTTGGAATTGGGGTGTCGCGGCTGGGAGCTTTGGGAGGCAGCTGCGGGGTGGGGGGAAGCATCTCCCATAGCTCTCTAGCAACCTCCTCTGGTCAACACAGGAGCGATGCTGCAGTGCTGCTGATGGCAGACATTCCTCTTCTCAACCCCGAGGCTCAAAGCAAGGGGACCAGAGGTGTCACAGAGGGAGTGCTGGAATATGCAGGACCCTTGGAGCTGGTTGGGTGCAAGAAGGCAGGGGCTTGCCCAGTGCTGCAGCATCCCCTCTACATGTCCCCTGTTTGGCAAGGACAACAGGAACAAAGCCTGATCCACACAACCCTAGGATGACCCAAAAGCCTTCTGCAGAACTCCACAGCACTCATCCACTTTTGCACTACCTGATAGATCTGGCCTGATGCTCTCTGACTCCTTCAGGGAGCCTCCTCTTATGCAGAAAACACACAAACTTCACGGTACACCAGGCTCCAGTTGCCCCTTTTACTGAAATATCTGCTGAATCATTAGTGCTTTGTATAATAAGGCAAGTGGGACTACAAGAATTGCCTTGGGCAGGGAAAGGCCTTGCTCACCTGGGTTGGCGTGATGTGGCTGATGTCCTCAGATGCCAGCTGTTTCAAGAGTGTGGTCTTGCCTGCATTATCCAGCCCCAAGAGGAGGATTCTCACCTCCTGGTCTGGGGCACTTTTCAGTTTACGTAGGATTGACAGTAAACCCTAAATCCACAAGAAAGATTGTAGCTGTTATTTCCCACCCCGACTCTCTCCCATCACTGTGCCATGCCCTCCTCCCTGGAAATGGGTTCTGTATGGCAGTGGATCCCAGGACACATTGAACCCTTCCTGCAGTCCCTATTCCCATTTCCTCTTCTACTCCTCCCCCTCATCCCTATTTTCCTTCATCTCAGAGGGTATCGAGGAGGTCTCAGACAGCACAAATGTCGCTCAGTGGGGTGCACCACTGGCTGCATTGCTCTTGTCACACAGCTGTTTGGCATTCCCTGTGCCAGGAAGTCAGTGCCTATGCTTATCATGTGTAGGAGCTGCAAACCAAGTCCTTGCGAGCTCTTCATTATCTTTATCAGAGGGAAAACCCCATTAATTTAATCTCCCTCCTAGTTAACTGCAGGTTACTATGTACCTGACATCAGTTCTTTTCATAGTAACTCCCTGATCATCTCAAACCCCGTTTATCTGTGTAAAACATGCTGGACCCATGGGGCACGTGCAGTTCTGATTCTCAGGATGCAGCACTTAACAACTATCTCAGATCACCACACATCCTTGCTAAGAAAAGCACAGTGGATTTCAGTCATTAGCCAGGCTCAGCTCTCTGAGCTGACAGTATCACTCAGGATTAGGAAACAGAATATGCAGGTCAGCTCATTTACAATCGCGCACATTACAGCAGCACACCCAAGCTTTTGTCAGTGCCACCGCTCAGAGACCTGCGCCTCTCTAAAATGGCTGGAAAAATATCCTGGATCCTGGCACGTAACCAAGAGACGCAAATCACCCCACTTCCACCTGCTTCTCACCGCCCAGCCCAGCCCCACAGGAGCGGGGCAGTTGCAGCCGAGGGCACAGGAGCAGGCTGCGAGTCCGCGACTGCCAGGCTGTCCCTGGACACGTTTCCACACTGCTCTGCACCCCCCTGCGTGGCAGGGACCGCTCCTCGGAGCCTGAGCAGCGCACACCACGCTGAGACCCAGCCTGGGGACAGAGATGTTCTTGCAACTCATTTGCCTGAGCAAATCCGGGAGAGGAATGCACCTACAGCCCTTTCTGAAGCCCTCACGACTCCTGCTCGGTCTCTCCCAGAAAATTCCTACGTTGAAACCCTCTAAGACCCAGAGCCGGGAACAAAGTTCAGACATCAGCACAAAGCTGGGCCCACCGGGGCCCGCCTGTCAAGCTTTTTTGTTCTCCCATTTGCAAAATGGAGACAATGCTTCTTGTCGACCTGCAAGGGTGAATCAGTTAAATGCCATTAAGCGCTTTGTTGCTGTGAGGCACTACACCCTCTAAATATTCCTGCTGGGAGCCAAGGACTATCTGAGCTGTGAAGGTTGCTCCCGATCCCCTCCAGATCACGGCAATCAGAAACCTGTCCTGAAGATAAAGCGCTGCAGGATGCGGTACAACTGTCACCGCTGCAACGCAGTCCCCTTCTGCCGACTCCTGGAGAGCCCCACCGCAGCCATTTGGAAACTGCCACCTTCCACTGCCCGTCACACCGCTCCGAGGCGGGGAGCGTTTCGGAAAGGACACAGCGCGACAGGTCGCGATGCCAAAGCTCTCGGTAACGCAGGATGAAAACACACTGAGACTCCAACACACGTGAGATTCGCTCCATCCCCCTAAGCATTTTCGATTCGCAAGTAATTCACTTAATTACCAGACACAGCTCAAAATACATGTATGATGCATAAGAAACAGGGAGAAGTAACTTCGTAAAATTAGGTTGGAAGGATATCTGCAGAAAGTTGCAGGATTGCCACTGTTACTGTGCTTTTAAAAAGCACTGTGGAAATCTGAGGTTCAGAAATTCAGAGATCGTGCAAGGAACAGCAAAACTGCAGTTGTACAGCCCAGTAAGCAGTCTCAGGACATCACCTACTTTGTAAACAGGCTGGTAAGAAACCAGGAATCCAGGCCCCGCTCAAGAGCTGTTGATGAGGAACGCGCTCGTCTTGGCAGAGGGTGCCATGCCTGCATGCTGCGGGCACAGTAAATCCCCAAACCGCTTTTAGTCGGAGCATACAGGCATATGCAACATCACGTGCTGAGCCCTGAGGGCCAGATGCTCACAGCTGGCTCCCGCCCACGGCCCGTAGCTAATGAATCTGCAGGGCTGTGTTCGGCGCAGCCAGCCGCTGCAAGCCCTCCCAGCCCAACAGCTCATCTCCCCGGCCGCAGCGCCCAGCCAGTGCTCTGCCCGGTGACGGTCTGCACTTCCACACGTCTGAGGGAAGAGAAAAGGAACAGCCACAAAAATACCTCTAATACTTACTTGTTTACATGTATGTCCTAAGTGCCCTTGACAACATTAAAAAACACAAGTTTTAACTGCATGACTAGCAACACATTTTCTTTTCACCTGCAGTCAAATTTACAGTTGTGTTTGTTGGCTTGTAAATTCATGGAGCTCAGCTTGGTGGGGACAGACCCCACAGGAGCAGGAACTTTAAAATTCACACATTCTCCCTCCTTTCCAGGCAAAAACTGAATCTCCCATTCTTATGGGCCTGACCCAAAGCCAACCCACACCAGCCAAAGTACTACTGCCGACTTCCGAGAGCTCTGAATCAGGCCCTATTATTTTAGTTTATTGCTTACAGTTAAAAAAAGAAGCTGTTGAAATGCTAATCCTATTTCACAGCACCACTTGCTAAGAGCGGAGCAGTGTATCCCAGAGCAGATCAGGATTAGGAGCCTTTATATTTGAGAATTCAACTCCAAAATACTGAGCGCAAAGAAATGTATGACAAAGTATTGCTTATCTACCACGGAGCAATTCTCGGGGGTCGGGAAGAGAAACAGTTGTAAATGTTAATAGAGCTTCTCCCATTGTAGACAGATGCTATTTCTGGGCTAGTATGACAGCCTACGAGGAAATGATCAGCATCGTTCCATATTCTACTCAAGTGACGCTGCTGCATGGCTGATCACAGGATTATCTGGGGTAGCCAATAGAAGAGAGGATATATATAGAAATAAAAGTATTCTCTAAGGTATAAAGTAAGCTGATTTAAAAGGCTGGAAGACAAGCAAGCCAACACAGAGAAGTGGACTTTATTTCAGTAGCTGCCAGCATAGGTTACACAGTCTGTACATGTAACTTAAATCAAGAGCCAGATAATAGTACTGGTTAACTATGATTGTCACTATTTTGCAAATATTATTTAAAACTTGCACCCAGAATTCTCCCTCTAGTTAGTGAGGATTTAAGATTAAGGAAAGCCATGCACAGATGGACTCTAACTTTTTTTTTTTTTTTTTTTTTTTTACATTGGTCTTATGAGCACACTGGCTAGGAAGACAGAAAGCATTTCCTGACAGCTTAGTAGACTGGAAAAAATAACTCAGCTGAGTTCCCTGCTGTATGGCACCACTATGTGGGACAAGCAGCCTTTGCTGCACACACACTGATGGACGAGCACTCCTCTGCTCACGAACACAACGCTGAAACTAACTTGGGCTGCTGAGAGTCAGAAAGCAACCCCTCATTATTGATGGGAAATGCCAGGTAAAAAGCCAAGAAATGGGAAAATTTGGTGCAAAGGGGATGCTCAGAAGCAACAGGAGCGGAGCAGGCCAGGAGTGGGGCAGCAAACATGTCTCAATGCTGGGACTTAACCTGCAGCGAGGAGGGAAGATGCCCAGGGTGCCTGCCTGGCAACCAGGCCAGCGGTACTCTCTCACTGGGGTGTCCAGGGCAAGGAGTAGGACAAGTCTCGAGCAGGACAGTGGAGATGTTAGCTGGCTGAGGAGCTGCAGAGACGACTCACAGGAGTGTAAGGGCAGCATGTCATTTGCACAAAACTAAGCAGACTGCGGCATCTGTAACAGAGCAGGGAACTGCAGATGCTGTTCAGATAATGAACAGCACAGCGTGGCAGCGTGTGCAGCCTTTGGAGAAGGGCAGCCATACAGGGCGACTCAAGGCTGGGCACAGTCAGCCAGCAACCGCTTGTTGGTCACCTCTGGGTTAAGCAAACTACGTTTGATATCAGATTGGCTTGTTTAAAAACATCTTTGTCCTTGGTGGAGACGGTTTTCTTTACAAGCACCATGAGGAGACAGACTGATGGGGTCAGCAATGAGGAGACTGAATTTTCCAGACAGTGAGTGGGGACATACAAAAAGAAAAAAAAAAAAAGACTCCTGACAATTACTATGAAATCAGAGCGGGGCATTAAATTCAGAGATGCAACTAAATGGGCAAGAGCACTCATAAACACATCGAGCATGAAAGCAAAGCCAACCATCTTATTAGCATCCTCCAGAAAACAGGGATGTGTGGTTTTATGAAAGTATATCATTGCTAGGTTTAAAATACCCACTGAATTATCAAAGGACTTTCAGTTATAGCTGCATGCAGTAATCCTATTCTCTTAAAAAAAAAAATACAGACATATATAAAAACACAGTGACATTTATAGTCCTAGCTAAGGATTTTGTGGGTTTATTCAGCTTTAAATCCATGCTGTATATGGGTCTTTTGAACTAGCTGATGCATGTAACTACATCCTGTACCACAGAAGCCGCTGAAAGGAAGATTCACTTTATAGGCCAAAGAAAAAATTGGTTTGGGACAAACAGAGCATTGACATAATCTGTTTAAATATTGTATCAGATTTGCAATATAAAGCCATAATGGAAAGAACAATTTCCCGTTGTACTGAGGGCTGGATACACAGGGCATGGATAAAGCATGGCCCACAAGCCACTGCAGAGCACAGTTGATTCCTATTAGAAAACTAGAAGTAAATGTATTCTGTTTAACTTTATTAGCCACAAAGCTCAGATAATGAATTGAAAATAAAACCACCCTCAGCCACCAGCAATTGCATATCTACTAGATGTGGATATTTAGCTAAAATCAAATCAATTCACCGACATGCAATACAGCCACCAAGCTCAGCACCTCAGCCTGCCGCTGCGAGCCCATCTCCACACCCCTGCACAAACATCGTCTTCCCCACTGCTGCAACCACAGGTCACTTGTCTTCATCCCCAAGGCCCTTCCCAGCCAAGCGCATTTGCCGTGGAGGTGATGGCTCCTGTCTCCCCATGGCTCACGATACCAGCCCCAGCACTGCCGAGCTCTAGTCTCAAACCTTTGTGCCTTTCCTACAACCTTGAGAGAAACTTCACAAAATATCAATAAAACTTCCCTGTGATTCTCCTAATAATTCCTTGTCTGCCACACCTACAATCTTTGATAAGGTTTAGACAGCAAACATGCCAAGTTCAAACCTGTCTTGGACTCTCCTTACTCGTATCGCTTGGTTATCTCTCACCTCCGGCAGACCGTAGTTCCACAGCATGGGGAATATCTCTGTGTTCTGCCTGCACAGCACCTAGCACAGCTCACAATTTACTTTTAATTAAGCAATATGGTAGCAGTTCACCATTTTTAGAGTAAGTTAAAGACAGAGGGTGCACATGATGGTTGCACGCGATGTTTGCAGAAAGTCATGCAGGAGAAGCTGACATGGGGAAGGATGAGGGGCTTAGTTGAGCCAAATATCTTGCCTTCAGCGGTAGATATTTGAGGCTACATTTGTCGTCCAGGGTGCAATCCTGTGCACACAGAGCTGGAGGAGGGGAGTCCTTCTCACAACTGCACTGATTAGCTGGTGCCCTGAAGAATGACGTCTGATTACCTTTATCTTCGGCTGCAGAACTGCAAATGTCACTAATGGTCATAAAATCACCCAGTCTTTTTCAAAATACAACCAAAGTAAATTAATCTATTGAGCACAGTTTATTCAACACTTCTTAGTCTGGCAAAACTCCCAAAAAATCATTTGCTTGCTGCGTGTCTCCACCATATGGTGTCATTCAATGTAGACTCTTTTCCTGCATTGAAATCCAAAATTTAATGGAGCCGAGTCACCTACAAAGTTTTTCCAGCTCAAACCTACTAACATAGTTTTCTGTCAAAGAGGTCACACAGCACTTTCTGGTTTGGCATATTAACCAACACCAGCACGAATCCTCCTTTCATAATTAAAATCAAACTCCTCTGGTTTCAGCAAGTTTGAAGGAAGCATTATGTCCTGCGCAGAGCGGAGCTGATGCCCAGTACCAGACAATGTCAGCAGTCTTTGTCTGGTTTCAGAACATGAAAGTCTGGGCCAGTTGCTGGTATACTGTCCTTTCTGCAGGTAGTTTCTCATATCAGTGTCTCAACAATCAGTAAAATAAACCAAAAAAATGACATGGAGATGTACTGGGAAACTGCATCAGCAAGGTGCTATTAATTTTCTTGAAAGCTACTTTTTTTTTTTTTGAATGGGGCTCTTTTAAATGCAGCCTTAGTGGCAAGCAAGGAAGGACAAAAGAAAGAAAATCTGGGTACTAGGTACACCTACAGCAGGCAACAGATAGATGCTGGTTTTCCTGGAAACATGAGCTTGATCAAGACCAGGAGAAAGATGCCTGACTACGCACTTAGCTACGCTGGTGTTACATCCTCTCCACCAGCTCTGCCTAGTGTCAGCCAGACACCCCACGACTCAGTTTCCTCAACTGTACAGTGGGGCCACGCTTTGACAACCCTGGCTTTGACAACCCTGGCTTTGACACGATGATGTCATCTTAGTCAACGGTTTTAGAAAAACACCGGCCATCTATCAATAACATACCATCTCACTCAGCAAAGATTGTTATTACAGCGATGAGGAGGCCACAAGCTCTGCTTCACACAGCATTTCCTAAACTTCGGAAAGCAGCGTATCCTTTCATGTAGCAGCCTCCCTTCGCCCTTGCTGTGCACCCACCACAGATGCTGCTTCACGGTGCCAAAGACTTCAGCGCTACACATCCCTCATGCTATGCAGTTTTCTGGCTCATCTTTCCCTCCGTGCTCCACCTATGACCTTCCACCACCCCTGCCCCATAGCTGTGAGAAATGCTGGTATGCTCTGCAGAAGGAGACGCTTCCCCTCTGTACTTACTCACTTGGATGAACACTGAAATAATTTAAACCTCAGCATTAACCCTCTTACCACTGGAGCTGGAGCAAGCAGTTGTTGAAGGGGGTTTAAGCACTTCTCAATGCAATCATGACATGCCAGAAATACGCTCACAGGCAGCTACCACAGCTCAGATGACAAGCCGTAAATTGTTACATCAAGCTGTCTGGATCATTTCTGACTGCTGACCCACACCCCCAGGCTGCCATAGCTGCTTTGGATACATTTGCTGGTGTTTCAGAGTTTCTACCACTAAGGATTATTCTGTTTTAGTGAAAGCTGAGAATCTAGAAATCAGTGCAGCGCTCTGGAGTTCTCTGCCCAGCCCAGCCAGTCCACCAGGCACCCCGAAGTGCCATGCACTCTGCCTGAGAGGCTGCAATTCAAAGAACAACTCCCAGAAATGGAAAACAGACAAAGAGGCAGTAAAATGTTGTATCAAATAACACGAACACTGGAAAACACCCACTCTGCTCTCTCCACACACAAAGCGCTCGGATAACAGCAGCCAGATCCCAGACTACACCAGCTTATTGGGACATCACAAGGCAGAAGAGCAGATCTGGCCAGCAGCAGCTGCAGGCCAAATGTGTCCCACAAAGCACTGCACTGCTGGAGGCAGCTGCCCTCATCTTCACAGCAGATGTCCACCCTGTGATGGCTTCAGTGTCTGGTGTGACATGCTCCATCATCAACTGATCTAAAATAGAGCAGATCCCACAGGCCTTATCTCAGTCTCTTCCTCTGTGGCCCAGCAGGTGGGGACGCAGTCAGAATTAAACCAGTGCAGATCAGGAGCTGCCTTTGCTGCTCTTGCTTACGCCTACTCCCATGCTGCCCACTTGCATGAATCCAGCTTGTGTCCAGAGGACTCCTGGACAAAATGGCTTTGCCCTTGGGTAAGCTCTTTCCCCACCACTATTTCCTTCTGCCTGTGCTCTCTGCACATGCTGCATCCTCAGCAGCAGCTCCCCCACCTACCGCAGCTCTCTCTTACCACCACTCACTCGGCAGCCCCAACTATTCCTTCCAGTCCTCGCTGGACTCTGCCAGCATCCCACTTGTCCCACCCCAACTACTCTGGCATCTAAACCCAAGTTGTTTCCAACACCCCAGTCCATCACCCAACCTAACCCCAACCTTGATTCAGACTACACTATACCCTCACCACCCCACCCGTCTCCCAGCATTGCCCTCCACGTCGACCAGATCCTTTGCTGCATGCAAGACCGCAATTCCTCCCTTCAGCCTACAGTGCTCCCTCTCAAACAATAAATTTTTCCCCTTGAACACTTCTTTCCTCCCCGGGTCCTCTCGTTCGCTCCACATCATCAAAGCTCCACTTCCAGCCCTTCACACAGTGTATTCTTATCTCCTCTTCTCAGCCCAGACTGTCCCTCACCTCCCCAGCCACCCGCAGAAAACCCCAGAGCACACAACATCCCAGTAAACTATTCCAGCCAGCCAACGTTGACTGGGTTTTCCCAGTGACTCACCAGACTGTTCATCTCACCCAGTTCACATGTTTCTTTCAGGCCCTGAGCACTGCGCCTCAGTCCATCCCTGAACACCCAACCCCTTCATCCAGGCTTTCTCTGCCATGACTGAACTCCCCTTTTAAGGCTGTTTATCAACAACCAGCCCTTCCACCTCAGCAAACTCTCCTATAGCTCCCTCAAGCCCTGTAGCCAGGATCAAAGTCCCAGGGCGGCCACCTCCCACCGTGGCGGTACTGTCCAGTGTCCCTTCACAGTCTCAGATGCTCCCAGACTCCCCACAGTCAGCCTCTGAACACTGCCATCCATCCTTGCCAGGCCCCTCCATCGCTCCTTCCCTCCTCAGGCTAAGTGGGCCACTACCGTCCTGCTCCCCGGCCCTCTTGAGCACCCAACACTTCACGCCTTCCACACCTTATAGAATCACAAAATCACAGAATGGATTGGGTTGGAAGGGACCGTAAAGATCACCTAGTTCCAACCCCCCTGCCATGAGCAAGGACATCTTCCACTAGACCAGGCTGCTCAGAGCTCCATCCAACCCAGCCCTGAACACTTCCAGGGAGTGGACATCCACAGCTCCTCTGGGCAACCTGTTCCAGTGTTTCACCACGCTCATGGTGAAGAATTTCTTCCTAATATCTAATCTAAATCTGCCCTCTTTTAGTTTACAGCCATTCCTCCTTGTCCTATCACTACACACCCTCGTGAAAAGTCCCTCTCCATCCTTCCCGTTGGCCCCTTCAGGTACTGGAAGGCTGCTTTAAGGTCACCCTGGAGCCTTCTCTTCTCCCTGAACAACAGCCCCAACTCCCTCAGCCTGTCCTCGTAGGAGAGGTGCTCCAGACCTTTACTGGGTCAGCTCCAGGCAGGCTGATCCCATCCCAACAAAGGCCCACCCATGGCACCCTCAAGCCTCCCAGCCCCTGCCAGGGACCGACTTGGGCCCCATCTCCAGGCCCTCCACCGCCTCCAGCTCCTGCCAGGGTCCCAGCCCGGGTCTCCCGCGGCCCGATCCCAGGCCTGCCAGACCGCCAGCTGGGTGTTGGCAGCCTTCATAGCCACAGGCCTGCCGGAGCCTGCCCTGAAGCCCGGCCGGGCCCGCCAGCCCCCCGCGGTGGGCGCCTCCGGCCTCAGGCCTGCCAGGCCCCGCAAGTGGGCGGCGGCGCCGCCGCCCCCCCGCTGCCCGCCGGGCCCGGGCCCAGGCCCGGGCCCGTCCTGGCGGGCCCCCGGCCCCCCCGCCCCACTCACCATCCTCTGCGCGGCTCCGGGGTTACCATGGGCAACTGCGTCACACACACGCCGCCGCTACGTACGGCGTCAGCGCTTCCCGCCGTACGTACGCAGCGTGGCGACGGCAGACGAGAGGGGCGGAGCCCTGCGCCTCTGCCCGCGGCTAGCCCCGCCCCTCATCTGGCGCATGCGCACAAGAGGGCCACTCCGCGGGGGGGTGGGGTGGAGGGGGAGTGGAGGTTAGATGGGCGCGGCCGCTCGGGCCTCTGTGATTGGCTGAGGGCGGCCACGCGTCGGCGCCTGGGGGGAGGTGGCGGCCACGTGGGCGGGAGACGGCGCGCGAGGGGTCCGGGGGCTGCAGGTAGGGCCGGGTGGGGCCGCGCCAACGGCGCGCGGGGCGGGGCGGGCGTGTGCGGTGGCGCGCGGTGGCGCGCGGTGGCGCGCGGTGGCGGGGGGCGGGCCCGGCCCGGCGTTGCAGAGCCGCGAGGGCGCCGGGCAGCGCTACGGGCAGTGTGCGGTGCGGTGTGCGGTGCGCGGTGCGGTGTGCGGTGCGGTGTGCAGGGCGGTGTGCACACGAGTGGGGGGTGCAGTGCAGTGCCATGGGGCACACAGTGCCGCCCCCCAGGCCGAGGACGGGGTGCCGGGCGTGGGGGAGGGCAGCACGTTGGGGGACCCCACGCGTTCAGCTGGCAGCAGGGCCGCAGGAGGCTGCTGGGCTCAGGGCTGCTGAAAGTCCAACCCTCCCGTTAAATATAAACCTGGCTCTCGCCCGGTTAACCACTCCCGGGGCCGCGGCAGGCCCGCACTCAACAGGCGAGCGAGGCAGGGTCCTACTGAGCCGCCTTCTCCCCCTGCCCAGGCCCACGCCGAAATGGCCGCCGTGCCCCTTGGCTTTGACATCGATGCCCCGCGCTGGGACCAGAGCACCTTCGCGGGGCGCCTGAGGCATTTCCTCAGCATCACCGACCCGCGCACGGCACTGGTGCCGGAGGAGGAGCTGGACCGGGCCAAGGCGCTGGTGGAAGGCTGCAGGTGAGGGGCTGGGGGGGCAGCCGAGCACGTCCCATCCCCGTGCCCACGGCCATACCCGACCACGGAGGGATGGAGGCAGTTGTTCCCAAGCAGTCGTGCTGGGATGTAACATCCGTCGAAGGCGATTTTGAGGGAGCTTCCCAGGCTTCTCCCGGGAGCCTCAAGCTGGGACGAGTTTCCCTCGCGGGAGATGTTCCCTCTGCCTTTTGTGTCTGGTGCCCAGGGCTGCGTGCCCTGGTGGTGCTGGGTGCCTGTGGGCCTGCACGGCTCGCCCCAACGGGCTCTGGGCTTGCAGGGCTGGGCTGGTGCCGCCGGGAAGCAGCCAGGAGCAGTTACTCTACGCCAAGAAGCTGTACGACTCGGCCTTCCACCCTGACAGCGGCGAGAAGATGAACCTCATCGGGAGGATGTCCTTCCAGGTGCCAGGGGGCATGGCCCTCACCGGCTGCATGCTCCAGTTCTACCGGTGAGCCGCTGGGGACGCAGCCCTGACAGCCCCCAGCCCCCTGAGGGGTTCCCGATGGCTGGACCACAGCCAGTCTGCCTCCTCTGGGCTGGCTGCTGCCTGAGGCATGCCCGTGGCTGCTGCTGGGGTTGGTCTTGCTTTGCCCTGAGCTCAGCTCAGCTCTTCCCGGAGCCCTTGTAATGATTAATGGAGCCAAGTCGTGTGTGGCCACTGCTCTTGCTCCATGGACCATAACGGCCCCCAAAACCAAGGATCAAATGTGCCCCCAGGCCAGCCTGCTCCAGTGTCCCCAGCCCACACCAACAGCTCCCTGCATTTTCCTGCTGAAATGGCTGCTGGGGGTGTGAGCGATCCTGTCCCCAGCACAGAGGCTGTGTGGTACAGACACTGCCTTTCCCAATGGGTCCTCGTTTCATCCCACCCGTGTTTGCTGGTTGCTGGTGAGGTCCAGCCTGGGTGGGGGAATCTCCCAGTGCTGATGGGTCACTGACTTCCCAGATCATCTCTACCCTCCTGCATCCGAAAGCTTGCTCAGACCTACATCCCCACGTGTCCCCTCCTGTCCCATCTCAGTGTCCCTGAGACACTGGGAGGAGCCCAGGCGTCCTGGTCACCCCAGAGCTGCCCCTGTCCCTGTGTGCCCCCTCCTTCCCGCCCCCATTGACAAAGGCTTATCTCAGCCCAGCAGGCTGGCTGCCGCCCTGCTGAGAGCCGGGTCTCCCGCCCTTGGCCAAGCACCCCACAGGGCTGGGCCCCCTCTGGGGCTTCCCAAAGCCCCGCAGAAGCCAGGAGTCCTGGGGTGACTTCCCAGCTCTGCCACTGTCTCATGGCTTTGCTGTAGTGCCTCAGTTTCCCTTGGGAGACACCAGGACAAGGGTATTGAGGACATCTTGGCTGTCCACCTGCCGAGCCTGGCCACGGGCACTGGTTGGGCGTCCCTGATGGCCCTCGGGTGCTCTCCCGTCCCTTCCCTCCACAGGACAGTGCCTGCTGTGGTTTTCTGGCAGTGGGTGAACCAGTCCTTCAATGCCATCGTCAACTATACCAACCGCAACGCCGCCTCCCCCATCTCGCTGAGGTGAGTGTGCCCCCACGCAGGATGGGGACCCTCTGTGTGGGGACCCCCCTGGATACCCTGTAAAGACCCCCCATGCCCTGTCCTGGGCACCGAAGGAGCAGGACTGAGTCAGAGCTGGTGTTTCTTTTCTCTCTCCTCTTTGCGAAACACTGTCCAGGCAAATGGGGGTGGCTTACGTCACCGCCACCAGTACAGCCCTGGTCACCGCAGTGGGACTCAACCTCTACACCAAGGTACGCGTGGCCGGGGCCGGGTGGGCAGCTGGCTGCATCCTGCCCTCCCGCGCTGACGCCCGCCTGTCTCCCACAGCGAGCCCCCCCCTTGCTGGCCCGCTGGGTACCCTTCGCGGCCGTGGCTGCTGCCAACTGTGTCAATATCCCCATGATGCGGCAACAGTAAGTGCGACGTGCGGCCGGGGAGCTCGAGGGGCCCAGCCCTCTCTGAAGGCGAGCCGGTGGCAGCCGGGCTCCTGGGCTGCCTGGTCGCCCTGCCACGGTTTTCCATCCCGGGGACTGGAGGGACTGGGAGGGAGGTGAGCAGGGGTCTGGCCATTCGCAGTGCTGGGTCTGTGGTGGAGGGTGCCGGGTGGGATGGCTCAGCCTCTGCCCGGAGGAGGAGGATTTTGGGCTGAGGGGAGCCGTCAGACCCAAAGATCTTCTGTGTGTGGTCGTGGGAGAGCCCCAGTCTGCGATGTCCTGGCGCTGGGGGTCCCTAAGTGGGGCCCATGTCTCAGTGTGTGCTGCTCGGGGTCCCCCATGGGTCACGGCACGGGGAGCTGGGGTGCTCCACGGGGGACTGTCCCCTGGCTCAGCTGCGGGTCCTAGGTGGGTGTCTGTCCCCCGCACAGCCGGGCCCTGCTCGCAGCCATGCCCTGAAGATGGCAGCATTGGCTGGGCTGGGGACCGCGGCACTCCGGGGCGATGGAGCCCTGTGCCCTGGGGCCAGGGCTGGGGGCAGCCGGGGATGCTGTTCCGGCGCATCGCCAGGGACCCCTTGGCACCCCCTCACCCCATGCCTCTGTCCTCCTCATGACTGCCCGGCCATCCCAGCCGCCCCTCACTGCTGCCTGTCCTCTCCAGGGAGATCATCAATGGGGTGACAGTGACGGATGGGGACAACAACGAGCTCGGCCGCTCCAGGGTGAGTCTCAGGATGGGGGTCGGGGTCGTGGCACGGTGCAGTGGGGACTCACCCACTGCTCTTGCTTGCAGAGGGCGGCGGTGAAGGGCATCGCACAGGTTGTGGTCTCCAGGATCACCATGGCGGCACCGGGCATGAGTGAGTGTGGGGTGGGAGGGTGGGGAGCCAGACTGGGGGCTCCCCCAGGACCCGCTGCCTCATCTTCCCCTGCCTCAGTTTCCCCCTGGGAAGAAGAGGGAGGGTGGCCCTGCATCCCGGTGGTGTTTGGTCTCACTGGTGGAGCTGGTCTCCCCGTCCTGCCGTTCCCATCAGAGCCTCCCGAGCCCTCAGCCCTCCCCATCCCAACACACAGCCCGCGGGGGATATGAGGTGCTCCCGTGGCGATCAGGCCCCACGAGAACACCTCTTGCACTCTGCGGCCTTGGCTCCTCGCCCCACATCCCCTTGCCCTCATGAGACTCTTGCCGTGCTGCAAGCCCAGCAGGAGGCATGGGAGCATGAGGGCTGCAGAACATGCTGCCCAGGCGATGGAGGGATGGGGGTCCCGTGCCAGATCCCTGCTGTGAGCAGACACCCAGCAGCTCCCAGCACAACCAGCCGCTGCTGTGGCCTCCGGGAGGAGGGTCCTGCTGGGGCAGCCCTGCAGGCTGGCTTGTGGGGACGCCCTGACCTCTTCTCTTTGAAACTAGTTATTTTGCCCATCATCATGGAGCGACTGGAGAAATTCCCCTTCATGCAGGTAAGCCCACATTTCTCCTTCCACGGTTTTCCAGTGCGTCCTGCATTGTTCCAGCCCCAAGATGCTGGGGATGAAATGGGGAATTGCAGAGCCCAGCTTGCTTTGTCCCCTATTTGAGTCACCAGTATGCCAGAGGTCTCCTGGGTGACACTGAGAGGCTGCGGGAGGGTGGCAGAGGTCGGTGGCACCCCAGAGGTGTTGGGCATTCAGCCCTGTTGAGGGGAGAAGTCTCCCCACACCATGAGCAGGGCTTGCAGTAAGGCCGGGCACTCACTACCGGCTCTTCCCTTGCAGCAGATCCGGGTTCTCCATGGGCCTCTGCAGATGCTGCTGAGCGGGGGCTTGTAAGTATCTCGCTGCTCGAATGCCTGTGGGTGCCTGGAGCGTGGCTCTGAGGGATGCATGGAAAAAGACCTCTTGCCCAGCGGGGGACTGCAAGGCTGCTTGGCTTTCAGCTCGGGCTTTCCCCAGTTATTGGGAGTCATGGGGTGTGAGCAGCTCCTCTTGCGCTGAGATCCCTGCAGCTGGGGGGCAAACGGGCTGCGATCAGCAGCACTAACGCTCGGCTCTTCTCTGTCCTGCAGCCTCCTGTTCATGGTACCGGCAGCCTGCGCCCTGTTCCCGCAGAGATGGTACTTGTCCCACTTCTTCCTTCTCCTGCTCAGGACCTCAGGAGCCTTCCTCCTTCCCTAGCTCTTCTCTGCCTATCCCGGGAGAGACGTGGTGGGCGCCCACCCTTCAGCCCACAGCAGCACCTGCCTGTACATGCTGGTGCTCTGGGCAGCAGGAGAGCATGTGCCTCCACTGCTCTACGTGCTCTGTGCTGGGAGCAGTGGGACCCCCAGCCCTATGGGCAGCTCTGCCCGCCAGCACTGGGAGCAGTGGGTGCCAGCGATGG
This sequence comes from Opisthocomus hoazin, assembly GCF_030867145.1. NCBI lineage: Eukaryota > Metazoa > Chordata > Aves > Opisthocomiformes > Opisthocomidae > Opisthocomus > Opisthocomus hoazin. Next base: position 65,617,857 of record NC_134419.1, read on the forward strand.
GTGGTGGGTCTTGACGTGAGCCTGCGAGATCGCAGGGACTGCAGGGGACCTCAAACAGCAATTGGGAGGGACGGTGGCCTGACCAGTGGCCAGGGAGGAGGATCGCAGGTCTCAGTGTCTATCCCCTCTCCCCACAGCTCTCTTGCGCTGGCTGACCTCGAGACAGAGCTGCGCGACAGCATCGTCGCCAAGCACGGGGACAAAGTGCCGTACGTCTATTTTAACAAGGGACTGTGAACGGAGACTACCTCGGGAGCCATCGCACCGCCCCGGCTCCCTGCCACCACCAGCCCTGCGTCCCCCGAGCAGGGCTCAGAGGCACGGTCTGCCAGATCTGCCCCCCGGCCCAGCACCGTCTCTGCTGCCTCCTTCCCCCGGAGAGGCAGGATCTGGCTCTGTGTGCCCAGCTTGCAGCGCCATGGCTTGCCCTGAGCCTCCCTCCGTCTGCTGCTGGCCGTGTCCCTGCCTCCCCACGTCCCTCAGGCCCTGGGCGATGGCTGCGCTTCCCGTGCCTTCCTTCTGCCCTGCGGGAGGAGCTGCCCAGCCTGTCTGAGCCTCACCCTGACGGTCGCACGTCAGGCTCTCTCCCTCGGGGCTCAGAGCACAGTCCTACCTCTGAAAGCTGGTGCCCTGCCATCATACCAGGAACCAAACCACGCTGCTGCCTTAAACCACCACAGTGGCCTCTTACCAGGAGCTGGATCCCGCCTTAGCAGGCAGGAAGGGACCTGTCCCCTCTGCACAGGGAGCACCCCAGGGTCCAGGGACCAGTGCTTGAACCATCCCTTCCTTGCTCTCAGGTTCAGGTTTTATTCACTTGGCGATTGCAACAATCCAGGAGAGAAACAGCTAATTGTTTTTAAGCTCTAATTTTTGCAATCTACCCATTCCTCTGAGCACGAGAGCCAGCCTTTTTGTGCATCTCACTGTCCCCATGGTAGGACCAAAGACCTGCAGCTCTGGGGGACAGCTGACTCTGGGCCCCTTTGGACAGGGGGAAGGAAACACAAGAGTCACAAAGCTGTTGAGGCATTAACTCAGGCTCTGAACAGCAGCACTGCAAATGACAGGAGGGTTGAAAAATAAAATGTGGTGATTTTTAAAAAACAGCTGTGGATTCTGCTTTTAGCTGGTCTCTGCGTGTCTGTGTCCCTGGGCAGGGTGGCGTGTGGGTCTCATGCCTGCTTTGAAAGGGAAAGGTGTGGGCTCTGTGACTGACCAGGCACCAGGGTGAGGGTCAGCACAGGGGCCGGGGGGAGAGGAAGAACCATGAGACTGCAAGGGCTGGCATAAACCCTGAAACCCTTGGGCAGCCCCCCACAGCTTTCCCCGAGAGGCCCTTGGGGCTGCAGATAGTCCTGAGACAGTGCTGTGCTGATGGTGACCTTCATCCCATCAGGGAGATGGGGGGATGACACTTTGTGGCCCTTCCTACACCCATGGGTGCTGTTTGTCTGCTTGGCCAGACAGTGTTTGCATGATGCTGACCTGGGTCTTGCATGAGGCCTCTCCCACCCCAAAGAAGAGTGGCTGGAGCTTGCTGCAGCCTATTATGGGAGGAGGAAGGAGCCCCAGAGTTTAGCCCGACTCCTGGGCTAGAGCCCCTGCCCTCAACCAGCTGTGTCCAGGCTCTCTGCTTGCTGACGGACATCCCTCGGTGGGACAAGCATGTTTCTAACCAGCTGTACGATGTGGCTGCTCCCAGACCGCCATGGCTCAGCGGATGGTCCACGCTCGTTCCTCCAGCCAGGGATACATGTCAGATCCCCGGGAGCAGCATCCCCGCATCAGACGCATGCCCGAACGGAGACCCAGGGTCTGCAGCCAAAGGGCTTTCTGGCATTAACGGCTCTGCTCCTACAGAGAGCAGCCAAACCCAAAATGTATTTCTTGAAGGGCCGAGGTGTATCCACAGCAGGTTTGCTTCTGCCCAAGCTGCAACAGGCAGAGGATGATGTCTCCAGCCACATGTAGCTGCAGCTAGAAAGCTGCACAAGAGCTCTGGAATAATTAATAGGTCAGTGGAAAGTAGGAAAATGTGTTCAAACTTGTGTATCTGCTCCCTGGGCGTTATTAGATCTCTTGTTCATGTGGAATTAAAATAATAGATAAGCACATGAAATGAAACATGTCACTCCTGTGGGAGTGGGAAGAAGCCACAAGGAGACATCTCTGCACTCTGCTTTTCTTAAGCTCCTTAACTCAAGCTGCTCTGACCCTACACCCAAAACTGCTTTGAGCACTTTCAGAAAGGCACCTGCATATTTGGGTCCAAGGTGCCTCTGGCATGCTCAGGATCATGGTGATGCCTGTAACACGATGTGCCACAGCATCCTGAAACTGCTCTTCCCCTGCGCGTTGCAGCCACGCTCTTGCTGTTGACCCTTCCTGCATTTGCAGTGCGTGAGGGTCCCAGCAGGGCTGGGGGCTCTGTGCCAGCGACGCCAGGGCAGCAGCCACCTAAAGCCAAGGTTGGGACCATGGTGGGAAAGCCTCAGCAGTGTTGTCACTCCTTTTTTCCTGTCCCCAGCCATACCGGAGGGATGATGGAGCACGGGGAGCCACCAAAGAGCCTTTGCCATCTCGTGCCAGCTCCCCCCCTGCCCTGGGAAGCAACACATGGTGCCGCTCGTTGCTCTTGGCCAGAGGAAGAGAACGGCTCCAGGCTTGGAGGATGGGCAAGCCATCCTCAAGCCAGACCTCCCCCCCAAGCTTACAGCAGTGGATTCCCTCTTCAGATCAACATGGATTTACGCCAGCTGACAGTTTAGCTCAGCAGGGTTTCTAGGTTTCTAGGTTGTCGTTGGAATCTTCCCCGGAGGATTCAAGTCATCTCAACAGCTCATGTCACTTCGGTGTCGGGAGATGATTGCTGCAGCCAGTGCCTGCCTGCACTTCTCAAAACCACAGCAACTCCCCAGCCTGCCTTTGTCTCACTGGGGGTCAGAGGGGTTGCAGCCAGGCTGCATCCAGCAAGTCCCAGTGCTGCCAAGGGTGGCTCCGGCCAGCCCTGCCTCCTCCATTTCCCATTGCTGCAACAGGAAGGAAACTTCACTGCCAGGAGTCAGAGCCGGACTCACCCCTGTCTGGGAAGAGCTGCAACTGTTAATTGCTCTCCAGCAATGAGTCGCACCCGATCTGGGCTTGTCCAGTGCTCCGGTGCACTCACTGCCTTCTCCCTGCTGTGCCTCTAATTTCAGAGCTAGCTGGGAACAGGAATAAAGCTCCTTTAATAACTGCATGGCCGAAATGTCAGTGCTCCAGCATGTTTACAACCTCTCCTCAAATGATATCCATACCAAAGACGTCATGTTGGGCTGCCACAGAGCCTGGGGAGGGGCTGGGGGGGCATGGGAGGCTGCGGGTCTCCTCTGAGGCACCGGCAGCCACAGCAGGCAGGCCTGGCTCACGGCTCCTCGCCCAAAGGCCATGGAGGCTGGTGAACTGGCTGCCTGCGGAGAGAGGAGCCGGCAGGGTGCAGTGGGTCAGCACGTGCTGGCCCACGCCAGCAGCAGGCGGGAGAGCTGATCCGGCGCGGCGCGGTGTGCCCCAAGTGCTGCCCTGACTGGAAAATGCCAGGGTGGGAGACAAGCTGTTAAGTCAATCTTTTTTTTCCTGGCTTTTCTTAACGTGTTATCTGAGCATCTGACAAACCCCGTCATGCCGATCCGGCGTGGAGGCTGCCTGGTGTAGAAAGCCTCGACCGCTGCCCCAGAAACAGGGGCCATCTCTCCCCGAGCTGCGAATTAACCCCAAGTGCCGGTGCCCCGCTTCTCCCGGGGGTGCAAGCCTGGGTGAGGGCCCACTGCGCGGGGACACGCTGTGACCCGGGTGAGGTGGGAGATCCTCTTCTCCATGCTGCTGCTGCCTGTTGCCGGGGCTGGCACCAACACGTGGCTGCCCGCCGGGCGCCTCGTGTCCGGCCCCATGCCGCGGCCACCGTGTTAGCAGCCTCTCCCCGTCAAGCTCCCCGGCGTGTCCCCAGTCTGGGTGGGCTGCTTAAGGCTCCGCGGGTGCACGGCAGAGGAGGCCGAGCAGGGTCACGGCAGCTGTGTGTGACCAGGTGAATGGGGGGCGAGTGCCTGGCTGCCACTGGGGTGTCAGGGAGGCCGTGGCAGGCCAGAGGGTGCTTGTGAACCCCCTTTCTGCAGTGCCCAGTTCTGCCCCAGGGGGTGCCTTGCGCTGGGGGTGCAGGACCAAGGGCAGCCCCCACAGACCTCTCCAGGCAGTTCCGCCACTCACAAGATGGCAGCCCTCCGCCCACCCCAGGCTCCCTGCCCGGTGCGCCACACTCAAGATGGCAGCTCCCTGCGCGCAGACCCCGCCCCTCCCGGTTCTGCCCTAAGCGACAGCAGCTGAGCCAATGGCGAGCCAAGCGTCGCGCCGTCCGTCCAATAGGCGACCGGCTGGGGCGGGTCGGGGGCGCGGGGTGCCCCCTCGGCTGCCGTCCCGGGCCGCAGTCGGGCTGGGCGGGCGGGGAGCGGGGGGTGGGGGGGATGGCGAGGAGGCTCCGCGCCGCCATGGCCCTGCTGCTTTTCCAGGCCGTGCCCGAGGGGCTGCCCGCCAGCGTGGAGCCTGCCCAGGTAGGGGCTGCCCGGGGGGGGCCGCCTGGGGGGGTGTCTGGGGTCGCGCCGTGCTGGGGGGCCGTGTCCCTGGGGCGGGGGGCGGCGGTATGAGCGCGGGGTCTGTGCCCTCGGAGAGGGGGGGCTTTGGGGTAGGGGCTAGGCTGGCAGGGACGGCAGCCCGCATAGGGTGCCTGGGCTGGGGGGAGAGGCTTCTGGGGGCTCGCCTGGGATTTCGGGAGCCGCCGTGGGTGCAGTGAAGCCGGAGGAGACGCAGAGAGCGGAGTTAGGGGGTGCGGGGGTGCTGCAGGGACCCCGGTGTGGGCGGCAGCGCCTCTCGGAGGTGCTTTGCGCGGCAGGGTGGCTGCGGGACGCGGAGAAGAGGCCGTGGGTGATGGAGGTGACGGGGAGGATGGCTGGAGCCAGGGCGGGAGGCTGGGGCCGGCAGGTGCGCTGGGGCCTGCGGGCGGGGGTGCCGGTGCCTTTCGGGGTGGCAGCAGGGGAGCAGGTGGGCTGTGAGGGGACGGGGCTGGCGGAGGGCTGGGGTGAGCTGAAGGGTGGCCGTGGGGCCTGGGCCGGGGTCGGCAGGGAAGGGGGCTGGCGTGGTGCTGCGCAGCCGGGTGAGCTGGGCTCGCCCTGGCAGCAGCTGTGGTGCGAGCCCCTGCGCAGAAGAGAGGCAGAGGGAGCGCGTTTCGGCCGGGGCGAGGGCAACGAGGCCTTGTCTGTGTAGACTCCCACCACTTGCTTACCACTGTCTTTATACCTGGAAAGGGTTTTAACGAAGTTGATTCTTCCTTCTTCATCTCTTTACTCTGTTTCCTGTCTGTTCTGCAACGTGTGCCGTTCTGATCCCCAGCGACGTTCTTGGCTCCCCCAGTGCAGACACCTGTAACCTCTCCAGTCTTACTCCGTGTGCTCAGCGTCACTCGGAGAGGACTGTACTAGGCCAAGCGACCTGTGCATGACCTGGATCTTACCGTTCATGGAGTCAAGATGTATTTTTCACCCTATGTAGAATGTAGATTGAATATGATGACTTCTGATTTGTTGCGGTGTATTACTTATAAGGTACAAATTGTAGTTGGCGTTTGTTGAAGGTCTGAGCCGGTCAGATGCTGACTGTAGGTCACAGATGCTGTGGGTCGAACAGCGCTTAGTGTCACAGGGGTGCGGATGGGGAGTGTCCCTTGTGGAAGGGGTTCATTGACATACTTCCCAATGCTTCTGCAGGAGGAGGAGGTGAGGAGTTTGTCTATGACTACAGATGTTATTCCCCTCTTGCATTTCCTTTTTTTTTTCGGGGTGGTGAGAGCACCAGATCTACTTTAAAAGCTGTATAATTCCCTGTTGATAGCGCCATCCCAAATCTCCTTCAGCCGCGCTGAGGCTTAGGTTTGGCCATTGCTGCCCTAGGGAGCCCGGTGCAGGATTGTGTTGACTCGTGTGTTTTCCATGTTGTCTCAACTGCCTTTAACAGGTGGAAGCCCTGGTGCTTGCTTTGTTCCATCTGCGAGCCAAGGTACATAAACTAAGCGTATATAAGCGCATCTCGGGTCCATTTTGCTCTCTGGTTGTTGCGGCATTCCAGCTGTGAGCAGTGGTCAGGTGGTAGGATTATCTGTACAGAAGCTGTGAAAGTCTTTGACCCTGTACATCCTAATAAAAATACCGTACCTGCTTTGAAGACTGTGAAAGACGCTCCCTGCTTTGTACAGCTTATACGTTAGTAAAGGAGCTGGTAGAAGAAAGGAGTAGGAAGTAGAAAAGGAGGAAAGGAAAAAGGAGGAGGGTGTGGAGGCAATCATACAGCTAGGTTGCTTGTGGAATAGTTGCATACCTGACTTGCGGATATCCTCTTCAGTCTGTGTACCAGAAATAATCCTAAAATATTAAGCCTTGAATGGTACAATACATGAGAGTGGGGGAGAAGATCTTTGGCGACCTATGTTTGCTTTAGAGCACTTAGATACAAATGCATCTTTTACTCATTTTCTTTTCATAGTTTGTCTATATAAAACTCTTGTGGCTTATTTTAGATCTTAAATGTAGACTCTGTCTGTCAAAAGGCTGGTATTATCTCACTGCATACTAGAGATTGACAGCTACCCACTCAGAAACGACAGTGGTAATGTAGGATCTTGAAAATGAGCATGTAACATAACTTTGTCTGCTTTGGTGTTGCCTTAGAGCCTGGTTTCCTCAGAGACGACAGGCTCGTAGAGAAGAGCTGCAATGGGGCAGTGCTGGACTTGGAAGATCTCCACACCAAGGGTTCCTGTGTTTCTAGCTGAAACCCTGACAGCTTTTGCCTCTTGTTCTCTCCAGGTCGTTGCTGCCTTTGCAGCCTCTTCCGACTGCTGCCTGCTTCCATCTACCTTGCAGACATTTGCCATGCCCCGCTTGCTTCTGCTGTCAGGGAGAGCTGCTTGTTCAGGGTCCGTGCCTCCTTGCCTGTCAAACTGTCCTGCAGACCTGGTGGTCTAAGGCTGGGAGGTGCTGCAGGAAATGTGTCCTCTAAATAATTCAGGAGGTGGAGCTGTACTGCCTAGCCGCACTGAACAAACATTCCCGAGAACATGCTGTACTCTGCAGGAGGGGCTGATTTTTCAGGTTAAAATAAGTCCAGGCAGCCTAGGCTCTTCAAAGACGTTTCTTTTAACTAAGACGTGTTTGGGGTGGTGGGTGGAGGAGATAATTCGCTCATCACCATCCTGAGTCCAAGTTGTTTAACTCTCTCCATGACTGTTCATTGCAGTTTCACTTGTAAGCACACAAGACTGTTAACTAGAGTTGAAGCATTTATCACTAAATTACAGGCAGAAATATTACAGTTATGTAATAAAATCAGGATAAATGTCATAGGAAGAAGAAATCTAGCCATGTTCAGCTGTGACTGTAGATGTCTAGCCTTAACTGCACACCCTAGCTGGGCGCTCTCCTCTTGTTTTGAGGGAGAAGGAAATGAGAAAATACGAAACTAATACCTTTTAAAATGAGCTGGATCAATTTGTAATGAAAAACTTTGAACAGCAATTATTTTTCTATTGTACTACGTCTCTATGGGGCAGAGTAAAGGTTATTTGACTGCCTTAACTATCTGTCTGCTTCCCACGCCTGCAGCTTAATTATCACATAGTTTTCTCAACTGTTGTTTTCTTTAAAAACAAGAGATTTAAGTGAATGTTAACTATGTGACAAGTCTGAGGAATCCATCTCTCTCTAATAAGGTGGTTTTGAGCCAAAATCTGACAGAAGCATGCTCTTCTTAAAGACCCATTTCATCCCAAATTAAAGAGTTTGCTTGAAGTACTGTGGCTTGAGGGATGATTCATCGTATGTGACAAAGAGGACAGATCTTGCTGTAAGGAAGAACTCAGCGTGACTGTCACTGTGGCTAACACCCCCATAACACAGAGTTTCTGTCCAAGGCTGCGCTCTAGCTGTGACCACAGCTCTGATTGCACCAATATGGAGTTGCCGTGCTTCGCCCAAGAGTTTGTCTACATTTGCGCCCTTTCAGAGCATTCCTTCACAGAGCTTGTGAACTCAACAGCGAAGTTTCGGTTATCCTCGTGTAAGAGAGGCTCACCTCCTCATCTGTAAATTTTAGACAACTTTTTGATTAAGGTACAGGTAGTTAGTTGGAACTGCACTTGTATGTCTCCTGAAATGCATCAGGTCATTCGGGAGGAGAGCTGCTTGTATAACAATAGGATATATTTTATCTGCCGTGACATCTTTGTGACTTTTGGTTTTTGGCATGCTAATTTCCACAGTTTTGGCAGGAGGCAGCAGAGATCAAAGTACGTCCTATACTTGCTCAGAACGGGAACCCCTAAATAACTGTGCAGACGGGATTAAGGACTGCCCCGGACCATGATGAGTATACCACTGTGAACTCCGGTGTCTCATCTGTATAGCACGCTTTCCCACTGATTAAAATTTTTTTTTGTTTGTGAGTTGCCCTCACATTTCCACACAATGCTGTAAGAATTTCTTCCTGTATCTCTGCAGCTGCGCAGCAGATGGAAAGCCTGGTCTGAAAATTTCCAACGCATCCTGGGCAGGAGTGTGGCAGTTTTCTTCAGGATAGTCACAGCAGATCTGTAATTGGGACCTGTCATTGCCTTTCTGAGAATTTCTTTGCTACCCTCCAAGTATTAATTAACAAAAACATAACAATACCTTAAGAATAAACTTGAGCAGCTTTTGTGGAGTTGGGCTGTGCTGCGGGGGAACTTGGAAAGCTTCATCTGCCAGAGTTGTTTCGATATGGTCAGAGATTTTTCCATCCTCCCAGCCTCGCGAGCCAGGCAGGGTCAGGCAAGGTCAGCCTTGGGCTGGCGGCCGCATCCAGCACCGACTGTCCCCGAGCAGTGGCTTCGCTGGGTGCCAGGCAGCGGGGACCCTGCCCAAAGCGGTGACACTGCCATCGGCCCTTTGGTGAGACACAGGGATGGACGCGCTCGCTGTTCGGCCACGTTTCAATGGCAGTTACTCAGCCCTGGCTAAAACACCCATCGACCCCTCACTTTGATTCGTAGAAGTGCTGCTCCCTTAAGCATCTTCAGCAGTTGCTTTTCTGCTGGGGAGATTGGGAACTGTGCTCTTTTTATATAGCTTTGTCAGCCTGTATTAACCCAGTGCTATGCTAAAGTTCACCTTTGTCTTTCTGTGGTGTTTGAAAGGCGTTAGTGTAGGTTATAGTTTGTGTTTCTTTGTAATCTGAAAATACATAGGCATCCTCCGAGGTAATGGGCAGTATATTTAGTAACTGCAAACCGCCCACCTTTTCTTTTTGCCTTTTTTTCCTTTTAACTCAGATTGGGAGGGTTGGCAGGATTGAACAGACGCTAGCTTGTGGCAAAAAGCTAGTGATGGGCTAGTGATCTTCTGGCCTACTTCTCCATCCAGCGTTGTCTGTGCTGTGCCCTTTGGTCGTGGCTGTGCCTATGCAGACGTCTCCTTGTCAGTCAGTAACACCGAGCTGCACGTGGCCCTTTGTTCCGTCTCCTGACAACAGATGTATTTGGTAGTGGGTTTGGGGGTGTTCCTCTGAGCTGCCCTGCTTTACAGGGTGCAGGGTAAGAATTTGCCCTTTCCGGTTAACTGCATAGGCATCTCCTTAGCTTGTTAGTGCATTTAAACGGTGACTTTATGGCTGTACATGCTCCTGTCTTGCATTTGTATCAGGGGGTTCATGAATCTAAGATGACCACACAAGTTGCTCCTGCCAGGGTTGTGCTGCTGTTTTTGCAATGTGCGAGCAAGGACTTGGTGTGTTGGAGACATCTCAAAAGCATCTCTGAGGCAGGGCTGGTGACAATCTCAGAAGGGCCATTAGTCATGGCAGGGCAGAGTCGCTCATTGCACCTTGCAGGGCAACCTGATTGTGCCAGGTTTTGGTCTGTGCTTCTGAGTCAGAAGAAAGCGAGCATGGAGTGTGGGACAGCACTCCTGGATGACTTCATGGAGAGTTGCTGATGGGGAAGTCGGGTCCCTTCTCCCCCCTGCTGTCTTGTGTGATTAGAAAACCCACAGCTAAGAAGATAGGTTTTGAGATGCCAGCACCTGGGTGCTGTGGCAGCGGAGCTCTGACAGTCGATTGCTCGTGTGGCTGAGCCTGTGAACAAACACGCCTGACGTAACAGCTGGCTGGAGAGAACGGGCTTGCCAGGCAGGGATTGCATCCTTGTACCTTGCCTGTGACAAGAATTACGTTGGTGTGGCAGTCACAAATGATGCTGTTCTGTGATTTAGCAGATACTGTTTGACTGTAAAGGAGAGCTTGAGGTGCTGCAGAGACCTGCTGTTTATCTGCTTGGACAAGGAGGAACTTGATTCTTCTCTAATGGTGTGATTATGAGCGGGATCACTGCCCCCGGTATTATTTTTAGAAGACCGCTATAGTCTCTGCAATGGCTTGTGAAACTGTCACAGAACAGAATCATAGAATCATTAAGGTTGGAAAAGACCTCTGAGATCATCAAGTCCAACCGTCAACCCAACATCACCATGCCTGCTAAACGATGTCCTGAAGTGCCACGACTACTCGTTTTTTGGACACCTCCAGGGATGGTGACTCTACCACTTCCCTGGGCAGCCTGTTCCAATGCCTGACCACTCTTTAGTAAAGAATTTTTTCTTAATATCCAATCTAAACCTCCCCTGACACAAGGCCATTTCCTCTCGTCCTATCACTTGTTACTTGGGAGAAGAGACCAACCCCTGCCTCGCTACAACCTCTTTTCAGGTAGTTGTAGGGAGCGAGAAGGTCTCCCCTCAGCCTCCTTTTCTCCAGACTATACAGCCCAAGCTCCCTCAGCCATTCCTCATAAGACTTGTTCTCTAGACCCCTCACCAGCCTTGTTGCTCTGCTCTGGACATGTCATGGAGCGCTTTGCGGGAGGGTGCTTGCTGGGTGCAAAGTGAGGTGATGCTGGCAAACTGATGCAGCAGACCAAACCATTTAATGCCAGTGTGGCCAGTGCTCCCAGGCACGCTGTGCCCAGAATGTCACCTGCAAAGGTGTGTGGAGGCAGCTTGTGGTGCTGGTGGTTTGCACACCTTCTGTATCTGCCCACCTGGCATCGCCTGAGGTCGGTCCAAAACAGCAAGAGACAAAAGGATGCGAGAGCTGGATTGTGTAGGAGATTTAGATGCAGTTTCCCAAGTCTTCCTGCTTTCCAACCACTTTTACACCAGCATATTGTAAACCAAATCCAACCACTGACAGCATATTCGTGGCTTGCTGGCAAGTGACCGCTTGAGCATGGAAGAAATCCCTAGTGCATCAGGAAACAGCCATTTTTGCCATTTAAAATGCGCTGGCCTCTTGCTGATAATGGATTACAGAAGTGTAGGTGGGTATGGTGAGCAGCTACTTGTACTGACAAGCCGTAGGGTTTAGGGAAGATGGGAAAACAAGGGACCTTTCCTTTTTTCAAGACCTCAGGATCCTGAGTACAGTCCTTAGGACTAGCAGAGGAAAGAGTTTGCCTAAAGAAAGGAAAGATTTGCTAGCAGTGAAGAATGGGATTCTCCCTCTTCATTCCTCTTTAATCTTCTGCATTACTATGAGGTGGAAGTTTGTTACTTCTAGTGGTGATGTATTTTTATTTCATCTTTAGTTCTGGTGTGCGCAAGGCAGTGATAGAATTTCAGAGGCAACTCAAGAGCACAGGTCCACAATTTTTGGAGATCTGGAAGGGATCATGATCAAAGCAAAAACTAACTCTGTCTTGGCTCTGCTTGAGGCTGAGGGAGCTGGTCAAGATACTTATTTGCCAAGAGTCCTGGAGTGGGACAGAAAGTGACTTTACCCAGGATAATGGATTTTGGATGCAAATAAGATAGTTCACAGAAGGAGGTGAGCTTTATGCGGTTATCAGTATCTGTCTCCCCATTAATTAATTTTGAAGCCACTGGCCAACTGGAACCAAATTTGACAGGAAGAGACCTCAAAGGCATAAGATTACAACAGAATTCCTGAAAACAGGCACAGAGAGACATCAAAAAAAAAACCAAACCCAAACCAAAACGAAAAAAAAACACCCCGAAAAACAGGGAAGCATCACTGAGAAGCTGCAGTTGCGAGCTTATTAAACACTGGGACATTTGTGAGTCCGTGACTGACTGACTTGATACGTGCCCTAGCTTCTCGAATAGCTTCAATTGGAGCTCACAGTTTGCTAGCCTGCAAAGTCAATCAGCCTCATGGAACAGATTGATGGGAGGTCAGCTGTGGTTACAGAGCTACTTTTATTTTTTCTTTTTTGTCTCCTGCTGGCTGAACAGCAAATTGAAGGTGGAAGGGCTGATAAGCTGTAGAGACAGTTGTGAAGAGTGTGTTTTGCCAGGCATCTCACCAGCCATCTCAAGCTTTCCCTGTGTAAAAGGTGTCAAGCGTTGCTCTTTCGTGAGCAGAACTGATTCGCTCTTTTCTTTCGTGTCCTAGCACAGACAGATATGACCATCAGGTCAAGTACTGTTGTCCACAAGAGACTTTTTTTAAAATTTTTTTTTTCTTGGTCTGGAACTGGAGCTCATCATCAAGACAGTCTGGGATATTGCTGTCAGTCAAACAGAGGTGTACTTTTGGCAGCCACACCAGAAGCCTGATACAGAAAGAGTGCAAAATATGCAAAAATACTCGCCCTTGCCAAGGTCTGTATTCCTGACTCTTTCTAAGAAGTTTTTTATTTGTTAAAACTGTATCAGTAGTTGCATGGGTTTTTTTTAAATAAACACCTCTTTCTCTGTGTGGGAACCTCTTTAAATCCAAGGTGGAGGATGATGGCCAACAGGAAGCCGTGGGAGCTGCATGTCTTCTGCCACCAGCAGCAGATCAGGCCATTTTGGTGCATAAAATACAGTCCGTGACAGCTGTCCCACTGGTTATGGGCAGAGAATCCCTCCCACGGAGCTAGAAACCTGCTGCAGAAGCACCTTTCAGAGCTCTCTGGCTGAGCTAAGCAGGAATTGAGAGTGACTGGTGTGGAATGAAAGGGTTAAACAGTGGCTGGGGTCAGTCTGAGTCAGGAGATAGGGGAAGGGCTGGAAGAGGTGGTGAGCATTGTACAGGGGTGTTGCAAAGACTGGACAAAACCTTTTAAGAAGGCAGTGTATCTTCAAGGCCATGATACTGGGCTGACTCCATCTCATCCTGTGTATCAATTGTAATTGTATCAGGAAAATTACCGAAAGTGCTTCCTCCCACCCTTCTTGGGGGGAGGACTGCCTTTTCTTCAGATACAACCTGAAAGACCTTCACTCTGTGCTTGGAGAGCATTTAATGCAGCTACCTGAATGCATGTGAAGGTCATGACTCGTGTCTGGGTCCCTTGTGTGAGGACTTCTTCCTTTCCTTACTGGTTGTTTCATTTGTTTATTTGCAGACTGCTTTTCGAACAGTGACTGCTGAAGAGGGGGAGGACGAGGGTTGCGCATGTGTTGTGTTGTCTTCAAATTGCCTTGTCATTTTGACTTCTGTCTTTTTAGAAGAAGCAAACTTCACAAACAGCTTGCATTTGACTCTCCAGTCTCCTGTGATCTGAAGCTCAGATAAAACAGGCTTGCAGACGTCTGTCATTGCCGTTTGTCTCCATTTACTGGCACTTAGCACTTGGACTCTGACAAAGCCTGTCTTAAATTGCAGTGTCAAAAATAAGAGCTCTTAATTTATTTTCCTCTCCTTTTCCTAGCTGTATTGTTTTCTCTTTGTCTCATTGTTCTGCTCCTTTTTCCTACCCATCTTATTAGGAAATTTTTGCATCTCACATACTTGAGCATTAAATATTGCTCTCATGTTTGTGGCTTATTGTTTTGCTGAGTTTCTTGCTTTTCTGCTCTGTCCATGTATCTCTGTACTTCCCAGAGTATGTGATGATACCAAACCACCCAAGAACGGTTAGACTGTGGAAACAAGAGCCAGGGGTTTCCTCTCCTCGGTCTCATTTTGTGCTCTTAGGTCTGTCCCTTGGCTGCAAAGTCCAAGGATCATCCTGGCATTAAAAGATGAATTCAGGAAGTCTGGAGTGATTTCCACACACACACACCTCCCCCTTCATGGTACTGTTTTCCATTTTGAAACCTGTAGTCTGCATTCTCTAGATGGACTAGCTGAAGAAGCATTCCTCCTTTATTTTCAGCATGCTATGTATTTATTCAGAAACATTGTGCCAGGAAAACTTTAGATTAAGGGACCAGACAAATCTGTTGTTGCCTTGTTTCACCTTTGCTGGCATGTAACTTCAGGCTGATACGAAGTGTAAGGGCTTGCTGAATTCCTCCTGTGGACAAAGCCCAGACAAATCTCATTTCTTTCACAACCTTTAACAGAGCAGATACACTTTGGGGAGTGGAAGGAGTGGCGCTGATGGTTTCTTGTCTGTGTCCTGTTACCTAGGAGAGTGTAACCTGAAGTCTTCTTGCTGTGATCTTACTCAAAAAGATTTTGGAAGCACAGCCAAGGGGTTAAGTATATTCTTTGTGTCCTAATAAAACAGAACTAAATTGGTGTATGTAAGCAATGAACATTTTGGCTTTGGCTTGAGAACATAGAGATCTGCAGGGGAGGAAAACAGCACCAGACAAGAAGTTCACAGTGGCCTGAGTGGATGCTGTGCCCACTTGCATCTTGATCTTCTGGAACCAAGCAAATGGAGGATCTGTTTGCATCCATGAAACTGTGTGCGTTGTATGAGGGTAATCTGAAAGGTGGGTGAGCTGCTGTTGTTGAATGTAGCTGTTACCACACTGCTAATACGGAAAAAAGTTAATTTTACAAATCCGGATACCTTAAGTTCTAGTTGCATTTTACAAGTTAGGTCAGACTCTTAATGAACGATCATAGATTTTGTTTATTTGTATCCTTGCTATGAGAGCTCTCTTTATCACTGGCTCTTCTCCTGGACAGGCACTGCCTGCCAACTGTTCTGCTGAAGGCCCTTTCCTTCAGGACAGGGTGCGAGGTAAAACTTGTTTATGCTTTTAACTAATGTCTTTAATTAAAGATATAGGATTTTAAAAATACCGCTTCTATCTGGTTCAACCCATTAACTTGTTCATTTGCAGGTCTTACATTGCTTCTGTGTTTGTCAGCTTTTTCCCCATCCTGGTAGCAGGCATCTTGCATGTTCTACAGTGGTGAGGGCTTCTTGAGGATGGAGTGTCTTGACGGTTCACTTAACCCGAAGGATTAGTGCAAAGTTAAACAATGGAAGAGAACAGTTTTCAAAGGAAATTTCTTGGGTTTAGTGGGGGGGAGGGGGGTTGAGGGTGAATTTATAAATATAATAAAAATAATGATTTTTAAAAGCTACAGTGTGCTCTCGAGTCCTTCCTTTGACACACGAGTACTTTTTGCGAGAACACTTCAGTTCTGATCCTGGCTTACCACATGATATTAAGAAAGTAATTTCACATTTATCTAAAATGGGGACGTTAAAATGGTGAATGTACTATGAACTGTGGGGGTTTTTTTGTATCAAAATATTGGGAGATTGTGTGGTACCAGGTGTATAAATACTGTGTAATTTCCCTCTTCAGCTGGAGGTCTGGATGAGAGTCTTCAGGTCTAAATTATTAATTGTTAACCAAGAAACTCCTGGTTTTCTTCTGCAAGGTTTCGGTCCAAAGGTTTTCAATGCCCTCAAGTACTATGGTCAAACTTTACCTAATTGTTGAGATACAGATTTATTGTTCTTGGCTTCTTCTGTACTTGAGTGGGGACTGTTCTTCTATTTGTCTGGGAAGCATGGCTGTAAATAATCAACATGTGAAGACACACTAGGATCAAGCTTTTGTGCACCTCACAAATTGCACGTGCTCTGTTTACTGCATAGAAAATGAATAGTCCAAGCGAAAGCGTTTCCTTCTTCGCAGCTCTCAGTTAATTGGTTCAGTAGCGAAGTCAAGAAATTGGATTTCTTGCATCGTATTCCCCCTTGGAGGCAACAGCACGCAGAGATGCAGACTTGGGACTACACCAGCAGGTTCAGTGAGCAGAGCTGTGAGATGACAGCAAGCTTGCTGAAATGCAGACACAGAATCAGAAAAGGGAGTACCCAAACTGGCAGCGCAAACTGTTTTGATAGCTGCGTTTTGGCTTGAAAATGCTCAGATGCTTAGAACAGGGTAGTCTCTTTTCTACACCTTTGAAGTCTGTACCAAAATCTTCCGATGGCCGTGAACCATGAGAGCCTGCCGTGCATACCTCGGAGAGTGAAGGGGAAAGGGAGCCCGGAGCAGGTTGCCAGCAGGTCCTGTCCATTGCGGGATGCTGTTGGGCTGGGCAGGCAGTGAGTGGCTTCCAAGTGCCCCTGAGATGTGGATGTCAGCACGCTTGCCTTGCTTTCTTTGGCAGTGGGGAATTTGACTACCCAGCAACGCAGCTGCTGGGAAGGCTCAGACATCTGTTTTAAGTTCTTTACAAGATGGGATACTTTTTATAATACCCAACGTTTCTGCAAAGAGCAAGATGAACTGATGTGTCTAAGGAGGACATTTTATATTTGCGCACTAAAAAGACATCCTCCATTTCCAAACAAGCACGTCTTGCATCTCTTGCTATTTTACATTGTGCCTTTCATTTAGGTGATGCAATGAACTCTAGTTCGGCTTCCTAGTTCTTCAGTGCTCACCTGCCTTCATCACCAAGAGCTTGGGCTTTCTGTACAGCAGAAGCCTTTCAGATGATCCTCATGTCCTTCTGCAAAGACAGAGCAGGGTATTTCTGCGTGGGTGGTGGGTGTTCATCCTTGCATTTGTTGCTCTTGTTAAAGTGAGAGCTTGTTCAGTTTGTGTCAATAACGCCTTTGATCCTCTTACTTAAATAAGATAGTGGGTGTCCTGCAGAAAAGACCTCTTTAGAGTGCCTTGCAAGGCTATGCTGCTGCATGATGGTTAATAAAACCGTATTGGACTGGAGGCTATGAATAGTTTCCTGAGTACAGTTCTCCATATTGTAGTCTGCAGCAAACACGATTTATTCTCAGCTGATTGACCTCATGTGGACTTGTGCCTGTGTAAGTAGCAGCTGAAATCAGTGGTCTGCACACTAATCTGCAAGTCGCAGACAGTAGGTTATTATTTAGTGAGAATGCTCCGCAAGTCTCTTGCTGCAGCATTTTCACTCAAAAGGTCACTTCTGTGAGTTCGTGCGCAGCTGAATTTAATGTTCTTTCTCAGCAAGGCAGGCCACACTGGAGAGTGCATAATTATAATAAATACAACTTTGTTCTCAGCTGAAAAATCCATCTGAAATAAATTTTTCCAGCCCTTCCAAGAAACGCTTTTAGTAAGATAAATAAAAGCAATTCTTGCAGATTTCATATTCATTCAGCAGGAATGTTGGTGGGTGTAGGGTGCCTCCACTTAAGTCACTCATCACAGTGCCTTCTGGGCTCTATCAGCTTGTATATTCAATAGCTGGCTAAGGGTAGCATTGTTAAATTGGGTTTCTCACAAGCCAATTAAAACCAAGTTCATTATTTTTTACTTGGTTTGAATCCTGGCTATTAGTTTGAGTAAAATTGTTCTTGTACAGAGAGTTCAGTTAGACTCGCAACTTGGGCAAACTTAAAACAATGCTTTGATAGGTGCATCTGTTTTCAGGGACGTGCATGTATTTATACAAGCTTTTGTGGCGCTTTTTTTCTGGTTGGCACTTCTGTGAATTCAAGTAGATTTGTTTTCTTCTGTCTTCTGTTTCGCAACACTGGAAATACTGAAAAAGTCTCTGCCTAAATACAGAAGGAAAGCTAAGAGGTTTAGTTGTGTGTGTCCCGTCCCCCCCCCCCCCCCCCAACTTCTAAGCAAGTACTCAAACAAAACCTCCCTTCTTTGCTCTCATCTTTCAAGAGGCTGAGCAGTGTGTGAAATGGCCTAACTTCCCTTTCTTGTAATTTTTTGCGCAAGTATACCACAGAGGCTCTGCTAGTTGATCAGGATACTGCTGCTGGTGGAAGCTGAATCTTTGCGGAGTTTCTCTGGGTCTGTGTCCAGGTCTGGTTACCTTTGAGGTTTCAGAGGGGCTCCTGCAGGGTGATCCTTGAGTGTCTTTGTGCTTTCCCTGCAGAGACTCTAGATAAGCAGTTTCCAGTCTTCTCTTCTCAAAACCGCTCCAACTCTTGGTCTGGGAACCACCTGGTAATATTGTACAGTTGGTTGTTGCTGCAAGGTCACTCTTCAGCAGGGTTCTGCTGCAATCTTATGAGGCTGCAAGGGAGAAAAGACTTGCGTGGCAGTGTCAATGGTAAATGAAGGATAACGCAGCCATTCTGCTCTTAGTGTGAATTTGGACAGCCGTGTGCTGTGCTGCTCGGCAGGAAGAATTGCATGTAAGCTGTGGCACCTGGTATCTATCCTGTCCTGTCCCCTTGCCATTTTGGTGAGAGGGAGGCGTGCCAGCCTTTCCAAAGGAAAGAAGAGCCTGATGTATCAGCAGAGAGAAAGCAGAGGGAGTTCACTGAAATCTGACCGCTCAGACTTCATTAAATGGAACTGATAGTCCTGGGCCTGGGGAGGAGGGGTGGAAACTCATTTCTACTTCCATTCATGGTCTGTGTGCTAGGTTAGGTATTCATCTCTCAAAGATCTGATATCTCTTCGAGCCCCAGTTGGTTTCCACTGACACCAGAGAACAATCAAAGGGAGAATACGCTCTCTCTCACTGGGCTGGGAGCTTGTACCTCATGGTCACATTTGATATTGATCAGGAACAGATCTCATCAGCGCTTAGATCATGACAGTCTGCCTTTTTTTCTCAAGGTATTCTTTTCGCTCCTTGCTTGTCTGCTTTGTTCCTGCCACCACCTTCCTTTTCCTGATGCAAGTCTTTGTATTCTCTTTATTTTATCTGTTGAAGTGATCAGGAGTTGAATATTTGGTACTTGCTAATGAAGCTGCTTTTGCAGTGAGAAGGCCAGGGAAGTTCACTTAAACTAACTGTTGTTTTAAGATCTCTCTAGGCATCCTGACTCTATGTGCAGACATAGTTTATTTTTGAAAGATTATCTTGAGTTAGAAAATCAGCTTTTGTCCTAAACCGAAACACGCATTCATCAAAACCTGAATTTCACGTGGGTTGTGTAAACATGTAATTTGGGTTAGGTCCGGTCATTGGAAAATATGCGATGCTGTTGTTCAGGAAGTTACAGTGCAAGAAACATGGGGAACTTCAGAAAGTCACATTAACTGTGTCTCCTTGGAGAATTGCCTCAGAAATCCTGATCCCTGCATTTCTGCCTTGTGCTCTATCTGACGCTAGCAAAGACAGTCACTTGAGCAATTGCAACATTCTTGTAGACGTGTTTGCATGACATTATGAACTGTGGAAAGAATAATGCCGTGCTTCCCAGAGACTCTCCCTCTGCCCCAGCGCGAGGCACACGAGCCACCACTCTGATCGACAAGGCACCATCTGCTTCAGTCCATGTCATGCTTCCTGTGGTCAAATCACAGAGACCCTTTGCTGGGGGGTCCATGCACTTGAATTTCTAGGGGTGGTGGCTGGGGTGCTCTCAGGCACCTCCACTGTTTGCCAAGGCGCCATCCATGGTCAGTGCGTGAGGTTTTAGGCTGACTTGGATTCCCTGTTCCTGTTCCCATCCGCCAAAGGCTTCCTGGGCAAGATGTTAGTCCTACTCTCCTCTTTATCAACCCTGACAACAGTTATTTAAATGTTTCTCAATATTTTCAACATGATCTTGGAATGTCTGCTAATTCCTTCAACCCCTTGTTTTGTTTTAGAATTTCTAATCCAATTTTCTATGACTAAGTTCAGCTGCGTGGTTTCCACAGTGAGGATTAGGGTTTACTGCTATAGGTACGTCATTCTGCCTTTGAAGCTGCTTGCTCATGCTTCCCTTGGCAAGCTCTGGCAGACGTGCTTAGCAACAACAGAGATGGTATCGTTTTGAAGCTGCAAAAGGGTTAATCAGAAGCATGTTGATGAAACCAGGTTGCTTACCCTTACATGCTTTTACTATGGTCTTTTTGGATGCTTTTGGAAGATTTATCACATGCCTTTGTAACTTATGTTACATTTTTCTTTCCTTACTGAAGCTATATTATTAATTTTAACTATGATAAGGAACTTTTCTTGGCAAGCCCTTAATTGCACACCTCTTGGATGCAAACTGGAGAATGTGACTGTCTTCATGTGGATGGCAGAAGGTTTTTGGCTGGTATGTTCAGGGTGGTTGAATGAGCGAGCATAGGGCATCTGAAGTACATCTGTAGCTTCAAAACAAATCCAACAAAAGGACTCGCATCCCCCAGGCAGGCAGATAGCAGTTTGTACAGATGCTTTTTCTTGAGAGTCTTTTTGTAGGATTGGTTGCGGTTGTGGTTGAGTTTACTTATGTGTGCGGGGAGAGGGGCTGATGGCTATTCAAGGGAGTATTATTTTTCATCAGGGAGATTGAAGGTACTGCTATTGATCAGGAGATCTCTTTGTGTGGAGACTCTCCAATGAAATGGAGCACCTGTGCATACACAGTACTTCTTTAAAAATGTTAAGCAGGATCTACCCTCTGATGGGAATTGTTAATTGTACTTTTAGCTCTGTCTGCCTCGCCAGCAGATGTACCATTGTGAAGTTTTTACAACCTAATAAAATATTAGAGGATGCTTCAGGTCAAGAGGAAACTTGATGGCTGCTTTCAGCTGATGCCTCTCTGAAACCAGGTAGAAAACATGTGCTTGCCTCACTGGCACTTGCACCTACCTCTGCAGGCATAGCACCAGAATAATGACGCAAGGTTCACAGATTGCAAAGAGCCTGAATAGTTATGGTAGAGTAGATGTTACGATGCCAGGCTCTGCATATTTGGTATGCTGCAGTTGAAGAGATCGTAAAAATCTTAGTTTTTAATACATTGAGTCAAAGTGGAATTATTTGTGCATTTCGATACAAAATGTGTCTTGAGTTTTAGTACATTTCTAAAGCCATGAGGGAGACTTTTTTGACTTGCTATGTTTACCCCAGTCTAGTAGTGAATGCTAAGCTTTGCAAGTACTGACTTTTGGTACAAAGTTGTGTGTTGTGTAAAGGTAATACAAGGATCTTCTAGAAACTCATAGGAATCTGGTGACTGTTCTTTGTATTTTCTTGCTTGTTAACATTACACAAATCTAGAATGATACATCGTAGAATCACAGAATGGTTTGTGTTGGAAGGGACATTATGGATCACCTAGTTGTAATCCCTCTGCCATGAGCAGGGACACCTTCCACTAGGCCAGGTTGCTCAAAGCCCCATCCAGCCTCGCCTTCAGCACTTCCAGGGAGGGAGCATCCACAGCTTCTCTGGGCCGGCTGTTCCAGTGCTTCACAACCCTCATAGTAAAGAATTTCCTCCTTATATCTAATCTAAATCTGTCATCTTTCAGCTTGAAGCTATTACCCGTTGTCCTGTCCTTACATGCCCTTGTAAAAAGTCCCTCTCCAGCTTTCTTGTAGGCCCCCTTCAAGTACTTTTATTTCTGATGATTTCATTTATCTAACATTTTTTCTTCCCAGGAAGTATAGTCTCCTGGAATTTAAGTATTTGCTGATGCAAATCTCTGTGATCACATATAGTTAAAGAACTATGGAATGTCACATCATTAGGTCACCAGTTCAAATCTAGTCCAAAGTGATAGTGAGCATTTTTATACTCACAATGCCTTTCATCAGGATTTATGTTTAGTTGCTTTGAACAAAAAACAGAGCATTTCCTATTCAGAATTATGGATTGAAGTGAAAAATAAAGACTAGAAGCAGGTTTTTCTATAGCAGAAAATCCTGTTTGACTTGTGTTGGTATCTGTATATGCTTGTCAGCATATATGGTGCTTTAGAAGGGGTAAAGGTAGCATCTTCTCAGAGGAGTGTGTGGTTTGCTGCATAAGATGTAATGCAGAAGGGCGGCCTTGACTAGCAGAGAAGTGTATGCATTAGTCAAGTCTGGTATTTTTGGTGTGCTTTCCTATGACTTTTGAGATAGAAGAGCCTTTGAAGAAAGTATAGGAAGACATAGACTTTAAAAGGAAAGAGATTTTGAAATTGGAAATGCAATGTGAGAGCGTTTTCAATGGCAACTGAAACACTTTTGGACGAAGTACTTCTCAAATTCTTCCAGGCAGCTGCTCTGCTAAAGAATGATGGTTGGTTGGCTGATTTTTTTTTTTTTTTCTTTTCTTGTTTCTTCTAGCATTCATGTCAGGATCTTTGTATAAAGCTTCACTTCTAAATCTGACCTCTAATCTCAGGTTTCTGGTCAAGAAGTGTGGACTTCTGAGTCAAATCTAGTACTTATGGTAACTCATTGGACTGTACATTCCCCTGTCTGTAGAGAGTTTGAAATGGTTCCGTTCAGCCGCACGGGCTTTCGCAGCTTCATGGTTCCTCCTTGTCAATTTGTTATTCTAAAGTTGGGAAATCCTTGCAATCTCTTTGAGATGTGCTGGGATGTGGAGAGCCTTGTGAATCCCTGCAGTCAGGGCCTGACCTCTTGCGTGCTGGGATCTGCCTGCAGCTGCCTCTTACTTCCAACTTTTTGCTGAATGTTTCCTGAGCGCTCTCTGGCTTGTTTCAGGGACCAGCCTGGCAGCGTATTGGCAATCAGTAGATGGAGTTCCTCAAGAAAGAAGTTGAAGATGCTGAAGTATGAATTCTGGTGTCCTGGTTGTTAGAATCTGTTAGCAGAGACCTCAGGATATGAAGAAGAGAGATGTGAAAGTCGGTACAAGTGTTCTCTTTCTTTGCTCCTGAGTTGAGAAATTCGAATGTGAGTTGGCTTCATCGCCCCGAAGGCTGTTGCATAGCTTCCCATGCATCTAGTGCCATGGGAGATCGCTGGTGACTTTTGTCAGTATTTGGAGGTACAAAAAGTGGGTTGTGAGCTGTGTAGACAGGAAAAAAAGATACTTAATGACATGAAAAAAAAATACCACCCGTAGAACTTGAGTTACCACTGTGGCATTTTGTGACAGGGATTCTAGTCCTGTGGGTCTTAAAAATACATTTTCATGTGTGTATACCCTGCAAGGAGTCTTCAGTCATGCAGAGGTCTGAGTTCTTGGCACTTTGGGAGGAATTATGGGATCATTCATTTTCATTCCTGATGCCGCTTATTGCTACCATTTTACTGATTATTTCAGAGATTATTAGCAATATATTTATGACTTCCCACTTACTTAGAATATTCTGTAACAATCAAGTATGTCAGAAGCATTGAGCGCGTATTTCTGCCTCTCTTGATGCTGATTTGCTTATAAAGGCAGTATTGAAGTTCTGGCTTAGCAAAGGTATACCAACCACTAAACAGTTTCTGCCCGTATTTTAAGTCTCTGATTGCTTTTTGGCGTGCAACTGTGATTTCAGCCAGAAATGGTGCATGGCTAGGAATCTTTCTAAATTATCACCCATCTTTTTGCTGGAGAGTGAAAAAGGAAAGTTACTGAAGTACAAAGGAAACTGCTTTTTTTTTTGGGGGGGGGGGGGTAAGCTGAGTCATGACAAGATTGGCAAGTTGCAAGGGAAAATTTAAATCTGGTGTTTACTTACTATAGTTAACAATTAAATCCTCCTTTACAGAAAATTATTGGAGTGAATTATGCTTTCAGTCTCATTATTGTGGAAGAGTAAAAGAAAATATAGTTTGGTGGGGTTTTTTTTAACTGTATATTTGGTCTAGGACAGTGATAAATAAAAGGAAGGTGTCACTTTTTAACTGATAATTCTCTGAAGATTGGCCCTAAAAATATGGTCATCATCAACAATTACTAGTTTTCACAATGGGACTACTTTGTTTTCCCTCATTACAGGCAAACTGAATCATGGGATGTCCATTTCTGAAACCTGTGATCTTTCACTTAACTTAGGAATGAATTCTGGTTGTTCTCAGTACATATACAAACGTTAATACACTGACCTAGCATGAAAAAACATGTCCAACCTTTTGCATGGTGTAAAGTAATAGATGTTATCTATACACCTTAATGACTCAAGACTCCACTTCTGATATGGTAAATTCTATTCTTATTCGGCTGATGGAAAATAAAATAATAGAAAACAGTGACTTTGCCAAACATGAAGTCCAGTACAGTTTGAGAATGGACCACAAGTTATTTGCAGTCCCAATTCTGTGTAACGTATGGGCCATAATTTGTCTTGCAAAAAACCTGGTTGATGTTAAAATGTGTTGTCTTTTTGAAAATATATGAAATAGATTGCAGAAGGACTTATTTGTCATCAGGAAGTAACCATAAACTTAGGAGGCATCCAGGTATTGAGCACGGCTGAACAAGACTGCAAAGAATAAAGACAGAACCTCTTTCCCCTCACTTTTCAGGCTGTCAGTAGGACCGGAGAACACCTTCTGTCATGAAGGCTGAGCGGGCTTTTCAAACCCCTTTGGTGTGTGTGCAGTGTCTTAAGACAAGTCTTGGTGATAGGCTTTCACGACACAGACTGTGGGCTGTGTGGAGTGAAGCTGCAGGTTGTCGCCAGCCCGCAGACACGGCTCTTCCACTTGCAGAGTCAAAAGAGCATCTAGATATTAGTAAAATTTGATGTAGGTCAAATTGAGCATGAGAATTTCAAGGTGTCCTGTGCGGGTTTTTGTCATGCAGCCAGATGTGCATTACTAAACTGTTGCATGCGATGAAGGACTTTTTGTGATTGCATTGATCAAGATAGTACCATGGGTGTGTTCCTCATCCAAGGGAACAGTGAGGTCAGTAGGAATGAATGTTGTGCCGCAGCTCAGACTGGATAAGAGATACTTTGGTGTCCTGAGAAGAATATGTCTCTGACTTCTGCTTTGGGGCATTCTAACATGGCGGTCTTAATATTATGTGGCAGGTGACTTTCTTGTCTTCCTTGTTGGCTGCCCTACTTGTTGAGGTGAAGGCCAGTTCTGTACTTTGTCCTCTGCTTTTTCTCTGGTAGGGGATCCTATCTGTTGTCCTAGTACATGTGTTTCAGCCTTGACCACTGTCTCCTCTTGGCTCAGAATTACCTGCTGCCTTGCTCCTTGTAGATGCAGCCAGGCATCCTGCCCTTCAGAAAGCTGGAGTCCTGGTTTCAGGTCACCTCCACAAGTTTTTTGGATGCAGTGCATAGCATAGGAGCCATTTGGATGTTAGGCTTTCAGATATTTGGGTATTGTGGTGGGAACGAAGGCAACCAGGAAAGCAACAGACAGGAAAATCCTCCTGTCTGCTGCATCTGGCAGTAGCCCTGGAGGAATGAAACGGAAATGTTAGCTCTTCTCTTCCACTTTATGAGTTAGGTCTGATTGCCTGTTCAATGAGTGAAGAGTATTTTCTGTCTCAGAACCCATGCAGAAGTGAGATGGCCATATATACTGCTCTCAGAAACTCAGAGAAGCTGATGTTGGCATTCTCACCATTCCCCCATCTTCTGTACTGACACAGTGACATTCCTTGGAAATTGATGACAAAACATAGAATCTTGCTTTTTTTTGGTCTTGCTTCCCTCCACAGTTTAACTCTTCTTATGTGGTGTATCTCCGATCAAGAGATATTAACAAAAACTTTATCATCTTGGTTTTACAAATTTGGCTTAAAAATTCTCTACTTGAAACTTGGCAAACACTGCCTTGGTATGCAAACGGTGGGGATGGGACAGGGGAAATCACTTGGCTGTTGAAAAACTACATATGGGAAAGTCACATGGAGCTTTCAGTGTTTTATTTATAATTCTGCAAAGGCCTCTTCTAATTTGAAAAATAGAAGAGACCAAATAGTGGCTTCTGGAAAGCAAACAGCTAGATTTTTCCATGAGTATTTTTAACACAAATATTAACTTCACAGATTGTAACGCTCTTTCCTCCTTACATACTTTTTTTAGCCTTCAGGATGTATAACTGAGTAAAATAACATTGCAAAGAAAACCTTAACTCCTGCAGCATCTGGCTTTTTAAATTCTAATAGTGAAGCCGTAAGAGATGTTTTGTTTTCATTTAGCAAATACGTATTGAGTTTCCAGAAAGGTAACTTGATTTACAGTAAGTGTACTCAGTGAGAACCATATGCTTTTCATGTTTGTCTTTTAATGAAGGATTGGAGTATTTCTTTCAAAATCTCTTTTCCAGAAGCACTCTAGTTTTAACCATTAAGTAATGTTGAAGTAAGAACTGAAGCTGAATTTTCAGATTTGGCTGTACGTGTGAAGAGACATTTCCAAACATAAGTCCTTGGAATGATTTTATTAGTTAATAATGCAACCATGAGTTTTATGTCAGCTTGATTCTGAGCAGTGTTTTGCTGATAGCGGTATAAGATAACTGTATTACGTGAAATTGCTTGAACAAAGTTAAAGGAAAAGCAATAGAAGTGGTCTGCCTGAGAGGCTGTAGCGTTCTCCTTCTGCTCGAATTGCTGAACATGGCTAACTCTTTGCAGAATGGGATTCAAGATTTGGAGTCATTAGGTTATAAGCAGTCCACAAAATATTTTAAATACTTCATGTTAATATTCCTCTGAAGATCAAGATTCCCTGGAGAGAAATAAGACTATGCACCAAAAACATTCTCAGTTCTTGAGGTTTATTCACAACTTCCTAGATCACTAAAGATCAACTGTCTCATGAAGAAATTATTACAAAACAAATTTTGATGCAGCTCTCCAAGTGTTTATATGTGGGGGGAATAAAATAAAAGAAAGAACATTATTCAGTATATTCAGATTTTCATAGTTTTGCTGGCTGGGGGAGATGTAGACTGCAATTGGAAAATTCTTCTGACTTGAATCTGGTGTATGAACCTTCATGTTCAAGAATGCTTTTGAGTCCTGGGCTGTGTTGTGAAAAGACATGGCAAAAGTGTTCAGATCTTGACAGAATGTCTGAATCTGTGCTATTGAATAGAGGAGAGTCGTTTCTGTTTCTCAGTGAGTCTTATGTGGGGGAAGTTCTTGACCCTGCTTGAAGACGCCAAAGCGTCTCAGAGATCTGACCCACTATGTAATTTTTTGCCAAGAATAAATTTATCTCTACTGTGAAAACGTGGCTGTTTTGTGCTAGGCACAAACTGTGTAAAACTGAGTCTTTGGGGGACTCTGTTGTGCTGGTGAAAGTGGTCTTGTCTTTTGTTCTGGCATTAGCATTTACTGCCTTTTCTGAATGCTTGGCACCTACAGTGGTACGTCAACAGCGTGTGTGTGCCTGTGCTCCTCGCTTGTGTGGTCAGCCAACCTAGGGCAACACTCTGAAATAAGGCAAAGCCTCTAGAGTACCAGCTTGTCCTTCAGAAACAAATCTTATTTCAGATTCCGCTGCTACTTTGTGAAATACTGGGATTTATAGACCTGGCAGGACATCTCTGGCAGAGTTACCACATTACAGCAAGATCTGGGCTCTCTGTCAAGCCCCTGACTGAAGTGGCGTTTCTCATACCTGAGGATGCAACTCACAAGGGACATTCTTGGCATCTATGTGCATCCAAATTTCTTCCAGCTCATCTAGATGAGAGGCAAGAAGCGGAGGGCCTGAATGAGAATCTGGGAAGAGCTGCTGTAAGCAGCAGAGGCTTGCAAGCTCATTGCAGTTTGTAGACTGTAGGAGCCACTGGTGCATCTTTCTGCTCCTGGGGAGTTTAGGAAGGAGCATTTTCCAAGTGTTTGCTGAGTTTTTTGGAGGCCTGATTATCCCTCAGGGTAGCTCGAAAGCTAGTTGTAGATAATTTGACAGCAGTACTTTACGCTAATGAGGAAGCAGCAGGGTTGCGCTTCCTCCAGCCTGCCTTGAAAGGAGAAGTACAGAGGCTCAGCTGTGCAGAGCTCCACGACTACAACGCATAATAATTACACAGCTCAAGCGTACACTAACTGCGTGTTAGAGAACTAGACCTTGTCCAGCATGCTTGAACCGATAGCAGAGCTGCTTGATTCACCTCTGTTATTGATCTGGTTTCCAAATTGAATCCTTCAAGCATCTGTAAGGGTCTCTTCTGGTGCGTGGTGGACACATTGAGTACCACTGGTTCTGCTGGCTCACTTTGGCAGATACGAGTTCCATTTCACTAATAAGTTTCTACGTTTACAGAAGATTGCTTTAGCTTTTTTGATTGAAACTTTGCTTTGAATTTCCCAAGAATTTGGGAATGTTTTTGATCATCACTGGTTTTTTCCTCACGGGGACTTCAACTCACTGTGAGCTTAGACTTCAATAAGTAGTCCGCTGTGTACTGACGCTCTAAAAGATAAAGTTGTGCTGTCTGTTTATGCTGAAAACGTATATACCCCATTTGTGGAAAGAATTAAGAAGTCTTAACATTTTTCTTTTTCATGCCAGACCTGCATTTTAAAGGGATGCTGAGATTTATTATCATCTTCATTATTTTTTGCTGATGTTAAAACCAGCTGCTAAATTCAGTTGTTTATAACTGAAGGGACAGTAAAGATTTTCCTGTTTGTATATTTCACCTTTGGTGTAAGAATTGTATTGCACCTAGCAAGGAACACACAAAGGCTTAAGAGAAGGTTCTGCAAATACAGTGTTAGATGAAGGAAAAAAAAAGCTCTAAAATTTAATGAGGAACGTGAGTAAAGAGTAACTCAGTAACTGAAAGGGTTTGCTGCTCTTTTGAGGGGGAGAAAAACAGAAAATGCGCAAAGTCTTGGTTGTAATTCTACACACATTAAAATGAATAATAAATGTAAAGGGGTCAAGTTAAAAGAAAAGAATAAAGAAGAAGAAGTCAGAAAATGGTGAAGTGCTTCAGTCTTTAGTAAAGTATTAAAATAAATCCCTGAACGCTTCATAAGCATCTGTAAGGCCACAGGAAACGAGCAGTGTGGATTTATCAGGAACGGCCTCATGGGGAGGGGGCGATTAATTTGGTTGATTCGATGAATGTTTTACAGCCCAACCTGAGTGAGGGAGCACATTGGTTGTGGGGTGCTGAATAGGGTTCTGTGTTCAGGATTAAATAGTAATACAGTGGGTTCATTAAGTGACTGGAATATATGGTAAGGAATAGTCTGTGGTGGTGACTGGGGTCCTGGAGGGGTTTGTGCTGCCTCTGTGCCAGCAGTTTGGGAGACAAAGAGAAAGCACTTGAGATGCAGCTGGAGGGTTGTGCGTGTTTTTTAAGACAGGAGAACAACTTGAAGAAACAGTCTGAAGCCTATTTCATTTTTCCTGAAGGAAAAGTGCAGAGTACTTACTGGATGGAGAAAGTCAAATCAAGGGAGTCTGTGATTGTGGGGTGTATCAGAAATTGAGTGGAGTTGTTACAAAAAATCCACCAGATCTTTAATAATGTAGTAACAGAAGTGTCCTGTACTGGTATTTTGTAATACTCGGTGCTGTTAAGTGATGCACACCATTTTGGATCCTACATTTTAAGATGGGTTTAAGTTGCAGACGGAGAAGAGCAGTAAAACTGTGATTTAATCCTTATAGTCCATTAAAAAAGACTTCTGTTGTCTTCTGAAAGCAGTTTATAGAGGAATGGAACAATTTTCCAGCTGTGCTAAATTAAGAGGATGACTGTGATCAGTTGTCTTGTTTTTAGTGGAGAAGAAGAAATTACTGCCTTATCTCACACTAAAGCCTCAGTTAATGCCAATGGGAAAGAACATCCTAATTTTTGAAGAGCGCCAGGCACAGGAGCACATTGCCTGTTGAGGCGGTGGGAACGCTAGTGATTGCAGTTATCTTAAGAATAGGTTAGAGAAATGTTGATGCTTTAAGTGCAGCGAATCGTTCCCAGAGCAGTGTGACAGGATGACTTCTTGAGAAGCCTTTCAGCCTGGTGCCTCTGGGTTTGCATCTTTTATTTTTCGAACAGCCCTGACGTTTGAAGCCCGTGTTAAGGAACAAGTGCTGAAAGGAGGACAGTCTGATGGCCAGCCTGTAATTAAATCTGTAATTAAATCCTGCTCACAAATGTTGCTGTCCATCCCTAAGTTCTTCATGTATTTTTACCTGGAAGATGTCTCTTTCAGTGGTCTGATGACTTTACAAGGTGCAGGCTGGGTCTCTGCAATGAAATCAGTGGGCAGTTTGCTCACTTGTTTCCAGGAAAGGAGGGTTGGTCCTGCTTTTCTAAAGGAGATGTTCAGAATTCCTACTCCCCAAACTACCTGCTTCAGGGAGAAATACTACTGTAGGAGCCTACGGTGTGTCAGAAGTGAGTATTTCTATAAACTGAAAATATTTCCTTGCCTTAGACTTTCTTCATTCAGCAGTCACCCACAGGTCTTTGAGCATTCTGAGTGCTGAGGATGACATGTATATTGTTCACCTTTTGAAGAAGAGAATAACTGGCTTCTGACACTTTGGGTGGTTTGGTTTTGTGGTGGTTTTTTGGTTTTTTTCCCCAGATTTACTCCTTTACTGTACTCATGCTAATTAGCACCAATTACCGTGCTGTAAAAAGGCAGGATGTCAATCAGGTTTTGGTTTATTTTGATGTCTTTTTTTTTAATACACAGATGCGTATGGACTATTTGGTTTGTTCTATGGGAGAATTTAAAAGAAAGGAATGGTTGCAGGAGTCAGAGACTACTGGTATGGTGATCTAGAGCAAATGCATGTCTGGAAGCCAGACTTCAGCAAGGAGAAAGCCAGCCCTCAGCCTTCTCTCTTTTCCGCAGCCTGCGACCTTGCTGTAGAGAAATGTGTGAAACAGGTAAAGCAGTGTGGGTGACCCTGTCCTCCTTCAGCCCTGCTTACAGCCAGGGGAGTGGTTGCTTTATCTGCCAGTGGAATAACAAGCACTAATGGAAATTACAGAAGTTGGGATAAGATAATACCCGTAAAGGCAGGTTATGGTGATCAGCGTTTCTTACCAAGATAAAGCTGAAATGAGTTTTTAATTATTGGGCATTGAACTATATGAAATAAAGCATGCTTAGGCAGACGAGGGGAGCACACGTTTTGCCTATACCTAAAAGGGGGAAACCCGACAGATGCCATGAAGGTGGGGGAGCGAGACAGCAGGGTGTTGAAGGTATCTGCCCTTGGAATTGCAAAACCACCTGGCCTTGCAGGTATGTCGCAGAAATTTAGAAACTGGCTGTGATTCTAGGTGCCACCAGTGCTTTTAATGCTTAAGCAAAGTGCAAACTGCGTAATGCCATGGCTGACGCTGAAACGCGACACTCGACATGGCATGGCTTCCAGTCCTTACGTGGCTGCTGGCTGCCCGAGGGCGGCCTCGGGCGAGCTCAGCCCGACAGGAAATATTTGGGTAACCGGTGAGAGTTCTGCTAGGCATAGAAAGAATGGCAATTAGTTGTATTTAGAGTTCAACGGTCGTAACAACTTTCTGGCACTCTCCCCATTTTACAGTTAGTTGCAGAGAGGGAAAAAGCGGCAGGATGGAGGAGCTGTGATGGGAGGCATCGAATTTTTTCCCCTGTATGCTTGGATCAAACTAACTTTTATTTGTACCTGGAAACCTACATCTGTGAGCTCTCTGCTTGATATAGATTGTGCTTTTTGGGGGCTCTCCTGTTTGAGGCAATCCCAAAAGCTCGCCCCTCCAGTTGGCAGAGCAACAAAGTGTGTGGCCTTTTGGGCAGCTTCTCTTGTCTTCCTGGTAAAAGGATGGACCACAGCAGAACCAGTACTACAACAGTGGGGGGATTAGACTTTAAGGTCTTGATATTTCCTGCTGTTTCACAGACATGGCCAAACTCAGCTTGAAACTGCACTTTGCCATACACTATGCTGGTTTGTTTATTCCTTATTTTTGTTTACTCATCATTTCAAAATAGAGATGAGTTCATGTTTTTCTTCCAAGTACTTGGAGAGATCCTAAGCAACCCAGTAATTCAAGTTAGAAAAGACAAGCTTGTGTTTAAGATGAGGTTTTCTGAAGTGTTTTTTCCCTAAAGTTGCATATTTAAAGAAGTTTTTAACAGTAGAGGTAAAGAACTGATAGCTCTCGGAGTTTTGTCTAGTGACTTAAAAGTGATGTCTTTAGTACTGTTGTGCTGTGATCTTTTAAATACTTGTGGTATTGAGCTTTCTTAATAGTTAAACTTGTGGTTTCCTTAATTCTTCACTTTGGTTGTCTGTAGTTACATGTACATGATCTTTAGTGCTCTTCATTTTAGAAAAGGAGAAGTCTCCCTGTCTTTTGGCTAGTCAGACCATGCCGTGTGGAAGGGCTTCCTTTATGTTTGTGCCAGGCTCTAACCACAAACTCTGAGTCTCAGCCTACCTGTAGCAGTGCAGATGAGTTTACTTTTCTGCTAGATAACAAATCCTGCAAAATTCTAGCTACTGCGTAGCCCATTGGATTAACTGACAGACTTTTAATTTTGGGGCTACCGTATTGAGATCCGCGTGTATTTTCTAAGAGGAAGAAGACTCAGTTAAGCCAGTTGTTTGTGGTTTGTGTACCGCAAACCCAACCATCCGTGCAACCCAGAACCCACCTATCGATGGGGAGGTAGGTGCTGTGGCAGAGCCTGCAGTGTAAAGTCCAGGGATAACAGCACGATAGTGTTTGAGGCTGTACATATATGGGGCTGTTTGAGGATGTTTGTTTGCCTCAGCACAACCTATGCGATGTTGCTCTGCTGCATAACATTATTGAACCATAATACCCAGCAGCTGCTGATGTCTCTTTTTTTTCCCTGAACGATTGTCCAGAAAATCTCTTCCCCTTAAGAAGGGTGCGGGCCATATTGAAGTGGTGCTCTGCTAGAAACAGAAACTGAATTCTCAGGACTCAATAACAAAACCTCTTTCTTGTAAAATGAACTGAGGAAAACAAGACTACTGGGATTTTGGGGCTTTTCTAAATTTGTTCAAGATGTAAACTTAAGCTTGAAAAAGACCAGCGAACTTCAGAAAGATCTGACCAGGCTGTATGCATAACAGATCCCCTGGCAAAGTCTTACATGTTGAGAAAGCTATTTTAACTGATTGTGTATCTCTTGTCGGGTTAACTAACTGCACCATTCCTGAAGACAGAGCTGAGCATCTTTGGGCAATCAGATGCCCATTTGACACCGCTGTTTCTGAACAAGGTGTAGTTTTTATGTTTATAAGAAAAGCAGCAGAGGTTAGCATCAAAATACTTCCTAATTTGCAGGGATATCATCACTGCAAATCACATGCATCTGTACACATGTGATTACCTATGACATGTGCTATCTATTCATATCTCTGGGGTGTTTCCCACAGTCAACATGCCTGTGACTCGTGTGTGAGACTGGTTTTTATCTGCACAGTAGCATTTTGCGGAGTGGCACTTGTGCGAGTGCAAAAGGGGCAGAAGGCCATGACCTCTCTCGGGTTTTGTCTTCTTGCTTATAGTGATGTGATGCAATTTGGCTGATCCCTGACCCTCTTCTACTGCTCCATACTTCTGTCTTGGGTACATCTTGGCGATGAAATGCCATGTAACCACCCTTATCTTCAGTGGGTTCTCTGTGTTTATGTTAGGTTATTTTTAAACACATTTGCAGGCTGAGAGAGATCAAGTCCTGCTTGATCTGCAGGGGAGCTTGTTTCTGTCGTAGCTGGGCCCAGCAGTGGCAGCGTTGTATCCCAAATAATCTGCTTTATAATTGCTTGTTGGCTTAGACACTGATGAAAAATCCCTCTCCTAGGACCCTAGAGGGTCATTTGGAGCAGCATTATCCCGTGAAGTCTAGAGGCAATAGAAGAGTAAGGAAGAAGAAAACCTTAAAATCAGTGCTAGTCACCCCAGCACTAGTGCTGTTAGCTTTGGCAAATCCTCTCCCAACAATAAAGCCAGCTGCCATTTTGGCATCAAGACAGACAGACTTGGCATCAGCCCTTCTGGCACCAAAAAAACCCTTCGTGGGAGCTGGCACCAACACTGTGAAGCAAGGGTAAGGCCCAAGGGAAATGCCAAGCAGACATGAGATTAAAAATAGTGAGATCTTGTCATTTGGAGAGAAAACAAATAGCACTTCTAAGAGTAGGGCATCTAAGATCTCCATCAAGTTTGTGCTGGTAAGCAGCTTTGGGACAATGCTGTCTCCTATGATGATGTGACCAAAGCACAGTCACAGGCTGTATTTTTGGTACCCACATGGTGCAAGACTCTAAAACTGGATCAGACGCTTACCGTCTTGATTCCACCTTTGGGGGATCCTGTTACTGTCTGCAGGCTCTGCCTGCTTCCCTGTCTGGATCAGGTCGTCTCCTCCTGAGCCGTTACTGAAGGTCCTGTTTGCATACACGGGCATAAGGAGAACAAGATCTGTAGTGCCAGAAAGCAAGGAGCCAGGCTAGTGTCCCTGTACCACCCCGGACACGCGAACCCTCCTGGAGACAGTCTTGTCAAATGTTTAACAGCTGAACTCCCCCCTCCCTCCTGCTTCTCCCCCTCCCAGCAGGCTCAGAGAAAGCTGAGTGGGCTTTCCAGTGACCTCATTACCCACTCCAGACTAAAACTGAAGCCTGACATCGGTGCCCAAAACCTGGGAATGCGAAAGGTGCAGAATTGACCCTGTCTCCACTGAAGCAGTTAGTGTCACTTCTCCGTAGGGCAATTTCAACTTTTTAGTCGCCCTCTGCCTCAGTGGCAAAGGACTTTAAAGCTTTTTAAGACCTCTGGGCTGGAGTGGCAGCCCTGGATATTGGAACAGTGGTCATACAAAATAGATGATGCAGATCGTCTCTGGCATTACAATTACACTGGCTTGGCCACAGCTCCGCTGCTGTGAAGAAAAGCGTGCTGGACCTGTGGCTATCATTTACTCCTCCTTGGGGCAAAAAGCAGTGGGAAACAATATCTCTGAGGGCTGGAAATTTCAAGCTACACTTAGCAAGAACTATTTTGGCCTTAGAGGAGGAGCCTGGACTTTTCATTGCCACCACTCTCCCATCAGCTGGACAGCAGAGTGGGTAGGAGTGGATGTGGCCTCTCGTCTGCTCTGTCAGATGGGTGTTGGAGAGAACTCCTCTTGAGTATCTCCTCCGCGTCCACCCCTTGTCTGCTTCCTGCCCCTTTTTGAATGCCCTTCTTATGATAGCTTCATACAGAAACCAGCTTCAGAGGAGAGGCTGCTTGCTTTACAAAAGTGCAAAGGAAAGGGCTTTACTATTGGTGTTTCTACACCCACATAGGAAGAGTGAAGAGGAGCACAGGCTCCTGCTGAAACACCAGGTGACAGAGTGGGTAGTGGTTTCCTCTGCAGCGCCCGCTCCTTTGGGCTCACGCATGTCTTTCAGGTGGAGGATGTGGTGCGTATTTGCAGCTGTCCACTTGGCCGACAGTTGCTGTTCAGGATTCAGTTGGAGTCAAGATTCGACTGGAATCAAGCATGAGCCGTTGCCATCAGGGCTGTCTGCAACACTGAGCACGTTTTGAAGTGTGCAGTCCCTTCCTCCTTGGTTAACTAGTTACTCGGAGACAGAGACAGGTGACAGCAGTGAGGTTGAAACACACCGTCCCTATTTGCTTATCTTGACTTAGTAAGCTGCAAAAGTTTCTTGCACTTCTAAACCACCGAGCTGACAGAAGCAGTGACAGGCAGCAG
This sequence comes from Opisthocomus hoazin, assembly GCF_030867145.1. Lineage (NCBI taxonomy): Eukaryota > Metazoa > Chordata > Aves > Opisthocomiformes > Opisthocomidae > Opisthocomus > Opisthocomus hoazin. Next base: position 65,653,407 of record NC_134419.1, read on the forward strand.
GGAGGAGGGACCTGCCCAAGGACAGATTCTAACCACTGCGAGCCCTTGCGCTTCATTGCACATTAAAATTTATTGATCCAGCAGGCTGGTTGCAGCACTGGCTCACCAGCCAGTTGCAATGTGTATGGTGTCTTTTCCTGCAGTTATTCTTTGCTCTCTAAACAATGATTAAGTCTCTTTGGCCCGACAAACATTAAATGGAAGTGACTTCAGTGGCCTTGCTACTGCACACAAATTGGGCGACCCACTTTACCCCGCCACTAAATAATACAGTAGTACTAGATACAGTGGGTCTGAAAGGTTTGTTTTGGACCCTGTGTCCCCTAAGCAATAGGGGGTCCTGTAGGTACTGGGAGACTACCAGACTGACCTGTTCCTGTTTGTCCTCTGGAATTTGTTGATGACATTCTTTGTAGGCAGCACCAATGCTATACATTACATGAACCCGGGGCACCTGCTCCTCATATTGAAAAGTCATCGTGTTCTGGTAGTGGTGTTGTTAGGGTGGGGAAGTGGCCCTTCACTCTTCAGGAATTGACAAGTGGGCAGATTTTGCAGGCAGGTGGCCAGCCAGAAATGGTTTCCAGGCAGATCTAGTGTTGCATCGCTGTTCCAGCATTGGTGATCTCCCAATGTCTCGCGCTGATTTTGCTAGTGAACAAGCCCCCTCAGAACATTTGCTGTCAAAGCAGATAGAGCTTGGTTGTTCCTGGATGTTGTCTTATTCTAGAGAAACAGAAATCTGCTTTTATGTGTTTCCATGTATTTCTTTTCCTTTTTTTCTTTATTCCCAGAGCTGTCTTCAGGATGGGGAAAGACAAAGTCGCCTTCATTCAGGTTGCTTCTTTCACCCTTTATTTGAAAAGGGTGAAATCAGACCTGTGTAGTCTCAGTTGTAGCACCCAAGGCTGTGGGCCGACTAATGAGAATGGATAGCTGATGCTCCAGGGATGCTCCTGTTAACAACATCAAAATAACAGAGTACACAAATGGAAGAGTCATTAGATAAAATTGTTCCAACTTTATGGTCAACCTGTATATATATAGCTGCAGAACCATGGTATCAAAGTTTAACTGAGGGGATATTACACACCACACACATTTACTGTTCAAAACCTCTCCCTGCCTAGGACTCTAATAATGGAGCAACTGTGAGTAGCCTTGCACTTCAAACCTGACAGATTTGAACTGTGCAACTTCAATTTCTGTTCCAATTGTGTTGTCATAACTGGATCATCTGAAGGTCAAGCTGTCTCCTCAGGGGTATCAAAATGGATATTATATCTTGCTGGGTTACTAAACCTGCTTGCAAGCATCTCCCATCAAGCATGGAAAGCAACTCTAAAACAGTCCGAACAACTTCTGTCATCCTCAGTTGCATGTTAATATCTGAGGTTATAAGGCACAGTGTGTGTTGGGCTTGTGAAGGTGTCAAGCAGCATCCTTTGCTTTAACGTCATGTTTGGAGCAGATGGCATGTTCAGGAGAGCAGTACTACAGACTGATAAAGCCTAGAGGTCTTTATTCCCTATTTTTCAAAAGAAACTTGCTCACCATTATCCTGTAGTGCAGTCCACACTGACGTGCCAAAACAGGATGGTTGGTGGCTGCCTAAACAAGCAAATTTTCAAAATAATGTAGATCCCATAATCTGTCCTGACATTAGCCCTGATTTTTCAGAGCCCTCAAGAGATTCACTTGCAGGGAAACTGTAAAAACTTGTGTTTGCTCTGTTGGCTTTATCTTGGATAGACACACTCCTGTGTCATAGATGGGTGGCCTTTTCAGATGTTACACTCCAGGTTCGTAGAAAGGAAGTGAAACCCATGCTGAGCTTGCCTTAGAGCTGCTCTTGCTTTCATTAAAATAATTATTTCAGCTCTGGTTGCCCCCAAGTGAAGAGCAATAGAAAATTAGAAGGGTTTTGGAAATGGGCAATGAGCAGCTGAAGGCTTTCGGAAAAGATTTTACATTAAGAGGATGGGGAAGATTGATATCTTTTATAAGAAGATAGCTAACAGGTACAGAGTAATGAATGGGTGAGAAAATGGATGGGGACTTCTGTTTCCACCTGCTAATAATATGAAAGTCAGATTAGAAGGTGGTGAATTCACTCCTGGTGAAAGGAACTATTTGTTCACAACCACTGTCTATGCAACTTGTCACCACAAGACAAAGCATCGGGGCAAGTACTTGATGAACTTAAAAAAAAAGAGGAGGGGGTAGAATGATATCCGTTGGAATATCCCCCCCCCGGGCCTTTTCCATAGGTACCTGTAGCGGAGCTTGTGGAGCGTGTTACTGGCCGCTGTCACGCAAAGGCTGCAAGAGAGGGCGGCTGCTGCTGCTGCACTCGAATGTGGTAATGCGTGCTTCCAAACCACCTTTTTCATCTCAGTCTTTCCAGGATTGCTAAATTCACACATAAATTAGGATGTTTTTGCTTTTCCGTGAAGTTACTGCCTTTGATAGTCCTTCACAATTTGTCTTAGATCTGGAATGACGCTTTGCCTTTTGAGTACGTGCTGGGGGAGAGGCGGGTGGTTAAAGTTAGATTCCTTCTGACAGTAGGGATTTAGAAATTGCTGCATTGGCTCAGCCCTGGGATCTGCCTAGTCCAGAGCTCTGGATAGCACCAGCCAAAATCGGATATTTCAAAGGACAGCGTGAGGCCACAGAACAGATTACTAAAACAGAAAGTTGCCCTTTTATATCACTGGTGTTTGTCCATAGAATTGGAAAAGCAAAGGTTGAGTGTTTGTTTGATGCAAGAGCACAAAAGCTGGAAAATCCCAGTGCCTGGCTGATGCTAGTTAACGCCGATGTTTTGTATCCTCCAGGAAATTACTCATGTGCCTGTTTTCTCTTAGGGAAAACAGAGATGTGCTTACCTTAAACAGCAAGTTTATACGGTGGCTTTAAGTTGGTGTAAAAATAAGTAATGCTTAAGTATAGTCTCACAGCCTAATTGTGTAGAGGGCACCCACAGCAGTGTTCTTGTTTGGGAAAGAACCCTAGGCCAGGCTGGGCTGGACTGGGAGGAGGCAGCAGTAGTGGTCACTGAGGGGTTTTGGCATGTGGAAAATGGGTGTCTTTTTCTGACTGCTGCAAGCTATCTGGCTTTCTGGGGAGATTCTGTTCTGGGTTGGTTTTTTTTGTTTCCTTTTTTTCTTTTTTTTTTTTTTTTCTGTTGCACATTAGCATTTGTAAGAATTACATGTGGTTTTTCTCTCTCTTCTGAAGTCCTGAAATTATTGTTAAAACTGCTGCTAAAAAAGGGATTCAGTGAACTCTCTATGGAAAAAAGAAGTATATTCCTTCCCTCGTCAAATATTTTAATAGGTTGAGCTCCAAAAGCCAAAGAGGCCAAAAGCAAGGGGAGTTGCCCCTCTGTCAAATATCCGTGGAGCCGCTGCTGGGGCATGTGGGAGTGGTGGTGGTGTCCTGGTCCCCCCCCGACATACGAGGACAGCTGCTGATTAAAGAGAAGCACGAGAAAAAGAGGTTGCTGAACTTTCAAAGTGGAGGTAGAAAAGGGAGTTAAATTTAGATTACCTTCAGCAGTGTCATCTCTTACACTGCTGTGGAACTTGCTGTACTCCTTGCTTGGGAGAGGACAAACATGACATGCCATCCTGGGCACCAGATGATAAATTTGTTCATAAGGCTTAATTGCCCCTTGGCATGAAAACGTGAAATGAGCTCGAGTAGAATGAGAAACCTTCCGTTGGGGCTAGTCGTGTTTTCCTTGGGGAGAGGTGGATTAAAATGCCTTCCCATCACCTGTCGGATGCTGGAGAGGCCCATCCTGACCCTACTGAAATCAGGCGGGTTGCTGCTGTATCTTTAGGGGGGCGGCTGTTATCTGCAGGGGCTGAGAGCTGAACACTGCTGCAAGAGTTGCTCAGAAAAAATGGTAGGCAGAAGGCGGCGAGAGAGTGCCTTGGATCTGTGAAGGCTTTACCCAGGTCCCTGGGGTCTGGAGGTTCTCGGAGAAACCGCGGTGGTTGCTCTGGGAGCTCCAGTGCTGTTCAGCCAGCAGCATCAAACTTAGCTTTCTCCTCAAAACTAGATTAAATGTCTATTTTTACTTAGCAAGATGTAATCACTGCTGAGGAGCTGTGGCTCTTGCTAACGTTTTTAACAGATTCCCCTCCACTTGCAGCACCCAGTTAGCAGGGAGGGGAGCGCTTCTGCTCGCCCACGGCTCCCGGCCAGGGCCCCTGCGCAGCCAGGGCTTGCTTTTTATTTTTTTTGGTGGTTGTTATTTTTTTCAGAACTGCCCGACCTGATGTCATTTCCCTCTTGCAGACACCCCGGCTGGGCTGCGCCTGAGATCTGTCACGGGCAGTGGGAGGAGGAGGAGGGGGAGCCAGCGAGGGCGTGCGGTGTCCCAGGACCCTGTTTACTCAGCCTTCCCAGCCGAGGAAGCCCTGGGTTAAATAGGCTGGGAGCAGCGGGCTGGCCGCAGCAGATGAGGCAATGGTCGCTGCGGGGCTGTAGGTTCCTGCCGTCCCATGCGCTGGTGCAGAGGATGAGCCTGCAGAATGCCTTTCCTCCTGGGTCTCAGACAGGTAACTGGCTTCCGCGTGGTGGGACCTGCTCGCTCAGGTGGACGATATGCCCGACTGCTTTGATTTTTATTCCTCCCCCACTCTAAGGAAATGATTTCTGACTTTCCTGAAACGGCACTGTACAAGCAGCGCTTCCCCACCCGTGGCGTTTGATCGGGGAGCGCGGTGGCGTGAGAGCCGCTTTTGATTAGCGAGGAAGGAGCAAAACAGCGAGCTGGCGAAGGAGACTTTCTGGTTGTTGTTGCAGGCTTTGCGGCAGGCTGGCTCTGTGTTGTGCTCCCGTGCAGTTTTTGTGTTGGGTTTTAGGGTGCTTTCCACATTTCTTAATATGGAATAGTGTTTACATTGCTGAAAACCGTGCCAGACTTTGAACCGTCTTCTTGTGCGGGAGGTATTTTGAGTGTTAAACTGTGTTGGGTTGGTTTTTTTTTTTAAAAAGAGACATTTATAAATCTCTGTCTCATTTCTGACAAAGGTCACCAAACGGAAAATGGCAATGTGCTGTGACACCCAGCTTGTTGACTTAATTGCTCTGGGAGAGTTTGAGCTTGAACGAGAAACTGGGGATAATTTAATAGCCGGTAATGTTGAGCGGAATGAGGAACGGTAGCAACTGCCCAGCTGCTCCCAGCTGGAGGAGGTGCCAACTATGTGTTCCGAGGCTCGGGGAGAGCAAACCCTTTTTTTGGTCTGGGAGGCACGTCTGTGGGGGAATCTAACTGTAAACTCTTTGCAGCGCTGCTGGGATCCGTAATCCACAATAAATAGAGATTGCACGCTATCAGAGTACTGCTTGCAGTTTCTAATTCAGAATTTAAAACTCAAGATCGGACCGTAGTGTGTTGTAAACTACCTACTTTCAGTTGTTCAGAGACGAAGGCAAAAGGACTTAAGCACACTGCTGAGTAAACAGTGCTGTCTCTTTCCTTATCAGTTCAGTCTTTGGCGAAATGGAGCTCCCGCCCCCCCCCTGCCCCCCCCCGCGGAACTGAAAACAGTTTTACATAAGAAACCACCTCTAGCACAATGACCTTCTGTAATTGAATGCAGTAGCTATAATAATAGTTCACTTGTTAGCACTCAGGGCAAAGAGACTTTCCCTAAAAGCTTCGGAACTGAACCAAGGAGGGAAATTGGGGAACGAAGACCGAATGGCTTTAGGTAACTCTCAACTTGCAGTGCAACATAGCTGGCGTAAATGTGGAGACTGCTCGAGTCTCACGGGTGTGTTTAAAGTTCCTATTTCTAAATAAATGTTTTTCTTTTAGAGAGGTGTTTGGGACAACGGAGGTGCCACATAAGGTGTAAAACCAGACGTGGTGTAATCTGACTTCATTTGCTCAAACTGCGAACGAACATCTGGTTATCTCAGTGGGCTGGACGGTACTTTTTTGTCTGCTTGTAACTTTTCGGCATCGGTACAGAGGCATTTACAGGAAGCAGAAAAAAGGTGTTGCCTCAATAACACAAGAGCAAAGCTCTCGACTATTTTTATCCACTGATGAAGGACATAGTGGTAAAGGGCTGCTTGAACTTTTTTTAGTTTTGATCATTTTGAGTTCTAATCATTTTTAAACTTTAAAAAAAAAATGCATATTTGTGATTGTGTCCTGCATGCGGATAGTATTCAGAAATTTCTTCTTCCGCTTCTAAAAGAACCGAAAAAAAGGGTTGTTGGTGAACAGTGCTATTTCATTAAAAGTGTGGGAGGAATTCAGGAACATCTCGACACGCATCCGCCTCTATTGTCTCTTGTGTTTGCACTCGGACTCGGAACACTTGGTTATCTGGGATGTCCTTTGCTGTTGCTGTTCCCACCCAACACACAGGGTGCTGATCTCGCAGGCGCAGGGATGGGGTGCGAGCGGGGTCCCCTCCCGTGAGCTGCGTGCCCAGGACGAAATGGCCAAGGCAGGAGCACCCCCTGCTCCCTGCTGCACCCCACTGAGCAGCTGGTTCCCCTGGAGCTGCCTTTGCTTCTGCGTGGGGACCCAGTGGCACTGCAGCACGGCAGATGGACTGCCAACACATGGTAAAAACAGGGTGCTCGGTTTGGGTTTTTTTATTGTTGTTGTGGCACTGGGGGATGATGTTTAAATGCCTAAAACGCTAGGTCAGCTGTGTCTGACATCAGTGCAACGTGGGTGTTTAAAGGTCCCAACCCAGGAAACGTGGTTGTAGAGGATGTCAGCTTTCAGTTTTAAGTGAGCATTTCCTCTTAGGGTGCAGGTGGTAGCTTGAACATACTCGTCTAGTTCACCGCATAAATGTAAAAGGAAAAAAAAAAGTGTTAAAATGTCAGATTCCTGATCTTTTCAGTTTTAATTTTAACTGTTCGAGGTTTTCAGTGTTGTCAACTGTTTGGTGGTTTAAAACAACAAAATGCAAGACAGGCTCCTCAAAGCTGTAATTTCCTAGAAGCGTCTATCTTTAACGTGAAAGGGCTGGGAGTGCAGCTGGGAAGCTTCTAGCAAGGCGTGAAGGAAGTAAACACTTTCGCATGGCGCTTAAAATGCGAATGTGCAGTTCTTGGAGTCTGAAAGTGAAACTTGCAATAGACAAAAATGAAACCAGCCCTTACTGGAATACATTGAAGTGTCTATGATCTGTGAAAGGACAATGTTCCTTTAAAGATTGTTGGAAAATTTCTCCGAGATAAATGGATGCAACAAACCAATTTGTCCATCAGATAAAGGTTAATAAAACCTCCGAGGTTCTGCATCTGCTGGAGGTGAAGATGGGTCTGCTGTGGCTGATTAATCATCGTGATTTAAATATAATTCTCCTGGTGCTGGCATTAGCTAAGCAATAAACGTTGTGGATTAGAATTCCCATTTTGGAGACCTTTATTGTGCCTGGGACAGCTCAGAGGCATCATTCCTCCGTCACTTATTGTACTTTAAGTATTTAGATGTTTGCACTTAACACTTTTTTCCTTTTTCCACATTCAGCAAAAATAAAATTTGTGGTGGGTGTCTTATGAAGAAACATCCAGACTTGATTTATTTGCAGGCCTCAGTTGTCTGCCATAAGGCAGGCTTACAGGAATTTATCCCCTGTTATGCTGGCAGGGGCTGACACCCGAGGTTCCAGTAACTCGCAGCGATTAAAGCTGGTCTCATCTTTACCAGACTTAGGTGCTTTTGTTAAATCGAACCTCCGAAAGGCATGGCACTTGCTTAGATGGTGGATTTTTGCTTTGATGTTCCAAAGGACTGAGAAGTGTAGTGTGTTTATGAAAATGGTAGACGACTGGAGGCTTTGGTGAAGGCTCAGCCGGGTGGGTGTCAGTCCTGAGCTGCCCTGGTGATTCAGGGTTCCCCCCCAATTCTGCCTGTCCTTGCTGTAATCCCACCTTCTCTGAAAGGATCTAGTGATTTTTTTTTTTTTTTTTTTTTAACGTGAATTTTGGTTAGGAACTGGGGGGCAGCTGGCACGCCAGGAATTGTAGTAAACCCTATGGCAAGATTTGGCATTCCAGCCTAGTGTTTTCAGTAGCAATTGTAACCTACTACCACTGGAGTCTCTTACGTGACAGAGACGCACATCTTCTTTGGTAGCTTCGTGTTTGCATTCTCATGAGCTATTGCTGGATGGGCTTGGCTAACCAGCACTAGTGATAGTCTGATGCATGAGTTTGAGTAAAAGCCAAGTGGTGGCTCATAAATGGTGGGTCTCAAATACAGCTTTTTTTTCCTGTTGGTTGCTTCTAACATATTTAAGATACTGACAATCACTTCCATTCTGCTACTCTGTGTGCTTAAATAATACATATGGTTCAAATACTGATGGTGAGTTACTCAAAACACATATTTTTAATACATTTTTCTGAAGATTGTGTCACTTGCTTAAGTCCATCCTCCTTTGTTGTTGAGGGTGTGGCTGGGTACTGAAAGCAAGGGACTGCTGCCTGCGACTAATGAGATTAGTGAAATAACTAGATCAGGATGCTTTTTATTATTACTGTTATTAAATAGATGCTTATTACCAAAGTCCCCTATGAGAGCCGCGAAACCAGAAGATCTGGAGCAATCGCAGGTTGAGCCCGAGTCCTGTTAAAACCAGCAGTATCTTCCCCCTTCGGTGGATGCCAACTTGCCAGTCTGCCTTCAGCCTGCTGCTGGGCCTTTCACTGTGTCCCACTGTTTGTACGCCTGTTTTTCAGTTCCTCACTCATCCCTGTCATTCCGTTATTAATCCCCATCTCTTCCAGTTCAAATAGTAATTTGCTGTGTAGTGCCTTGACAAACGCTGTACCAAAGTTTGGAGAGAACAGGAAATTAGGTCTAGAAAACTGGCTATCCTAGAAGAGACAAGTGGCATGTAACCTGCTGCCAGTAAATGCAAGTCACACTTTCAAAGTGTTTTCCAGGGTGTCTGGGTATTACCAAGGTTAGAATGAGTACTCTGGCAGGCTGAATGACACCTAGAGGCCATATAAACGCAAGGTGCTCATACTTAAGGTAATGGAGGCCAGATTTCCGCGGAAAGAGGAGACAGAGCAAAAAGCTAAAACGGTTATTAGATCTCCATGATACCAGCCACTGCTGGTTTTGGTTACCTGGTTAATGCCAGCTGAGGAGTCATCTTTTGTAGGTGGTTCACTGCCAACTATGCGCTTCTGAGCGTGGGCTGTGGGTGTTTGTTGCTGCAGTTGCACATATTAATTTTCAGCTTGGAAATCAGCCACACTGGTCTGGAATTGGCTCATCTTCATCTTTCTCCTTTTTGACATAGCAACAATGTTCCCAGGTTAACTGCTGACTTTTGAGAGTAGAAAAGTGTGGAGCACCTTGATCCTTTCATTGTAGTGGTACGCCACTGTCAGTCAGTTCTCATTTCCCTCCATTTCCTACATTGGCTTCAGAAGCAATAAATCCTAACAGATTTACGGGCATTAAACCCAACCATTTAGTACTGAAAACTTTTGCAAAGGTAGGATAAGGAGGTCTGATTCCATCCTTTCATGCAGCAAGAGGCAGTTCGGGCAACCTGCAGACCTCCATGAATGCCTCCTGTCTTGATCATGCCCCAGAGTTTGACCTTTAATTTGTCACGTAGACCTCCAGCAAAGGTCCAATACTAAACTGGAAGGTGGAGAGAGTAATTGGCTTTTTTCCCTGGCACTGACGTTAATGTTTTCTGTAGCTTCAGATGTGACAACATATGGCACTGCCATGAGTTCTCTTATACCTACCACTGCTGGATATTTTAAGGATTATTTGTAAAAGCACTTGACAGCAAAAGTATGCTACTGGCAGAGTTGCCAGTATGGTTGTGGGTTTATCACAAATACCAAATGTCAACAAGAAAATAAGTAAGAAAAACATCTTATTTTTATTCAAACAAAGTTGCTTTATAAAGTTTATGACAAGTGAAAACTAATCCAAAATGCCACATCTAAAATATGAAGAGACTCTCCAAGCACATGAAGATGAGGTCTTCCCAACTCAGCTGGTTTCATGAGAAAGAGCCTGCACCAGATTTAAAAAATGGCCTCTGCTGGACTGGATGGGGAGAGGAAACATTCCAGGACTGCAGAGACCTCCTGAAAGCTCCCGACTTTGGAGCACGAGTCAGGGATCCAGTGAGTCCAGTTTCTCAGATCTGCATTAGCTCTTAGGATGATGCCAAGGAGGCAGCGATGAACATGCAGCCTAGAGTACGTGCTGCTTTACAGTACACAGCAAATCTCTTGAAATCCGCTGGACATCTCCTAGGCTTTGCAGGTGGGAGATAACGGATGACGTGTTCAGGCTTCTTAGTTGCGAAATAGGAATACTCTGCTCTACTGGAGTCGAGTGCTCTTTGAGAGCAGACTTGTGTAGATACTGCTTAGTAATCCTGTCTGGAGGCGTCTACAGCCAGCTGAACAAAGGCTGGCGGGGAGTGATGTGCTTGCCTGGACAACAAGAAAACAAGACTGTCCTTCATCAGGGAAGCCTGCACTGGAATGTGATAGCCACTGGCTACTGGGGAAGAAAGTGCTTTCAAAAAGAAACACTCCCCCTCCCTTGTTTTCATAAAACTACCTAAAAAACCCAACAAAACCTCTTGGTAGTAGTAAAATAAAAACTCCATGCTGCTAAGATGGATTAAAAATTATCATCACAAGCACTACTTGAAATGGAAAACAGAATCAAAGGCAGGTCAATAAAATGTGAGTGCTCCAACTTTGCTTCTACGAGATTCCCCGCCCCCCCCCCCCCCCCCCCCCCCAACTTTTCTTACCGATAAAACTGCTCCTGCAGTCCTGTGCCTTGCCCATGCTTGGTGGTGTGAAAGAGGAAATGGCGTGCTTTCAGAGCACAAGCACGTGTGATACCATTTCTAGGAGTCATTTAGGCTGTAGATAACTGCATTGCTGATATGTCTTAGTAGTTACCGTTTGACAGAAAGAATGAATGGGAGAAGGAAGTGGAAATAATACAACACTGATGGTATGAGAAATGTGGGCTGGGATTTGATTAGAAATTGAAGCCTGGTCGAAGTGCTTGGCAGTAGGCAGTAGTCCTAACAAAAAATGTCACGGTCTCTGTCATGGCCTGTAGTGATGGCAGTGCGTAATGTCTTCCTTGGCTGGCGAAATGGTGCAAGACACAGTACGGAGGCTCAGCTTTTCACAGAAATGAGTCTTGGCTTAAGTGGGGAAAAGAAAGGAGACTGGAACACTCAATCCAAAGGAGACACCTGTAACACATTCGAAAACAATGCTCTGCTTGTGCTGGAGTCTTTGCTTAGCAGACTTTTTCTGAGGATTTATTGCCTTTATCTCTTTCCCTGTGCCGGGTTCAGTAACCTAGCGTTGGAGGTGGCTGTGCTCTGAGCAGGGGTCAGCCATGTGACCTGCTGGGATCCTTTCCAGACTAAATTATTCCTTGGTTCTGTGAAACTGTTTGGAAACAAGGGTGACAGTTCTGGGTCTGACACGTGGCACTGAGTCTGATGGCTCCATGTTCCCAGAAACCCATCGGTGGCCGGGCTGGCAGAGGGCTGCAGAAAGGCTCCAAGAGGAGCTGTGTGGACTTTGAGGAGCATGGCTGGTGGCCAGCACTGCAAGGACTTTGAAACCCTGGACTTTCTGAACTGTGGGAGCTGAAAGCTAGCTGTGAGACTATTCAAAGGTACAAGCGCTTACGCATTAGCAAGGAAGGTGATTTCTCTTGGTCAGTGTGTAAGGAAGCTTCGGACAGTAAGATTTGAATTTTGCTTTAGATGGGAAAACAGGATATTGCTTGAGACTTGATCTCCAAAAGCAGGCAGGAGCAACCTGCAGAACACCATCCTAGCTGCTGAGGATCTTCTGTTCACCTATCCCCTCGGGCAGCTGGGCTAACAAGAAGCAACCCTGCACATGAGCATATGGTATTGTGGAAAGGTCATTTCAAATCTAAGAAAGTTGGTAAGAGGGAGTCAGGAAGTTCAAATGAAAGGATAACGTGATGAAAGTCTCTGCAAACAGGACTGCTGCGAGTTCTTAAGTGGGAAAAACACAGTGATGTTGAAGCTGTGATAGGTTGCTGCTGCCAAAAGACACCAATGTGTTCTGTATTGCTACTCACTGAAGCAGACAACACTGAATGGAACAAATTTTTGGAGAGTAAACACAGGTGGTCACAGACGGATCAGTCTTGTGATGCAGAGGAGTTCCTGAAATGGCACTGTGGCACTCTGTTCTTGTCACCAGCTCCACGTGATTCACTTGCTAGTTCAACAGATTGCATTGATCTTCATGTGTCACGACCAGAGACCTCAGCTGGTCACTTTCTGGCTTGTGCATTATCAACAGGATTACAGTTTTGCAATGGGATCTTAATTTCTCAATTCTGTTGGTGCGAGGGCCAAAATCTATGCTGTTCATCAGTCGCATTAATTCTGCAAGGCCATCAAAAATGAGGACAAGTGTAAATAAACTGGTAAGAACAGATAAGAGAATAGATGCATCCTGTTTCTTGTTCTTTTGCTGACTAAAATTACAATTTTTGGAATGAATAGCATGCCTGAAGCAGAAAGTGCTGTGCCAGTTCAACAGTGTCTCCTAAAAGTTGCTATCAGCCGCTGCAGTTAGAGATGGAAAACACCCTGTAGGAAAATGTTGTGTCTGCTGTTGGCATGTGGCATCTCAGGACAAGAACAGAAAATGTTTGCCTTAGCTACCTGCAGAAAAGCAGCGTGACTGGTCTGTCCAGCAAAATGTTCTTCTCTTCCTGGAAACAGGAGGCGGGTGCCCCTCCAGCTTGTTGCCTCCGCGGATGAGTTTTAAGGAGGTGGCCCGCTGGTGCGTTTCAGAGCCTCTTGTGCGAATCGTGGTGCCTGTGGAAGGAGGGGAAGTGGTGTAGCGTATGCTGAGTCGCCTTTGCTGAGCTGTGCTTCACACAGTCAAAACCCTTTCAAAAGTTGGTGTGACTTCTTAGGAGAAAAATGCAGCGTGGGGTCTTTCCTATTGAACATTAGGTAGGAGGTTCTTCTGCTTTTAAAAGTTAAATTGCTGCTGTAAAATGGGTGCTCAGGTGAGGGACCCACGGGCCCAGTGTTGGGGAGGTACGGGTCTGACCGGGTTCTGTGTAGTGGGGAGTGCTGGTGCTCCCCCAGCTCCGCAAATAGACTGGGTCTTCTTCAGAACTTGGTGCAGGACTCTTCTGCATTGAAACTGCTGCCTTACAGGACTTGTTGAGTGAGGTGGTCCATGGGTTGAAATGGACTTTGTCTTTGGCGCATGTGGTGACTCCGTAGAGGCTTGTGAGACGTGTGGCTGTGGTGCACTCACATAAAATAGAGGAACAGTGCAGTGCAGCAAGTGTTTGGACCAACCAATGCATGTTCCTGTAGCCTGCTTGCTGGGTGTTGTTGGGCTTTTTTGTTTGTTTTCTGGGGGGTGGGTTTTTTGGTGGTGTGATTTTGGTTTTTTTGGAAGATGGTACTTACAAAATGAATTCTTTCAGCATGTCTTTTGGTATAAACCTCCACACTTTTCTTTTTTTTTCCATTATAATAAATTTTAAGTGAAAGAAACTGAAAATTTTAGACTTTGTTACAGGTTTGTTTGAAACATCAATGTTTTTTATTAAGATCTGTTTGTTTTGTGAGAAGATGCGTAGTGTCTTCCAACTTCCAGGTTGCCCCAAAGCCTATTAGAGGATGCACAAACCACAACCTGTAAAATGCTGCTGTTTTCCTGTGTTTTGCACTTTTTCCCACCCATGTTTTCAGACTAGCAGGAAAACACAGACTTCTGTGAAGCGGTGCACCACGTGGGGAACCGAGACCTCACACTTGTAGTCCTTTTCCATCTTAAGTGTCCTGAGGACCTGCTGGGTGATACAGTACAGCTGATTTGGCTCTGCTCCTGAACTACTTCGCTATTCCAGGAAGAAGTTGTACAGGAATGCTGATCTTACATAAAGCACATGGCTAATTATGAAAGAATCATTTTAGATTGGAATCTCGCAGGAACATGCTGTAATTATCATTTAGATCTAAATGAACCCAAGCAGTCTTTTCTCAAATTATAATATTCTGTTTATTAATGCATTTCCTCCACTCAGCATTCAGCCCCAGTAACGCAGCGATAGTGTGTAAAATGGGGAACAATGACATCTCTTCTTGAAGAGAATGCCTGGCTCCCAAAATGTGATAACTTTTAATGGAAAAGGAAAAGAATGATAAGAAGGCAGCGCTAACTAGATGCTAAAGCAATGTAACTCATGAATTTGGAGATACGGGGTTTTCTTCCAAACAGCCCTTTGTCTTTTTTGGTGATCCTTAGCTATATTTTAACCTCTTTGTGTATCTTAGAGTTTCCCAAGACCATAACTTGTGATTTTTCAAATGCTTGCAGATCATTGAGTAAAAGATTACATTTACGGAAGATACTGACAAAGCATCTTAAAAGTGTGTCTGTTTAATTTTAGGACAAGGAAACCTGCATGGGTGTCAACAATCAAAGTTACATATGTGAAACGGGCCACTGTTGTGGACAATCCCAGTGTTGCAACTACTACTATGAACTCTGGTGTAAGTCCTTCCGTTTTGTATGGCTTCCCTTCCTAATCTGCATGGCTCTCATACCATACTACAGGTCTGGCTGGTGTCCCACGGGGTTTTGTATTCAGCCCTTGTTATGCATTGCCATCGCATTTCACTGCAGCACAAACCGGAGTTGACATGGCATGGCAAGGGAAATAGGGTTGTTACGGTGGGCATTGCGGGTTTTTTGAGGAGTGATGGGTTGTCTTGCCACGTTCTTGTTGTTTCGTCTTCTCTCTGATTTGGGCAGTACTGAGGGTACTCAAAATAGCGTTGTATGTGAGTGAGAAAACCAGCTTCAGGGAGAAATGCCAATATGCACAAGACTAGAGTTTAACCCACTCAGACAGAGAGTTCATTCAGTATCTTTTGTGTGATTGTTTTAGTTCTTTGCAAGAATGGTAGTTTAAATCTGATTTATCCTTTTAAAGCTGTCCTTTCAAGGAAGGGGGCCAGGATGTTTGTTCTCTTCAGGACGCATTGTGTTTGGAGCACAGCTCCTTGGGTGGAGCGGGTCTTGGGCAAATCTTGTGGGCTGACAGTGGCTGAATACTGTGGTCTGTGAGGAACAGACATTGCCCATTGCAGTTCCTCTTACCTCCTCTTTCCCAAAAGCTGGGATTTAAAACTACCCGTGTTTTTAGTGAGTGATTGAGTGAATATACCTGCTAAGTCCCTTTAGACAGCAGCAGGCAGTTCAAAGCAGGTCAGCAAAACTCACATAAAGATACATGGAAAAATGGGAACTTGGAAGGATAGGAAAGTAAGAAATGCTGAATTTTAAAGGCAAGTTTTTAGAATTGTGCTGGTCTGATGATGTCTTCCTTTCTTGAGGAGGAGCACAAAGGGTTGAACATGGATGTTGACATGCTGTTGTTCTGCCAGGAGCCTGGGCTGAGAAGGCGTCTGTGCTCCCAGAATTTGGAAATGTGGAACTGAACATTGTACCCCCACGTTAGAGACTGGAGATACTGTCTTACCACACCCAATGGTATCTTGTAGCTTTTACGCAACTGTGCTATCTGCTTGATCCCTCTGCTGTGCCCGCAGTTTCACTTTCTCAAAGTAGCGTGTGTGTGTGTGTGAATGGATTATACATACAAAGAGTGTCGCTTAACCTGGGTCTGAGGACAGGAGTAGCTGACACTTCACCCTTTAGTCTAGAAACACGGTTTTACTTTTCAAATGAACTACTGAAGCATGGAGGACGTGGTTGTAAATTAAACGGGACTCTAATAGACTCCTTCAAGACACACTGGGCATCAGACTGTAGTGGCTGGCTGCGTCAATACTAATGGTTGGATTTGAATGTCTTGCAGACCTTTTACAGCAGCTGTATTTTCAGAAGTCTCTACACAGTTCAAGAAATGATTCAGGACCAGGCCTGCAGCTCCGGGGACCCTAGCAGGCTGAGACACAGGCATGAATGAGTGGCTGCCTTGGACTACCTGGTTCAGATTGTGGCAGTTGGCAACACAGGCAGGACAGATGGCTGGAGTTTGTTCGGACTATACAGGGACACATGGGCAAAGCAAAGCGGGGAAGGTCAGACCCGGTTTTGGATTTGTGTGGGTGGGAATGTAGAGGAAGAGGCATGTATGCAAGGGCTTACAGACTTTGTGGCAAGCAGGATCTAAATTGAGCAGCAGCATGGAGTACAGCTGCACACTGGAGCTCGTTGCACCGTCGCCATGTTTATTCCATGGACAGCTGGAGAGAGAGGCTTAATTGAATTGCATGCACACAATACAGTCCGAACAATAGCCGCCGGCCATTGTGATGGAATGATTTCACTTTAGCTGTCTTTGTGCTCTCAGTATGGCATGGACTTTTATACTTGGCAGTGCCTGACTGTGTCATAAAAGTTCTTGAAAGATAAAGCCAGATTTTGTTAGAAGGAAGCAGAATATTTCAGGCTTCTTTCTAGGGCAAGCACACAGGTCACACTGTGATCATGGAATAAACATATTAGTGGCACGCATTGCTGGATGGTTCCTTGGGGGGAATGGGTTTCGGTGTTGAGATTCACATTCGTTCTGCATTGCAGAGAGCATCATATACCATGCTGAGATGAGGGGAATAATGCAAACATGAGATCTAGTCTTCTAGGCTTTCTGCAAATTCAGGCAAACATCCAGCATTGATTTAAAATTGGTTAATGTTTTAAAAGCTTGCTTTGCCACTAAGTGTGTTAGAAAAAGGTTTCTGGGCTTGGGGGGGAGACATGGGGCGGGGGGGGGGGGGGCATGTCCTTTAAATTTAAGAAGACCCATATTCTAGAGCTTGCGACCACAGCTGCAGAACTTACCTGCAGCTCTAGGAATTGTTGAATGTCTTTGGTAGGTATGTGTGGTGAGACACTCTTAAGACCAGACTTTCGCGTGAATAGCAGTGATAGTATATGTAAATAGTCTAGAGCAGTGAACTAATGGTGTAGAGAGCAGCAGCTTTACATGCTTGGGAATAGATTAGCTTTTTAAAAGTTAAGAATTTTTGATTAATGAACAGTTAAGTTAGCAGCACTTTTTAAGTATGGCTTCATGGTTGTTCATTGTTTTGATTTTAGCCAGTGTATGCATGTACTGAAGTAGCTCTTGAGAAGTTTCTGCTCCTCTTGACCTTCTCAGACCACCAGTGCTATTGTGTACCTGAAAACAGATCTTCTTCCTAGTCTTGTTGAATTAAATCCTGGATTTATTTACCACCACAGCTTTATGGGGAGAAGCAGTAGAGGAGGGTGGCATTTGAAATGGAAAAGAAAATTAGCCTGTCTTTGCTGGACATGCCTTCTGAAATGTGATCCTGACTTGTTGCCACTTGGAGTTTTTTTCCTGTAAAAAGGATCTTTTTCCCTGTTTAAGAATTTGAGGGAGATTTGTCTTTGAAAATGGCTGATCTCAGCCTTTTGAAACAGCAAGTAAAGTTGCAGTAATTATAAACCAGTCCTTGAGGGCAGTGGAATAGGATGCAAAATCAAGGTATTATTTTGTTAAGGGGTGGAGTGGAGGAATGGAGAACATGATATGCCAAGCAGGTGGACAGCCTGTGTTTAAAATTAGATAACAGCCTGGTTCAGATTCCCCACCCATCTCTTAATAAAAAAAAAAATAGTGCCATGTTGCCAAATAATAAAACGATATTCAGATTTTTATATATAGGTCTAATAGCTATATAAAGGCCTAATTAGTTCTTAGCTCAAGCTTGGTAGCTCGTAATATGGGGGAAAAACGTGCAGTATGTATTTTAATTTTCTTGGAATAGAATCATAAAAAGTAAAAGGGAAGAAAGGGCTTTACTGTTGCATTTCCTCACACAGGGAAAGGTGTGTGTTTGAATGGTGGTTGAGCTGGTTCAACATTTTAGCCTGACAATTTCTTTGGGCTCCTCAGATGGCTTGTGGTCCCCAAGGGGGAGTTTGTGGTCTTGGGAGAATGGCAGCAGCCACTGGATTTTGCTTGCTAATGTTTTTTATTTGGGTCTGTTATGATATTACTGTAATTTGCTGGAGTTTTCCAGTGTTGGCCTTTATCCAGTCCTGACAGATGTCTCATTGCTTAAATGTTCCAAAATACCACTTTTCAAAATACAATAGAGAAGGTAATTGAGAAATGCAGTACCCATGTTTTGCAGGTTAGGAATTAAGGCTCAGATGTTCTGGATTTTCCCAGGTTTAAGTGTAAAATGTGGACTGAAAACCAAATCCAGATCTCCTGACATCCATCCTTGTGTCTCTCCTTGCCTATTAAAGACCAGCATGAATTTAGACGATTCTAGAGGGTATGCACACAGCAAGCAAAGGTGTAGAAAGTATTTTGTGTGGTGTGGTTGGAAGAGTAGTACGCTGTGCTTCAGGAATTGTGGAGCATGGAAACAGGCAGCTGGCCACTGCATGCAGAAGATCTCAGTTGTAGGATTTCAAAGCTGGAGGGCTTAGCTGGCCTTGGGTTGTTTAGGTAGTGTACAACAAACCAGCATTGGCACTGAGTGGGTGTTCAGATGTCGGGTGTGCCTCTTTTGCTTCATTTTGGCTGCTTTAGCAGTGATACTGAGCCCCTCTGTTTCTGAAAGAAAAAAAAAGAAAAAAGATCTGGACTGTTTGGGCCCTAGTGGAAGGGTTGTACAGGAAAAAAATGTTCTGTTTGCAGGCAGTACAGTTGATGTTTTGCTGATTTTGAACATTTTGCTCATCTCTGCACGCTTCCTCTTGGAATCTCTAGACAGCTTTTTTCCCCAAAAAGCATGCTGCCAGAAAATTTTGGCAGGAGTCCGGTGAGCTGTGAAAACTAAAGCAACTGCTGTATCACGTACGTGTTCCAGGTCAGCTTTATAATAGGAATTAATTTCCAAGACTTCGCTGCAGTCTCCAAAGCCCTCAGTCAAACAACACATCAGTCCCGTGTTTTCTTCCTCAGCCCGTGTTGCCTTATCCTTCGATATAACCATGTCCTTTTTCAGAGGGATTTGCCTTGTTCCTTGCCTTTCACGCAGCCTCCTGCATGGTGGTACTTGCTTTCTCTGTCCTAGGTGTATCAAACTTTGCCTTTGGCTGCTGTTACTCCTCAGCTGGTGCTTCAGCAATAACCCTGCTATGGCAAAGCCTAACTGAAAGTATAGGGCAGACAAAACAGATGTCACAACCATGCAGAAACTCAGGATAAATAGAGACACCGAGTTATTTTCTGATTTCATTGTACTTTTTGTAGCCTAATCCAGACAGTGAAACCATCTTAAGCTTGTTTTTGTGTGGCTCAGTAAAATTCACAAATCCGAAGGAGAAGGCAGGCTGTCTGGCACCGTCTGACTTTGCCCAGCTTCCGCCTGCTCCGTGTGAAACAGCAAGGAGATGCAAGAGAGCTTGCGGGTGCTGTTTCACCCCCTGCCTCCTGTACCCCCAACCAAGCTCCTCACCAGATATCCAGATCTGTTGGTGCAGACTGTTCTGCAGATCTCATTCCTAGACGTTCTGGACATGGTCTCAGCTGGGTGTTCCCCGCTGATCTCTGTTAGACGATTGTTCATGTGTTTTGCCAACATAGATGTCTTGCGAGGGAGAAGTCAGCTGGAATTGACTGGACTTACAAAAGTGTCTTCTGGAGCACAGGAGCAATTGCTCTTCAAATGCTCCCTGCCCAGGAGAGAGGTGTGCAGACTTACTGCCTCAAGTTGACTCTTCTTGCAAGATAAGCAAGGGATTGTTCTGAAACGTGTCTTTTTCCATATTGTCTCATGGCAGCGGGTGTACCATGTACACTGGACGCTGTTCTGAAAACTAGAAACTGGCTGCAGTTAACGTCCATCTCCTTTTGTCTTGAGTTACCGGTCTGGGAACAAGTGAGCAGGAATTGGGAGATGTTGTCTTCAGCTTTTTACTTTTGCCATCGTAATCCACAAATACTCGGTAACTTTTTCCTGCAGCATGGTCAGGCTGGGGCTGCGGTTCCACTGATTTAAACTGACATAAAACTGTCACTGAAAGTGACAGGCTTTCTCTTGCTGCAGTTGTGTTTGGCGGATGAGTTTCAACCTGCTCTGGTTCCCTCAAACCAGTGCAAAGCACAGTTGCACACAACTTTGTGCTGGCATGAAAAGCGATGGAGGAGACAGCAGGAGGTATGGAAGAGACAGGCAAGAGAGGACCACGTCATTCAGCAGCCTCTTTTCTTTTTTCCTTCTTAAAATGTTTATAGGCCTGTGGCCTGGATCCTTCATCTGGCATTCTTGAGCAGCAGCGTCGACTCGTACAGGCTCGTGTCTGAAGTGGCAGGGCACAATGCGGTCTCTGTGCCAAGGACACTGTTATGCCCAAGTGCATCCGGGTGGTGGTACCAAGTAAATCTCTCTCCTATTTTTGATGGTGGCATTGGCCCTGTGAAAGACAATTTTTTTCCAGCCATGGCTGACTGTGAGGCCACCATTTGGGACAAAAATTTTTAGTCAATGAAATTGTCCCACTTCTCCTTCTGTTCAGAACCAGCTCTCGTGGAGCCAAAGCTATTACCCAGATGCTTGTCAGGCAGACACAAAAACACTTTGCATTATGTTTTGGCTTGCTTTTAGGGGACTTCCTGCCAACAGAGTGATGGCATTTGCCCAAGTTTACCGTGAACTTGAGGGCAGATTTCTCTGTTCCTACCCTTGGAACGCTCCAGAAAGCGTTTTCCATTTTGCACAGGATAAAAGGAGCTTCCCTCAGAGGGAGTGCTGATGGCACCATCCCAGGCAGCAAACACAGTACAGCACCAAACTGAACACTGCTCCCCCCTTTTTCGTGAGGAGGGGATGCTCTGAGTTTTTTTATTCTTAAATTATTTTGTTCTTAATTATTCTTAAGCTTGGGCAAGGCTATGCTCAGATTCTCAGAAAGGTTTTTCTTGAAACTTTAAGCCTGGCATGTTCTTTCGCAGCTGGTAGAAAACATCGCTGGTGTGTGACCATGTGATATAGGGCTCCCTTTCCCAAGGATGCTGTAAACGTAGCAGTCTTCTCTTTCTTGGGTATTTCCTCTGTTTGTTAGAAGAGGTGGCTTTCATGGGAGCTAATTCTGTTCCCAGCTGCCGTTCCGGCTCTCTGAGCTTGGTGCTCACATAGAGCTTACAGCTCCGAGCCTGTCTGATGCTGGGTAAGAGGCTGGTACTTCTTTTTTGTTTTTATGAAAAGCTTTGATGCTCTGGCAGGGAAATCTCTGAGCAAAACTCAGCTCCTTGGCTGTGTCTGATTCACCCTTTGGTTGCATCATTATCCACCCATTGGCATCACCAGTGAATATGACAGAAAATATAGCAGTGTTTCTCAGGACTTAGCCTTTTTTGGGCCAGAGAGTGTTTCAACTTCTGACTCTTCCGTAAACCGAGAGTGAGCCTGAAATTGTCTTCAGGTCCACTGGTCCCCCAGTGCGTGTTTAGCTCTGAACTGGTACATCACTTCTGTTGATGCTGTCCCTCAGTGGTTGTTTTTCCAAAGACCCTGCTCACTCTCTGCCTGTGACGTTGCCCTCAGGTTGCTGCAAGCTTTTGTTCCCGGTGGTCAGTGCCAGCTTGGCAGTGGGAAATACTCTCTCTCAAATCAGATATTTAATGACAAACTTGGCTCAGGATGCCCAGTGTTGCCCAACCTTTTCTCTTTCTTCAGCGACTGCAGTGATAGCTCAGAACAGTGCAGTTGAAAACCAGCTTATGTCCATTTGGGAAGGAGGACCGTGTTGAAGAGCATGCAGGACGCTTTTTGGGACAGGGAAGGCTTTTGGGGCAGTGAAGGCAACTAGAATCCCAGTTCTACTTGGCTTTTAGAGGCCTTTTAATGCCAAACTTCTGTTGCCTTTGCACATCTCGCATATTTTCAGCAGGAGGCAGAGCCGGAACATGCTTTTGCCATGAACAAGGTGTTCGCGTGTACTGCTACTGTGCTCAGCCTCCGCGTTTCCTGCTCGTGTACTGTTGTCTTTGGGTGAATTTGAAATTCCCCTCCTTCCCGTCCTGCCAAATGAGCCGCTGGGTGCGTGGGCCGGCGCTCTGCTCGGCTCACCTCCCTACTGCTGGTTGGAAGCCAAGCATCACCAGGTGTACAAATGCACAGCTCAGCCCTGGACATCTTCACTGTGCACTCCATACTTTTAGACATAATATTTACAATTTCACTTGGCCTTGTACGCATAGCTTTATTCCAAATAAATGACTGTACTATATTTTTGCTAGGCTTTAACAGTTTTTCTGTTCTGTGGCCAAAATTGCAGCTGTGCCCAAACTTCTGGCTAGGGCACGTTGTAGAGCCTTTTATGGAGGCCCTGGACTCTCCACACCGTGCTGGGCTTGCAACCAGCCTGCAGCCGCTCCATCTCTCCACGCTGGCACCCCTGCTCAGGCGACAGCCCAGGAGGCTCTTGTGTGCCTCGGCCCCCATGGGTGTCCCGTCCTGCACGGAGGGGGGATTTCAGCCCCATGGGCTGTCGCGTGACAAGGTGGGGGCAAAGCTGCTAGAGAGGATGCCAGAAGCCAGGCCAGCAAATGGCTGCTGACCTCCTGTGATCATCCAGGCGAGTCCTTGGGCATGTGCTGAGTCAGGGGTTGAGTAATTCCTAGGAGCTCTAGGAAGTGTCAGTGGTTAATGAAACCAGGCAATAACATGGCATTAGTGGGTTCTTTTTTCTGGAAATTCCCGTGAAAACGACAGATCTCATGCAGTTGTGGTTGCAAGCGTGCATAGACCCTTTGCATGAGAATGGAGGTGGTGTTCCTGGCACCGTGGCCAGATTGCAATCCAGTCAATTATGGTCTGTTTACTTAAAATGCCACCTGCGGTTTTAGTAGGATCCAGCATTAATGTATTACCCTAAACCGTTGTGTGTTGTTACTGCCTGTTGTTTACAAGGTTGCCGTGAGTCTTCCCAGGAATGGCTGAGCTTGCTTTGACCTCAGTTCTGAGCTTGTGCATCGGTTTGTCTGCAAAGCACTTTGGGATTTCTTTGGAATGGGTAGAGAAGTTTTCTAAAGAACTACTTTTTTAATCTGCTGGATGCAGGCTTGGGTGGGAGCAGTTATTCCCTGCAGAGAAATTCGGCTGCTACAGCTGAGATTGCTTAACAGTGGCAGTTCTCCAGGACATCTTAACTAACTAAGTGCTGCTTCCTACCATTGCATCTGGAGTCCTTGGGAAAGGACATGATCAAATGTGTTAAAAAAGCATCTGTTTTCACAACTGTAGCTAAAATCCCTGGATAGCTGGGTGTAATTTTCCATTGTTTTTGAATGCGTGAACACGTACTGCCCTGTGAAAATAAGGAGTACTTGGAATATGAACTGCAGGCCTGCTTCAGTGCATGGTGGTGTGTGGTGCCAGTGACCTGGTTTTGATGAGTGTGTTCTTGCTTCCTCAGCAAGCAAGAGCCAAGGGACCTTCTCTTAGCAAGAAAAAGTGTGTTGATGGGATTCTTCAAACTGTGAGACAGTGGTTGCAAATACCTGGCTTTGGAGGGAAGGGTGGACTAGACCAATCCCTTTTGTTCATATAAAAAGGCTTTTTTTAGAAACAGAAGGAGGTTTGGAGAGCAGTGGACACCTTCTCAGCTTGGTTTGAAGGAATTGCAAAGGGCAGCTCGAGTGCTTTGTCCTTTGCTTCTCTGGAGCAAAGATCACAGTCTTCTCTTTGCCCTTTGTGGTACAGCTGAGCAGGCTGGCTAGCAAAACTGCCTAGGAACCTTGATTTCCAGCCAAGAAAAATAAAATATGGAGCATGTAACACCTTCATTTGATAGCAGGTTTTGATAAGTTTGGGTATAAGGTGGAATCCAGTCCATTAGGGAAATTGGTTGCGCAAGGCACGAGAGATTTCGGTTTGCTGTGCCCAAATACATGGAGAAATTGGGTTACAACACGGGGAGGTGAAAGTCCCTCCTGAAAATGCTTGGAGGCACGATACGGCCAACCCAGTTCACCTGCAAACAGCCCCGTGCAGGGTTCTGAGATCTGTGATACGGGTCGATTGCACTTTGTCCGAGCCAGAGCAATACTCCTCTCATTCTTCACATTCCTAAACTGTTCACCTTTCCCCACCCAGCTCTTAGCAGAGGAAAAATCTCTAACTCGGCAGGGGAGGCTGAAAACGTCAAGGTATTGTGGAAGTGGGACGAGGGGCTTTTACGGGAGAGAAGAAAGCGGTTTGATCTCACGGGGCAGAATGGCTGTGCTGAAGATGGGCTGTAGCACTAGGAGTCTTCGTTTTGTCTGTTTGAGAATAATGAGGAGTGGCAGAGGTCTTGCAGAAAGATAAATGGTGGTGTGATCTCTGCTGAGAAGTGGTTGCCAGCTCTGTGTATTCCTAAAGGGAGAGCACTCCTGGTATCCTTAGCTGCAAAAATGGAGCTTAAAAAAGAGAGGTTACCTGCCTCAGAGGTGTCTGTAGAGCTGTGGGCAGGAGTTGCAGGAGGCAGAAGTCTCATCAGGAGTAAACGTTGTAGATCTTTGAAGTGTCCCTCGGAAATGTTTTTCTAGCGCATGCAAGCGTGAAGGGGGATTTACGGAAAGGAGGGGTTATTTGACATGTTGGAGGGAGTGGAGGAAATTCAGGAAGTGCTCTTTTAAAATTCCCTTTTAAGGAGCAGTGAACGTACGGTACGAAAGTGCACAGAAAGCAGCCATGACCACACACGGAGCAGAAGTTAGATTTCTCAAGGATTCGGAGTGGGGGGCTAGTTTAATTTAACTTTGGATAATTTAAGACATTGAATACAAAAGTAAGTTTTAAAAATATTTTGAGACGTTTATGTAAAAAGACTGTGTGTTTGTTAAGCATAACATCGAAGGATTTGGGCTGGAAATTAAAGAGCAGTGCAAACAAAAGGAAAACATAGTGCTTGGGGTTTTTCTGTTCTTCTGTGGTCAATTTGCAGAGTGTCTTTTGTGTCTTGATTGTTATTTTCAAACCAGAGTGGCTGTGGGAGACAAGTTCAATGCTATTCACAGCTCTGCTCATATTTTTGGCTAGAAGAAGTTGTATCCAAGGGGCGGGAGAGATGGGGAGCGGAGCTTAGCCCTGTCTCTGTGTTTCGTTCTCCTCAAGAGTTGTGCCTATTGAACACACTCCACATCACACCAAAGCGCGTTCGGAGTTGCCAGATTTGGTCAAGGCTCCCAGAGAAGCAGTCGCCCATGCAGGCAGGTCGTGTCAAAGCCTCCTGGCACACCGCGTATTTCTGCCTTTAGAGCAGCGCGGGGTTCAGATCCAGGCTTTCCGATGGTCTTCTCCATCGCCTTCATGGGGTTTGCTGGGGTTGGATGTGGCCCCTGCACTGTGGCTAACGCTTGCTCTCACCGGCTGCAGGGTTTTGGCTGGTGTGGACCATCATCATCATCCTCAGCTGCTGTTGTGTTTGCCATCACCGACGCACCAAGCATCGTCTGCAGGCCCAGCAGCGGCAACACGAGATCAACCTGATCGCTTACCGGGAAGCCCATAACTACTCAGCCCTGCCGTTTTATTTCCGTATGTACCTATGCCATTTTTCCTGGAGGTGATGGGGAGCAGGGCAGCAGTGAGTTTCCCGTGTTGGGTGGAAGCGGGGAGCAGTGGTTGGGCTCAGCAAGAGGCGGGAGGCAGCTTTGCTGCCTAACCTTGGCTTGTAGAGAGGAGATGGCATGTTCCAGCTCCTGGAAGCATTTGAGCCCTCTTGAGTCTGGAGTTGAACCACACCGGCTACAGCCCCTTCACACCCACCATGATTTGCCTCTGTGAGTGTGGTGATTCCCTGTGTGTTTTTCTGGGAAGGTTCTTAAAATGTCTTGTTCAGGACTTTGTGGATGCTCCTCCTTTCCAGCCTGAACTTGCTGCTGGTGGGACTGAGATGTGCGAAGCGGCTCCACGAAATTCGGTTCCACAGGCTGGGTGGAAGTGGTGCCTCCGCAGGGACCATGCTGGCTCCCGCCCTGTGCTGCAGTTCCCAGATGACGCTGCTGGTGAGCAGCCCTAGGAGCTCGCACAAAGGAGCTGTTGCCCATGGCTCAGGGCAAGCACAATCGCCTTGTGCTCTCCTTCGTGCCCTGCTACACTCTGCTAGAAGAGCAAGTCTCGGCCTTTTGACTGGAGGTTCCACAACTAAGTTTCCTGTAGTGGACGGCTAAATTGCATGTATGAACGTGCTTTTCTCCTAAAACACTTGCGGTCACCTCAGAAATAATCCCCAGCAGCGCTTTCCTCCCCAGCCCCAGGGATACGCAATTGCACCTGGAAAACTGCAGTGCTGTCTTTAAATGGTTCCAGTGCTTAAGTCTGTTCTGTCTATATAGATTATTTTATGCCCCTTAAGAAATAAACAAAATCTTTGATAGATTTGAGGGGCTGTAAGTACAATAAACCAAACTCTCTTGCCAGTACTGCCAATTTATTCTGACAGCACCAGAAAATCTGCATCCAGCATTAAAACAATAACCAAAAGCCAGGATCCTCAGTTCCTCGCAGCTGCTCGTGTCTCTTCATATCTGCACAAAGCTCTGTGGGACGAGATCTTCGCTCTTGAAAGCGGAAACTCGGCTGAGAAGCCAGTGTTGGAGAGGGCTGGCGAGTTACCTCACAGGTTACCTCCAGCCAACGTGGGCCATCCCTTGGTGTGGTTCATGGGGCTGTACTGGGGTACAGGGCTGGGGCGGGGGGGTTCACCTGTTAGCCTGAAGCATAAACTTGAGAGCCAGGAGATCAGGCTGCTGTTCCCAGCTGTGTCTGTCTCCTGTAATGGTGTCCTCCTGTGCCACAATGGCTGCTTCTCAGAAACGTGGCATGTCTCATTTGGGCCAGGTCCTGGCACCGCTTGCAGAGCCCATTGAGCTGTTTGGTGGGAAGGTGCTGGCAGGGGACAGGCAACATACTGGCCTGTATTGCTGACTCCTTTCCTGAGATAAGCTGTTCATGAAATAACTTCTCCTCCTTGCCTCCCGCTTTTAGGGTTTTTGCCAAATTATTTACTACCTCCCTACGAGGAAGTGGTGAACCGACCGCCGACTCCCCCGCCACCATACAGTGCCTTACATCAGCAGTGCGTCCCAGCAGGCAGCAGTAGCACAGTCCCGGACACGCCAAGAAACCTGGCACAGAGCAGCTCGGCAGCGCCCAGCGGCAATAACAGCAGTACTGACGGCACCGGGTCCCTCGGCCTCAGGGACCCCGAGCCCTCCACTGCCACACTGGTCGAGCGAGCAGTTACCAAAATGCAAAGCGTCGAGCCTAGCGGTACCAGCACGGGAGCCGAGCTCGTGGAGAGGGCCGGTCCTGAGAAGGATACAGAGTGCAAGGAGGGACTGCTGAAAGGTTACAGCTCTGAGAGCTTGGAGCAGAGCAGCGCCATTCCTGACGCCAAGGACAAGACGCCGGGCAGGCAGCGCCGTTTCACCGGCGACTCAGGCATCGAAGTCTGCGTATGCAACCGGGGCCATCACGACGACGACCTCAAGGAGTTGGACGGGCTCATTGACGATGCTCTGGACGGGCCCCTGGACTTCTGCGACAGCTGCAGCGGCCGCCCGCATGGGGACGAGGAGGAAGGGCTTTTTAACGCTGCGGAAGAGCAGCACCGCGAACACAACCACCACCACCTGCCCCGGCAGCCGGTGTGTGTACTCTTGAACACAATAAATGAGCAGGACTCTCCAAACTCTCGTACCAGTAACTCCCCCAGCTAAGGTGGCAGAGCAGAAGGGAGAATCGGGGGAAAAACAACACAGAAATAAAAGTGAAATAACAGGATTAAAACTTTAACAGGAGGAAAAGGTGATAGAACTTTCTTTTTTTTAGTTTATTTTTTCTTTCTCCCCCTCCAATATAATTCGGGGAGTAAGCCCCGAAGGCCTGGCTTGCGGGGGACAGGTCGCTCTGGGTTTTGTTAATCGTGTCCGTCCTGCTCCGTGGGGCAGGGACTGGTGTTTCTCAATGAGACCTTCTAACGAATGGAACTTTTCCAATGGTGATTTTGGTGATGGTTATTATGAGTTTGTTGGTTTTAGTTTTCCAGAACACTGCTTTATCTCGCAATCAGTAAAGCTCAGCAAATCTCACCCTGGGAGGATACGAAATCACCATAAGGCTGCAACCTCCAGGTGTCTTCCCAGAAGCAAGCAGCTTCTGACAGTGCCGGCAGTCAGTAGCCCAAGAGTTCTGGTTTGATATAGTGCTCTTGAGGCATTGGGGATTTCTTTTCTTGTCTCTCTTTTTTTTTTTTTTTTTTTGGTGATAAGTTTTCTCGAAGCTGATGAATGCCTGAACACATCAGCCCTATAATCTCTGGTGCTTCAGTGTTTAAGACAGCAGGTAGGAAATTTCCCACTTGAAGCTGGTGACTGAAGAACCAGTTTCTTCCAGAAGGAGTGTTAGTCTACCGCAAGCAGTTGGAAAAGAAAGGGTTTGCAAAAATTTGCCTTTGTATGTCATTTTTAAGGACGAGCTTATTCCTTCAATGCCTCCAAGAGCACAGTTAGAAGTAGAATCCAGGCAGCTGGGCTGCCTTCCAAGTACTGTGGTCTCCGAATGACCTTTTCCCGGTGTGCTGCAAAAGGGCTTGGCTTTATTTTTTTCCTTTTTTTGCACGCCGAGAGCAGCACACTCGAGTTAAGATGGCAAAAAAAGAACAGGGCTCTCTTTGGCCAGCGTGCCTTCAAGCTTCTGCAATGCATGTTGAACAAATGGAGATGAGAGCTCCGTCCGTTGCGAAGGAATGACTTACCATGTAGACGTGGAAGACGTGTGCAGTATTTTTTTTTTCTTTTTGATCCAGAAGTTTGGTGCGATTCTAATGTTGACCACTTAAAACAAGTGAATGTCTGTTTTCTTCTTCTTTTTTTTTTTATGGTGGCAACTGGCTACTGTATAATGTCTGTGAGCGTGTGTGTGTGACTGCAATCCATGCATGCGAGTCCTACTGGTAATATGAAAACCTGCTGTAAGACTGCAAGAAAATTTACTGTAGCTTTGCTTTAATAAACGGTAGAGATTTTGTTAGTAACAACCCGAAGGAAAAGAAAAAAAAAACACGAAGAGCTGAAACTAACATTCCCTGGAGTGCTCGTGTGGAAGAGAGCACAGTGCAGACTGTGTGTCTTGTTCTCGGGTTTTCTCCCCGTCCCTTTTATAATTATGGTCGTGCAGATCATTACTGTTATGGGGGGAAAAAAAAAAATTGAAAACCGAACTTGGACATGTTCAGAGTTGATTGATTGAAAACCAAAATCAGTTTTAAATAAGGTGGAAACCAAAATATAATGCCTTTTCTGATAACTTGCCCACGTGTATGTGTATCATTTGGTCAGTTAAGAACAAGGTTTGTCTTTATTTGTGGGTGTGTTTGGGCTTTTTGCCTGGATGCCGTCACGCTGTGCTGGGCACAGACGGCTGAGCGAGGCGCGTGGCGTTCGCTTCCGCGTGTTACCCGCACGTTTGAGGAGAGCAGCATTGACTCACGGAAGGGCAGCGTCTGGGAAGAGCTCGCTCCTTTGCCCGTCGCAGCCTTTCTCTTCCATCAGAGGAGCTGACGAAGATGGCTCTTCAGCTTGTGTCTCAGGGTGCTCTTAAGAGTGAAGGACTTTGGTTTGGATTCAGGAGACCTCGTTCCCGGGCGCCTGGAGCAGGTGAGTGGTAACAGAGGGGCTGTGTGTGCCCCAGCACCGGGCGGCCACGTCCAGCTGTGCTCACTGACCGCTTCGCCTTTGGAGAAGAGAATTACAGATCCCTGGTGCCACCCCGAGGAATTCTGTACGAATTGGCACCTGGCTTTGGTGTTCGCACCGCAGGGGAAGCTAAAAAAGCACATCAGTCCTCATGGAGTGGGATTTTACTGCTGTAAATCCTGGGGACGGCCCCGTGCCAGCGGGAGACCCTCTGCCAACATTTCTGCTGGCGTAAGGCAAAAATCTCCCCTGTTTGCTTTCCTGCCATCCCGCTAAAGGCGGGGGAACCCCCCCACTTCTTCTCTGGACATAGAGGTGAGTACCAGTAAGCTGAGCTGGGGTTTCCAATCTTGAAAAGTCAGGAAGAAGCAGTGGGTGTGCCTGTTTCATGGCTGCTGGAGGTTTCCCAGGTGTTTAAAGACCATGAAGACAGAAAGAGCGTACAAACCATGTCTCTTACGCTCGTGTTCCTCGGGAGGAGCATGGCTACCAGTGTGGCGCTCAACACTCCAGGCTTTTGGACCTGGACCAGGGGCAGCTGTCGTGGGGACGAGGAGTGGTGCAGGGCAGGACACAGGTGAGCTCTTGGTGCCTCCTTGGGAGAAAACACGGGCAGGCAGAGGACTCCCAGAGCTCCAGCTCTAGAGCTTTAGAAAGGTACTTGATCCTCGCGTGTATCTGTGGAAAGCCTGCGCCATGTCGTCGTGTGTTGGTACAGCCCAGTGCATGGGTGTTGGCTGAAGATGGAGGAGGAGGAGGAGCGGGTCATGTGTCTTGGTGCTCGCCAGCAGCCTGGCTCGAGGCTGGGAAGGCCGAGGCGCAGTCAGGCTGCTCCTTACACAGAGCCGTCGGAGCTTCCTGGGCCAAGAAACCCCAGCGAGCCGCCGGGACAGAAGCAAAGCCAGCAGGCTGCAGTGACCGCCCTGGGCCATGGGGGCTGCGGGCGATGGGGGCTGCGGGCTCATCCCGCCATGACCCACACCCAGCGAGGCTTGGCAGGGCACCGGGGCATGGTCCTGCTCCGGGGGTTATGTCCGCCAGCCTCTCCCCGCAACGTGCTGCCTCCCGGCCCTCGCCCACCCTCCCTGTGCCGCGCAGCCCCGGGAGGTCCCCCCCTCCCCCCTATTCGTGGGGTACCTGGGGTGCAGCGTGGGAGCAGCCCTGAATGGAAAAGCTTCGTCCTTTCCGCCACCACTGGGTCTTCTCTTGCAGACACCCTCGGCCGCAGGGAGACGGAGCCGCTGGTTCCCCCCACTGCCCCCCGAGCCCTGCAGCACCGCTCCCTCCTGCCCTGGCTCCCCCCGGGCGCAGACCCCGAGCGACCCCAGAGGGAGGGCAGGGGCTGTGACAGCAGCAGGGTGACTTCGGCCACAGCCTCGGCATTCCCAGCAGTTGCTGACGCTTGGCAGGCCCAGACCTGGTGGCGGATGTCGAGGTGTCCCCATCGGCTCCCCAGTGGGCATGGCCGCCTCATCCCCCCGGCTTTTGGGTTGCCGGGCTGCCCAGTGCCGGGTCTGAACAAAGCCAAGGGGCTCGTCCAGGGTGGTGGGTTTGCGTGTCCTGGGTCTCGGGGGACCCTGGCTTCTGCCGGGGGCGCGGGGTGGGAGGGAGGAGGGAAGGGGCTGCCCGGCCCCAGCAGCCCTGGTGCAGCTCTCCGGAGGGGTCGGGGGTTTGGGCGCAGCAGCACGGCCCCGGAGCAGCTGTCTGGACGCAACTGCCAGCGGGGTGATTTCAGCAGCGTCTCTGCCCGCTCCCAGAGCGGGAGCAGCCATGCCGGCGGCCGTTTGCCAGCTCTCAGGGTGCGGGGCGGCGGGTGCTGGGCACGGAACACCCCGCGGCAGCGTCTTCTCCCGGTCGGCCCGTTGGGAAGAGGCGAGACGCCCGCGGCAGGGCCGGGCTCGGCGTGATGGGGTTTGCGGCTGGTGGCGGGTCTCCAGGCCCGGGGACGGCGTGTGCCAGCCCTGGCGAGTGTGGAAACCCAGCCGGAGCGTCAGCTTTGTGCGTGTGTCTGCAGCTGGAGGCGTCCTCCGGTTTAGAAACATCCTCACTCCCAAAGTCCCCGTTTCTGCCCCAAGGCACATGCTGGCCTCCAGCACTTGCTGCGAGCCCCTTGGCAATGGCAACGTGTGTGCGAGGTGCCAGCCCGATGCTGACCCTGGCAAGGAGAAGATCCCTCCCCTCACCAAGAGCAGATGCAGTGCCTCAGCGGGGGGGGGGGCACGGAGGTGCTGGAGGTCCCCAGCTGATGGTCCTGGAGGCACTGGGATGCTGCGGTTGCTGGTGACTGCAGGAGACTGGAGAGGAGCCGCCCTGCTATCGTGTGCTGCTGGGGACGGGACGCGGGGCAGGAGAAGGGCCAGGCTGGCAGGAGCCCCCACGGGAATGGACTTGGAGGAGGGAAGATGCTCCCGGTGCTGTGCCGGGCTGCGAGCACATTGCCTGCATCGTCCCCTTGCCGTGCCATGGGCTGATGGGACCCATTTGGCAGTAGATGAGGTGCAGTGGGGAGCCTTGGTGAAGATGCAGCATTGGTGGCTTGCAAGAAAACAGACACTTTGACATATGGAGTAGAAAGTTCAGTGGTGGGGAGGTTTTATGTCCATTTTTGTGCCTGCTACCAAGAGAGAGGGCAGGGGGAAACAGCAAAGGGAGAAAATGTGGGAGCGTGCAGGGCTGCGGGTGTTGCATCACACCAGGGTTGTGTGGGGCTTTCGCCTCCATCCCGGCTGCTTCCCTCCGGGTGCCCTGAGCCATAGCCATGCTGCTGTTTGGTTAAATATTAAGAGGTCAAGTAACAGAGAACCAGAAACCCAATTGCACACTGCCCTCTGCGGCACGGTGGTTTTCGGCAAAAGCAAACACAGCCCCTCTCGTTAGGGGAAGGTTACGCTGCTCGAAGTGACGGCCGTCATCCAGCCAGGCCGTGGGCATCGGTGCTCGGGGCACCGGGTGGGCGGGAGACGCCGCAGTGCCACACGACGCGTGTCAGCAGCCCCCGGCTCTGTGGTGCCCACACAGTGGGCTGGGGCGGTCTGGGTGCCTCTGAGGGGTCCCTGCATGTCTCTGAGCAACGGGACCCAGAGCGGGGGCTGCCCGTGCCTCCCCACAGCAGCTCGCTCGCAGGACGGGGTCTGAGGGCCCTGTGGCCCCACATGGCGCTCGGGTCCCGTCTGAAGGGGGCTGCGGACGCGCAGGCGCGCGTGTACATGTGCGTGCATAGAAGCACAGATGTGTGTGCAGACGTATGTGTGTGCCGGCAGGCGTAAAGGCATCCCGGTGCTTCCGTGTGCGCATGGCACCGCGTGTGCAGGCACCAGTGTGCGTACGCCTGCAGATGCCGGCGTACTGGGGGAGGGGAAGCCAGGTGGGAGCCAAAACTGTGGGAACCTCCAAGCTGTTTCCTTCTCTTTCCCCCCCAAGGAGCGGGCGGGGGTCCCGCGGGCAGGGGTCCCACTGGCACGGCCACGCTGTCCTGGGACGGGGCAGGGGAAGGCAGGGCTGGGGGAGCTCTCGCTGCCCCATGGCGGGCTCAGCTCCCAGACTACATCGTGTTCATTCCCCTGGTTCCCAGCGGGGAAATGGCGGCGGGGGCCAGCCAGCGTCACCCACCCGAACATCTCAGGCACCCTCCCGCCTCCCCCTGCCCAGAAAATAGCCAGAGCCGCGCTGCGTTGGGAACAGCTTTATCCAGACAACTCCGCACGCACGGGGCGGGCAGGGCATCGCCTCTGCGGTCCCGACCCACCCCACCCCACCCCTGCCCCAGACCCAGGGCTCGTCCCCATCACGATGCCGCTCGCCAGGCGTCCCGCAGCCGGGCCTTCACCCGAAACTTCTGCACCTGCAGCACGACGCCGAACTTGCCCTCCAGTGAGGGCAGGGGCTGGCCCTGGGGGCACTCGAGCGTGAACCTCTGCAGCACCCAGGCCAGGAAGAGGAAGAGCTCCATCTTGGCCAGGACTTCGCCCAGGCAGACGCGGATCCCGGCGCCGAAGGGCAGGTAGCTGGGCGAGGGCGAGTGGATGTGCTGGCCCCGCTCATCCAGGAAGCGGCCTGCGAGGGGACGGGGCACCGCTGGCATCAGCAGGGATCGGTCCCTTCCGCCTCTGACCTGCCCGCGTTCGTCACCTGCGCGTCCCTCCCGGGAGCTGCAAGAGCAGGGATGGTGCGGATGCCCTGGCTGGGGGGGCAATGGGACCCGACCTCCCACCACCAAGGATCCCCCAGGCTCAACCTCTCCTGCTGCACCCACCCCACCGTCCCCTGCCCGCCGGGAGGACGGGGAGCCCCCGACCCACCAGGGTTGAACTCCTCGGGCTTGTCCCACTCCTCCTCGTCGTGGTGCACGGACCAGAGGTTGATGACGACCCTGGCGCCCTTGGGGATGGAGTATTCCCCGATGCTGCAAGCAGATGCAGAGTGAGACGGCCGCTCCCTCCCACGGCGTCCCGGCTGCGCCCCGGGGGTCTCACCTGGTGTCGGCAAGGGACACGTGCGGGATGAGCAGGGGGGACACGGGGCGGATGCGCAGCACTTCGCTGATGGTGGCCTCCAGGTAGGGCAGCAGCGGGCGGTCGCTGAGCTGAGGGTGACGCGCCAGGCCGATTTTCTGGTCCATCTCCTCCTGGATCTTCCTCTGGACCTGGGAGGGGAGCAAGGGCTGGGGTGGGAGCCCAGGGAGGGGGGTGGCCTGTGCGTGGGGGATCCCCATGGCAGCGGGTTACACCCAGCGTCACCAGCATGTCCTGGCAGATTGTGCAGGGCAGAAGTAAAATGCTTACAGCCTGATCCTGCTTGTCCACAAAGCCTGGTGTCTCTCTTGCGAAGCCTTCTTAAGAAGGCCAGTGGTATCCTGGGGTGCATCAAGAGGAATGTGGCCAGCAGGTCAAAGGAGGTTCTCCTCCCCCTCTACTCTGCCCTAGTGAGGCCCCATCTGCAGTACTGTGTCCAGTTCTGGGCTCCCCACTTCAAGAAAGATGAGGAGCTACTGGAGAGAGTCCAGCAGAGGGCTATGAGGATGATGAGGGGACTGGAGCATCTCTCCTATGAAGAAGGGCTGAGGGAGCTGGGCTTGTCAGCTTGAAGAAAAGGCTGCAAGCGGACCTTACAAATGCCTATAAATATCTCAAGGGTGGGTGTCAGGAGGACGGGGCCAAGCTCTTTTCAGTGGTGCCCAGTGACAGGACGAGGGGCAAAAGGCACAAACTGAAGCAGAGGAAGTTCCGTCGGAACATGAGGAAGAACTTCTTCCCTCTGAGGGTGATGGAGCACTGGAACAGGCTGCCCAGAGAGGTTGTAGATTCTCCTTCTCTGGAGATACTCAAAACCCACCTGGATGAGGTCCTGTGCGGCCTGCTCTAGGCAACCCTGTTTTGGCAGGGAGGTTGGACTAGATGACCCACAGCGGTCCCTTCCAACCCCGAACATTCTGTGATTCTTGGCACCTGTCTTCCCCAAATCTCCCTGCAACATAGCTGGTGCTGGAGGGGCGCAGACCCTACCTCGGGGTAGTGGAGCAGGTAGAGCACAGCCCATTTGAGCACAGTAGTGGTGGTCTCCACCCCAGCCCCGAAGATGTCCCCCACCGTCATGAGGAGGTGGTCGTCAGTCAGCTCCAGCCCTGGTGCCGGGGGGCTGCTCTTCTCGGCACGGAGCCTCACTTGCAGGAGGGCGTCCATGAGGTCCCTCACTGTGTCCCCGCAGAAGGCTTCCTACCAGGGGACACGTGTGAGCGGGGCTGTCCCGGGCACTGTCCCCTCTGCCCCAGCTCCAGCACCCACAGCTCTGGAGCATCTCCCGAGCACCTCCCTGTCCTGGTCCCATTAGCACCTTGTGTTCGGTGAACTTCTGCTGGAGCAGCTGGTCCCGGACCTTGAGGCATCTCTTCAGCAGGGCCAGGTCCTTGTTGGGGAAGATCTGGGAGAGAAAAGCCCTGTTACAGCCAGGGGCTCCAGCTCAGCCCAGCCTCTGCAGGCCGCCAGGCAGTCGCTCCGTGCCCACCAGGGCGCTGGCTCCTGTGGGACACTGGGGCAGGGACCCTCCTAACCCCAGGGGACTCAGGTAGCCCCCTCCTGCAGCTCCTTCTGAGGTGAGAGGAATGGGCAGCCCCCACGTCCCTGCTCACCTGGAGCCAGGGGAAGATGTCCACCAAGCTCTCCTTGGCCACAGTGTCCACGATACCCTGGCTGTACTCCAGCATGGCCTCGAACTCAGGGTCCCCGCGCCGGTACGAGGAGTTGAAGCAGAGGGAGCAGACCACGTTGGTGACGGCCCGTGTGAGCTCGGGGGCCATGTCCAGGGCCGTGTCCTGCGCAGCGCTGAGCGTCTCGCACAGGGACGCAGCCTCCCGGCAGACTGGGGTGGAGGGGAGAGGCAGGCAAGGGGTGATGGTGGGGCTGAGGGGGTGGAAGGAGGGGGGTCCCCCACTCATCCAGGGTGTGCAGCCTGCAGAGAGCACCCCCCAGCACAAAGGGCTGGGATGGGCAGAAGGGACGATGCTGGGTGCTGGGGAGGGGCGGAGGGGACGGAGACGTGCAGGGAAGTCTCGGTGCGCGGCTCAATGCTCCTCCTGGCTGGAGCGAGGAGCCCGGGGGAGCAGGAGCTGGCTCCGTGCCTCAGTTTACCCGGCTGTGAGTGAGGAGAGCCAAAGCTCCAGGTGGAAAATGCGTGGGGAGAGGCATCGGGGAAGTGCTGGGGATGGAAGGAGAAGGACAGAACAGAGCCCCTGCTAGGCAAGCCGGGGGGATGCCGTGGTCTGGGCTGAGCCAGCGAGGCTCCCCGTGGTTCCCAGGGGATCACGGCACGGAGGAAAGAAGAGCCCGGCCCGGATCAAGTGTGGGAGGGAGACAGAGGCAGGAGTGAGCCCGAGGGGTGGTGGAGGGCACTTACTGATCCTCTCGAGGGTGAGCGAGCCCTCCCCGAACATGGAGAGGGCGGCGTGCACCAGCTTGCGCTGGAACTTCCAGAGGGGCCCGTAGCTGGCAAAGGCGATGTCCTTGCCCCCCCGAGACAGCAGGTCTGTGGTCACCTGTGGGACAGGCAGCCCCAGGGTCACCCCACCGCAGGGCAGCCCTACGGGGGCCGTGTGTCGGTGAGGGGTGATGCTGGGGGGGTGGATGATCGCCTGGTCTCATCCTAGTGGTGGTCTGGGGGGCTGAGGGTTGGTGCTGGGGGGCAAAGCCCGGGCCATGAGCTTTGCTTTCCCCCACTGAGGATCAACAGAGAGGTTTGGGGACAGAACCCCGGGTCAGGGGATGGGGTGCCCGGGAAACCGAGTGGGTGCAGGGAGCGGTACCTGAACCCACGTCCCCATGCCCTGGGCATCCTCTGGATGGAGGACGGCAGGATTCGCCCCGGGGAACCGGGCAGAGGGGGGCTGCCCCTACCATCGCCTCGCTGCAGGCAGGACGGGGAGCGGAGCCAGACCCTGCCGGGTGCCGGCGCCTTTCTCGGGAGCATCCCCCAGGCCACCCCATGCCCCAGTGCAGGGGAGGGGGGCGAGCCCCCCCCAAAAACCCGCCACAAACTCACGGTGCGCGGCCGTCCGGCGAACGCCTTCCCCTTCTTCAGCAGCACCTCCCTGGCGTGCCGGTGGCTGTTCACCACCACCACGTAGTGGGAGCCCATCCAGAGACCGTAGAGGCTGCCGTAGCGGCCCTGCAGACGCCAGAGCCGCAGGTGGAGCTGGGGGTGCCCGGCCAGCTGCAGCAGGCTCCCCACCACCGGCAGGGCCGGCAGGCTCCGCGGGCGCCCCGCACCCGTCCCCGCTGCGGTCCCCGTTGTCCCCGGGGCGGCTCGCCGTCGCGCCAGCCCCCAGGCGCAGAGCAGGGCCAGGGCCAGCAGCAGGACGCCCGGCAGCAGCATGGCGGGGACGGCTGGTGGGGATGGCTGGCGCGAGGGTGCTTTATAGCGGCTGCGGGGTCGTCGCCTTGACCCCGGGGCGGGCTCGCAGCTTCTCGGGGGGACGGGGAGGGGGGAACCGGGCGCTGGGCCCTCGGCCAGCTCCGCAGCTGGGCACCCGGCGGGGGGCGAGGGCAGCGGGGCCACGGCCGCGGGCTGCGGGCCAGGGGACGCCCGGAGCCGAATCCGTCTCCTCGGGGCTCCGTCCCCAGGGCCCTGTGGCAGGCGGGGGGTGCGGGGGCCGCTGAGCCCTCGGGGTCTCCCCGGGCGCCGTGAGAACGGCTGGGGAGCGGGGGGGCATTGGGGTCTGTCCTCGGCCTGGGAGACCCTTGATGTGCCCGGAAGGGGATGGGCAGTACGGGGCTGGGACCACTGGGCAGCGCTGGGGAGCGCCGAGAAGCCCTGGGCAGTGCTGGGCGGGCACTGGGCGGCACTGGGAATGCTGAAAAGCCCTGGGCAGCCCTGATCGTCAGCCCTGGGCAGCGCTGGGCAGCAGTGGGCAGCGCTGGGCAGTCCTGATCAGCACTGGTGAGCACTGGGCAGCGCTGGCCAAGCAGCGGTCAGCGCTGAGAAGCCCCGGTCAGCACTGGGTAGTGCAGGGCAGCACTGGGCAGCCCCGGGGTGCGTGTGCCCGAGGCGATGCCCGAGTCTGGGGTGTCCCGGCGGCGGCCACGGGGGAACCAGAGCCCGGGGACGGCCGGCCCGGGGCAGAGGCAGCCCCTCCGCCGCGAGCCCTCCGCCTTCCCGACTCTTCTGGCCCCCGGCGCTCGCCGTAGCGGGGCGCGGAGGGGCGTGGGCAGTGTAAGATGGCGGCGGGGGGCGCGGCGGACGCCCAGGCGCGCTTCGGGCACTCGGTGAAGGGGCTGCTGACCGATAAGGTGACGAGCTGCGGCACCGACGTGATCGCCCTCACCAAGCAGGTGCTGAAGGGCTCCCGCAGCGCCGAGGTGAGCGGCGGGCGCCGACGGGCGGCCGACCACAGGCCCCGGCGTGCGGCGGGGCGGGGCGGGGCACGGCGGGCGGTCAGGCCCGGCCCCGCTCGGCTCGGCCGCCCCCCGGGACAGCGCCTGTCGGGGGCGGAGCGGGCGGGCAGCTGCGGCCCGGCCCAGCCCCGCCGGGTGCTGAGCGGCGGCGGCGGGGGCGGCCTGGCGGCGCGGGGCATGCTGGGAGTTGTAGTCGGGCGCGGGGCATGCTGGGAGCTGTAGTCTTTCGGGGGCACCCCTGGGGCTGCGGGGGTGGCTGGGCCGGCGGGGCATCGCCGCGGGGTTCCTGGGGAGGTGGCGTGGGGCGGGGGCTGCCCCGTGACATCCCCCCGGTGTGGCAGACTGGAGCGGCGCCTGGGTCCCTCCCCAGGCCTGCGTGCTCCCAGGGTGGGCACTGCACGGTGGGGCTCCCTGC
Organism: Opisthocomus hoazin; assembly: GCF_030867145.1. Classification (NCBI taxonomy): domain Eukaryota; kingdom Metazoa; phylum Chordata; class Aves; order Opisthocomiformes; family Opisthocomidae; genus Opisthocomus; species Opisthocomus hoazin. The sequence goes on from NC_134419.1 coordinate 65,692,441, forward strand.
AGGCCTCCCGGGCCCCCCGGGCTGTCGGGCCTGCTGAGCGGCCGTCGTGGGCGTCTGGGGAGGCGCGGAGCTCCCGCCTGACCCACGCGTTTTGTCTGCTAGCTCCTGGGCCAGGCCGCCAGAAACATGGTGATGCAAGAAGACGCCATCCTGCACTCAGAAGACGTAAGCGGAGCTGGTCCGCTGGAGCAGCGGTGTTTCTGGCGGCCGGGAGGAGAGGGGGGTTGTGAGGGCAGAGAGGCAGACACGTCACTGGAGCCCTGGGGAGAAATACATGAGTTCAGGCAGCAGGGCTGGTGGCCGCCATAGTTCAGCGCTTCTTCAAACCCATGTGTGCTCCCAGGGCCACCTCTGTGGGAGAGCTTGAGGGACCGTGGGTCACAGAATCACAGAATGTTCGGGGTTGGAAGGGACCTCTGTGGGTCATCTAGTCCAACCTCCCTGCCGAAGCAAAGCACTCGGTGTCGGCGCCTGTCGTTGGGAAGGAAGGGGGGAGCATCCCGCTGCTGGCAGATACTGGTGGGGGTGTGGTGGAGGCAGCGCAGAGGTACAGTGATGGCCGTGCTGGAGGAACTCCCCGGGGCATTGGGACAGCTTGCCCTGTGATCCTGCTGAACTGCTTCCATCCGACGTTCATTCTTTGTCTCATTCTCCACAGAGCTTAAGGAAAATGGCCATAATAACCACTCACCTGCAGTACCAGTAAGTGGCGGGCACCACACTGTCTCTGGGGAGCTGGGTGGGTCCCTCCATCCCTGCCCGTTCTACTTAAAGACCTTGCGTGAAGCCCGCTCAGACCAGTCCCTCTTGCCTGGCTCCTCAAAGCTGAGCACACCCTGGAGCTGGGGTCTTCCAGCCCTCTCCAGCTCCACTGGTGCAGCTCCGGCTGTTCTGGGGTGGGAGCTGAGGTTGTTGCCTCCTGTGTACCATGGACTGTGTATCCCGCGAGAGTGTGTGATGCATCGAGGGCTACAGGGAGAAGCCAGTGCCACTGCTGTCCTCTCAGGGCTTCATCTAGAAATACACCGGGGTTTTGGCCTCCTGAGCCCTCGATCGAATCCATTTTCTTCAACATAAGACTAACCCTGTTGCCGAGATTTTGGGTTTCTGATGCTCTTGTCTCCTTTTCTCATCCAGGCAAGAAGCAATTCAGAAGAAGTGAGTACTTAGCTGAAGGAATGCCAGGAGGATCTGGGGAACACGTGTGGGCGTTGATGGGAAGGGAGTAGGGTGGGGGGAAAACAGAGCGAAAAGGTTTTTGCAGCTGCCTGCGTAGCAGCTGCTGGCCCAGCGGGGTAGGGTTTCGGTACCGTGAAGAGGTGGGAGTTTGAGTGAAGGGGTGATTTCTACCAAAACTTCGTTTCATTAACGTGACCAGGCCTGTGAGGCTGGTTGTGATGGGAGGTGAGGGGGGCGTAGAGCGGAGCTGTCTGCTTGTGGGCTCACAAAATGAGGGGTGCCCTGTGGGGCCGCAGAGGTGGGCTGGGGAGCCCCGGGGTTTCTCTTCGCTGCATTGTCAGCGCTGGAGCCGCTCTGGTCCCCAGTCTGGGCAGCAGATCTCACCGCCAACCTCTCCTTGCTTGGTCCCCAGCGTCGAGCAGTCGTCGAACCTACAGGACCAGCTGAGTCACTTGCTGAAATGAAGCGTGGCTGAAGGCACAAGGACATCTTGACTGGCCCTGAGGGCTTCAAAGCGTCCTTTCCCCCCTCCAGACCCCAGGGTTCAGAGCTGTGTCTGGGTGGTGCTGGACGTCGGCCAGGGTGTGCAGAGTGTGTGTGTCCGGACGCGTGGGCCCCTCTCACATGCCTCCATCCTCGTCTCTGCTCCAGATGCTCGCCTGCTTGCCAGCGCCTGACTGAAACAAACTTACCCGAAACTTTATTCCCCCCAACAATTCCCGTGTCCGCTTCCTTCCCGTGTAGCGCGAGGAGCTCAGCCCGCGTCAGCGCCCCTGGCAAGAGATGCATAAAATCGAGCCGTGGCTGTGACGTACAGGCGCCTGCAGTTTGACGCGGGGCTGTGCTGGGTGGCACCGAGCGCCGTGTGTGTAGGGGATGCCGAGCAGCGGGAGCTGCGAGTGCCTGGGTGGGTGGGAGAGGGGCTTTGGCGCAGGCTTTGGTGCCAGTCCCGGGTCCAAGTTTCTAAGGGCGGGAGTCTGGGCACAGACCGCTGTCGCTGCTCCAGCTGGACGCAGTTTGGCCAGGGTCCTGCTCGGGGGTTATCTCCTTTTCCACTCTGCCAGAGTTTGGAACGTCATCCCCTTGCCAGGCCATCTGCGCTGCCTTTGGCCTTCAACTGCGTTCCCCTTCTGGGCTGGATGGAGCAGCTTTGGCTGTGGTGTGCATCCGTGTCTGGTCGGGAAGGTGTCCAGAGGCCCGGCCAGGATCACGAGCTGCTGTGCTCAGTTCTGCCGCGCTTCGTGTCGGAGGGCTAGCGACCGGGCTCCTGTCCGCACCCCGGGAGCGACATCAGGCCCAGGCTATAAATACTGCCTCTTGTTCTCAGCAACTCGCTTATCTGGAGCACTTGGAGCGCACGGGAAGCGCTTGTTTGCCCAAGTGTGCCTTTCACCAGCCGATATGGGAAGGCAGGCTGAGCGTGGGCATCGGCTCGGCCTGCCGCCTTCCTCCTGCAGCGCTGCTGGGGTTTGGCTCCCGCGCTGCCGAGCCTGCTCCTGGGCTGGGTTGTGCCGTCCGCTCTGGTGCCAGTGCCTGCTTGGGCTTCACCCGCCGGCACCACAGCTCCCGTGTCCCCGGGAAGGGACCACCGTTAGCCCGGGGACCACGGCGGGCGTTTTTTGCCTGATCCCCGGCTTGGCAGATGCACTGTGGGGGTGAGGGTTTCCCCCGAGTGGCTGGAAAAGCTGCGACTCGCTGGGAATAAAAGCTGCTCCGAACGCCGCCAACCTGCAGCGGAGTTGGTGCTGGATGCTGCTGCTGGCGCTGCCTGTGCGGGGGGCAGACTTTGGGGCGATGGCTCTCTGCGCCCCGCTGACCCCGTCCTGCTTCGGCTCGGGAGCGGCTGTGCCGACACGGGGGGTCATTGCTGCGGGGGGCTCGTCCCATCCGAGCAGCCCTGCGGCCCGAAAACCGGGGTCTCCCTGTGCTTGGGGCCCGCAGCGACAGGGCTGAGCCATGGGGGTGCAGAGCTGGGGGGGGGCAGCGGGAGCCGAGCCCGGGGCCCTGCGGGGCGGGGATGCGGCGGGGCCGGCGCCGGGGCGGTGCGGGGAGCCGGGGCGGAGCGCGGGCAGGGCAGGGTCCGGCCGAGGCCCCGCAGCCGGAGGCAGTAAGAGAGCCCTGGGGCTGTGCTGCGGGGTGCTGCGGGTCCCCCTGGGCCGAGGGCTCTCTGCGGGGCGGGGGGGTGCGGGGTGGGTTCCTGGGGGCTCGTCTCTGCGGGGCAGCTGGGGCTGTGGTTTGGGGGGAGGGGGTGTTGTGAGGCTCCCGCTGGGCTGCGGGTTCGGGGTCTCCCTGGGTGCTGCCGGGGGGGGGTGGTGCAAAAAGCGCTCCTGTGCGCGGGAGAAGCGGGGGGGGGGGGGGTGTTGGGGGCCGGCGCGGTGCCCATCGCCGCAGCGTCGGGCCCCGGCCCCGCGTTCCCGTTGCAGTGGCAGCCGCCGGCGCCGGGCAGACCCACCGGGAGGTGCAGGTGCGGGGCGCGGGGAGCGGGGGGGAGCTGCGGGGGGGGGAGCGGACACACGGCTCGGGGCTCCCCGGGGGGGCCGAGCAGCCCCGCGTTTCCCTGCCCTCGGCCCCCGCGACCCTGTCGGTCGGGGCAGTGGTGGCTGCGGCCTGCGGGGCCGGGCAGGCGCCGCGGGGAGCGGGGAGGGCGGGGGCAAAGGGCTCTCTGCCCAGCCTGACGTGTAGCTGGGTGCGAGCGAGAGCTCCGGTGCTGGAGGGCACCCAGGGCCCGGGCGAGCCGAGCGTGGGCATGGATGGCTTTTTGGAGCTGCCGGGGCGCAGCTCCCCGCAGCCCGGCCGCCCCGGTCCCTCCCGCCGCAGCATTACTACGGCAAGGAGCTGCAGAAGTCGGGGGACCTGAAGACCAACGCCTGCGTCACCCCGGCCAGGCCCCTTCCCCAGGCGGTGAGAGATGCTCTGGGGCGCGTCCACGAGGAGGTGGTGGCCAGGTAACCGCCGGGGTCTCCCCTCTGCTGTCTGCCGTGCCGTGGGCCGCAGCCCCCCAGAACCCCCTGCCGCGGGGGGCACCTGCGCCCGGCTCAGCCGTGGCCCCCCAGGTACTACGGCTGCGGTCCGGCCATCCCCGAGCGCCTGGCAGCGTGCCGCGTTCTGGACCTGGGCAGCGGCAGTGGCAGAGACTGCTTCGTGCTGAGCCAGCTGGTTGGGGAGCAGGGCCACGTCACCGGGATAGACATGACCGAGGGCCAGGTACGGCGTGGAGCGGGGGGCTTCCCCTCGTCCCCTCAGCATCCCCCCGCTACCATTCCCTGCTTCCTCCCAGGTGGAGGTGGCGAAGAAGCACATTGCCTACCACATGGACAAGTTTGGCTACCGAAAGCCAAATGTGGAGTTCCTTCAGGGATACATGGAGAAGCTGGGTGACGCCGGGCTGGCCGACGAGAGCTACGATATTGTCATGTAGGTACCATGCAGGGCACTGCCACCCCCGGTCCTGCTGCCACCAGGGGCCGTGGGCTGGGGTTCGGGTCCACGTCCCACCAGGTCTGCTCGCTTCAGGAGTACACGCTAGGAAAGAGAAAATCCCGAGGCAGAGTCTAGGCTAGAGGCTGGGAATATAGAAACTGCCCTTTTCGTGGTCAAATCGGCATCTCCAAACCCTGCATGAAGTGATGAGATGTGCAACATCTGATGGATGTGCAGCAGCCAGTGATACTGAGCATGCAAGAGGGTGAAAATGAGCCTCGGTCTCCTCATCCCCAGCTCCAACTGTGTGGTCAACCTTGCCCCGGACAAGAAGGCTGTGCTGCAGGAGGCCTATCGCGTGCTGAAGGTAACACCAGGGCCAGCGCCTGTGGCGGGAGCGGAGCGGGGTTGGGGTGGCCTGCTGTTGGGGTGCCACTGGGATGCAGCAAATGGGGTCCATCAGGGTGGGGACGTGGGACAGGGCCAGGGGAGGGCACCTCTGCAGAGGGTCCCGGAGCAGGGTAGCACTTGGGGGTGCTGGGTTCTCCCTGCCCTTTTGTCCCATTGCTTCTTGGGGTCTCCTTTCACTCCTCACTGCCTTCCAGCCCGGGGGAGAGATGTACTTCAGCGACGTCTATGCCAGCCGGCGCCTGAGCGAGACCGTCCGGAAGCACAGGGTGCTGTGGGGTGCGTAGGGCTCCGGGATGGGGGTGGCATGGGGTGGGGGGACCGGACCTTTGCCTCCATCACCCATGTCCGTGGTCTCATGCCAGCGGAGTGCCTGGCGGGAGCCCTGTACTGGAGAGACCTGTACAGCATTGCCGAGGAGGTGGGGTTCAGCCCCCCATGCCTGGTCACCGCCACCCCCATCACCGTTGGCAACAAGGAGCTGGAGAGCATCATCGGTGAGGGTCCGACCAGGGAGCATCGGCTTGGGGCAGCCACGGGGAGCTGTGCTGGAATCCCAGGCTCTGCTGGTTTCCAGCCCGGGTGCTAGGTGCCCAGCCCACCAACCTCTCCCTCGCAGGCGACTGCCGCTTCGTGTCTGCGACTTTCCGCCTGTTCAAGGTGCCGGGTAGCAGCCGGGCCGGCCCGGGACAGGTCGTCTACAACGGCGGCATTGTGGGGCATGAGCGAGAGCTGGTGTTTGACGCCAACTTCACCTTCAAGGTGCGGCGTGGGGCTCCCCTGGATGCCGAGCAGTCCTGGTCTGTAGGGCTGGGGATGGGGCAGAGCTGACCAAGCAGCGCTGCTTCCTCTGTGATTCTGGGGGTACCCTTTGGTAGGGGGGGGGGATGGGAGCAGGGGGGCTGTTTAAACCAGGGGAGCTGCAAACAGGGACAGGAAAGGGAGCCAGACCTGTGCATTGCATTGGGGTGGAGGTGGGAGCAGGAAGTCTGTGGTGGCCTCACAAGGGGGCTTGGAGCCAGCTGCTTGGTCATTATGGTGCTTTCTCAAAGTTTTGGGTCGGGCTATGCCCCTGCTTTTGTCCCCCACCCATCCTCTGACTGGGTGTGTGGGTCCCCTCGGCCGTGTATCCTGGACCCCAGCCCTGTGACCATCATTCTGTCCCCAGGAAGGAGAGGTGGTGGATGTGGATGCTGAGATGGCCGCAATCTTGCAGAGATCTAGGTTTGCAGAGGAGTTCCTGATCCGAGCTGGTGGGGGCAATGCTGCCGCACCGCAGGGCTGCTGTCGCAAGGGGGTGAAGGTTGGTAGCAGGCAGCTCCACAGCTGGCTTCAGGGATGGGGTCATGGGTGTCCCGTGCCATCAGAGTTGCCCTGGGGTAGCAGAGGGGCTGTGGCACGCCGCCGAGAGTCCTTCTGGGCCAGGCAGGAGCCCATGGGGCACTGAGGGTGGTGCCTGGTGCCTGAGTGTGGGCCACTGCACCCCAATGTGGGTTGGAGCCCTCCTAAGGAGGGGTCTGCCCTAACCACCAGGCATCAGAGCCCCTTGCACCCCCCAACAATTGTGTCCACGGGGCTGCAGGGGCTGACAGCTGGACCTGCTTACTGTCTCCCAAGGGGAGACATCCTTCGTCCAGGAGATGGCTGGGCAGAGCCTGCCTCAGGGAGGTGAAGGCTCGTCCTCGTGGCTCCTTCCTCCCCGCCTCTCTCCCAGCACCTCCCAGCAGCTGATGTGAGCTTGTCCCTGGCTCCCAGCCCTGACCCCGGCAGCGCAAAGCACTTCTATCTGCTGGAAGCCTCTCTCCTCCTCCCCTCGGTGGTCCTTCCAGCTTGCAGATGGGCCAGGAGATGCCGGGAAGTGGGCATCCTCAGTACATGAGGGAGATAACGCCCTGCAGCTGCATGTCCCTGAAACGCAGCCTTGTACTTGGGGAGGGGGAGATGTTCTTGGGTCCCTGTCCTAGCAGCAGGCATTTCTCAGATAAAAGCAGAGCCAAAGTCCCAGAGAAGCTCTTGGCTTCCTCCTCGTGGCAGGGAAAAGCGGCTCGAGTGGCCTGGGGGCTGCCCCCACGTTAGCCATGGAGGGTCTGCTTGGGCAGGGAGCGGGTCAGGGGAGATGCCGCTTTCCTGAGGTACCTCTGGCTTCCCTCTGGCCCGATCCTGCCCCGGGTTGTGCTCTGTCTTCCAGGAGAAGATCCGCGATCCCTTCCAGCTGCTGGAGCGGCTGGCGGCCCTGGGTGCTGCCTGCCATCCCGGTGGTACCTGTGGTCCCCCGGGGTGCTGCCGAGCGGCGAGCGATGCCCCTGCGCCGGCGGATGCCAGTGGGGCTGGGGGATGTGGCCCCAGCGGCGTGTGGCTTCCACTGGAGAGTGAATAAACGGCTGAGCCCAAGGGCTGCGTGCTGGTGGCCGGGACCGCGGGGCCCGTGGGGTGCTGTGCGTCGCTGTCGGGGCTGGGTGTGCGCGGCTGCGGTGAGGACGGGCAGCCGTCCCCGTGGGTCCCCTCGCTGCGGGGGTGGCAGTGGCTGCTTGGCTCGGACACGCAGGCGGGGGTGGTCTCTGCGGGATGGGGGGTCGGGGGTCCCCGCGCGTGGGGCGGCAGGTCTGGTGTGGGTTTGCCAGCGGCTGCGCGCCGGTGTTGAGCCCACGGAGCAGGCGGAGACGTTGGCAGAAGGCACCTTGGCAGAGCGGGGCCCTGACCCTGCGGTGTGCTGCCCTGTGCCCGAGCTCCAGCCTGAGGTTTTGGGAGCCCGCAGCCCGGGTGCGAACGCCTCCGAGAAGCAAAAGACGCAGCAGTACGCAGCCCAGATGCTTTTTTCCTTCTTTCGATCTCCCCGTGCCAACCCTCCGCACGCAGGGAACCGTGAGCATCCAGCAGGCAAATTCCGTGCAAGCTGGCAGCGGCAAACGAGCATCTCCCCGGGGGCGCGGGCGAGAGGGACCGACCGGTCACCCCCCGGGGCTCGGCCGGGGCTGCTTTGCCGTGCAGAGCTCATCCCGGCGCAGAGGGATGTCCCCGTTATTTGCGTTCAGGGTGGGGGATGCCCCTTGCGCCCGTCCCCATGCCCTGTCTCGGTTGCAGCCCATTCCAGGAGTCGGGAATTTCTCTTCCTTTCCCTGTGCAGCTGTTTTCAGTCTCTCCCCATCGCTCTCTGCCCAGCTCCCTGTCCTCCCTCCGCCCTGCTGCTCATCCCTGGTTTTCTCCCTGCGCTGCTGAGGTTCGTGTTTTCCGCTGGACTCTGTCTCGCGGGAAAGCCCTGAGTCCCCCGCACGCGTCGCACCCGCAGAGTTCTGCGGGGAAACGCGGCGATGCGGGAAAGCAGAAAGCGGGCTGGCTGCATCCGGCAGCGGGCGGGGAGTGAGGGCTTCCAGGCTGCGGTGGGAGGCAATGAGCTGCGCTCCTGCTGCCCTGCACGAGCCCCCCGTGCCCCAGCCCGCAGAGGGTCTGTGGGAGAGGCTGGGGGCTGCTGCCTGACCCCTTGGGTGAGCAGCGGAGCTGAGGAACGAGGGACCGTTCCCACCCCTCCTCACGCACCGGTTTTCCAAGAGGGACCAAATTTCCACTCGCCGCCATTTAAAAAGCATCTTCCCGTGGGGAAAGAGAAAACACGAGCGACAAAATGTTTGGGTTCGGAAAGAAAGGTGGGCAAGCGCCAAGAGTGCTCTGCGGTAGCACAGCGGTGGCTGCGGAGGGTCCCGGCGCAAGGAGGGCATCTCCAGACCCTCTGGAATGAAAAGCGTGAGCGGTCGGGTGACGCCCGGCTGACTCCCGGTGACTCCTGGCTGGCAGGAGACCCAGAAACAGGTGTGACGGCCCAGCAGGGTTCGCCTGTCCTCTGCCCGCCGCGGAACGGGGGAGCGGTCGGTTCAGAGTTTAGAGATGAGCTGGCTTCGCACCGGCCTCAAGGGCGGCCATGCCCGGGCAGGCGGGAGCAGCTCTGGAACGGTGTGGAAGGACCTCACCGACGGGACCTCGGGAAGGACCTGCTGCGAACGCAGCCTGGCGCTGCTTGGTCCCGCTCGGCGCAGCTCTCTCCCGCCATTTCTCACAAAGGCTTTCTCCAAGTCCCCCGGCAGCCCGTCCCGGGGGGTCGGCGGCAATTAGCTCCTGCAATCAAAGAGAGCCTTCCCAGGGCGAACGGAAGAGCGGATGGGGTGGGGTGGGGGGGTCCTACCTGCAGACCCCTGATGAAGAAGGCAGGAGGCCCTGCCGCGGCTTTTCAGCTCGCCTGGGGAGAGGCGCCCGCAGCGAGGTGTCACGTCCCCCCCCGCATACGGAAAAAGGCCACGGCTAAATGCCACCGCGTTTGCGCAGCACGGGTTTTTTTCCAAATTCTCAGCGTTTCTGGGAGGAAGCAGCGAAGAGGACTTGACTTTGATTTCGAGCGTTAGAGCGGGGGGTCCTCAGCAGGCTGTGGGGTTGGGGGTGTTGTTTTGGTTTCGGCTGCCGCCGGCAACAAAAGTGCCACGCGGCCACCCCTCCCCCCGCCGCGGTGCGGAGGAGAATGGAAAGAAAGAGGCAGAAACCGGTGGGTCGGAATAAGGGCAGTTTAACAGAACAGCAAACAGAGGGAAACAGGAACAACAACGACACAGATAAGGAGAAAACACAACAACGAACCGCAGGAACCAGACAGCCGCTCTCCCGAACCAGACCGGCGCCGCGCCCCCCCAAGCCACGAGCGAGTCCCTGCCGCGCCGCCCCCTCCACCGGCACCCAGTGTGACATCACAGGGTATGGAACACCGGGCTCTGTTTGGCCAGGTGGGGTCAGCCCCCACCCCCCGGCTGTGCCCCTTCCTGGAGTCCGGTGAAAATTAACCCTGTCCTGGCCAAGGTGTCACGTCTGCCCGGCTTTGCTCGTGCATGCACAGCCCTGGAGTTTTCGGCCCCCCCAAAGCTACGAAAGGAGGAGGTCCCGCAGCTCCACCCCGTGTGAGGAACCCCAAAGCCATCTGGCTGGGTTTTTCGGTGACAGCAGAGATGGGCCAAACCCCCTTCTGCCGGTGTGGAGCTCTGCAGGGTTGGGGTCCTCTCCCTGCGGGCGGGGAGGGAGCTGTGAGGGCGGCAGCCAGAAGCTGTGGTGCTCCGAGGTGAACGCGAAGCCACCCCGGGATCACGGAGTGCTTTGGGTGGGAAGGGACCTCTGGAGGTCACCCAGCGAGCAGGGACATCTTCAGCCAGCCCAGGTTGCTCAGAGCCCCGTCCAACCGGGCCTTGAGCGTTCCCAGGGATGGGGCCTCCGCCGCCCCTCCGGGCAGCCCGTGCCCGTGCTCCCCCGCCCTCACGGTGAGAGCCTCCTCCTCCTCCTCCTCCTGCCCGGGGCAGACCCGCCCCGCTCAGTGCGGAGCCGCCGCCCGAGCCCCGCCCGCGGTGTTGGCGGGGGTCTCTCCGCCCGGGGCCCCTTGCCCCCTGTCCGGGGGAGCTGAGGGGGGGCTGGGACGGGACCGGTTGGTGGCCGCGGCCCCGCGCCCCGCCGGGCCATCCCGCGCTGCCCGCTGCTCTGCCGTTCAACCCCCTGTTCCCCCCGAGGAGCCCCGCCGCGCGGGGGGGGGGGTGCACGGGGATGCTCCCCGCCGGGCTGCGCGGGGCCGCCAGGGGGCGCTGCGCGACCGCCGGCCATTGCGGCGCGGGGACGCGAGGGGGGGGGCGGGTCTGCGGGCAGCGGCGGCTGCGGCGCGCGGGGCAGGGGCGGCGGGGGGAGGGGTGCGGGCCCAGCCCGGCCCGACCGGCCTTCCCTCCCCCCAACCCCCCTCCCGGCGCGGGGGCTGGCGAGCCGCCCCTCCGGGCGCCGCACGCGCCGTCCCCGGCCCGCCGGCCGCCCCGAGCCGCCCATTGGTCGCGCCCCTCCGAGTCTCCGCCCCGCCGGCCCCGATCCCCGCCGCCGTTGGCCGCGGCCGCGCGGCCGGCCCCGCCCCCGCCCGCCTGGCGTACACACCGGTGTCACGCGCCCCCCGGGCCGGGGAGGCGGGGCCGGGCGGCGGGGCGGGGCCGGGCCTCAGTCGGCGGAGGGGGAGCCGGGTGCTGATTGGCCGGTCTGGGCGCCCGCGGGGCGGGGGCGAGGGGCGGGGCGGGGCAGCGGCTTGAGGCGGCGCTCGGCTCGGCCGGGCCCGGCAGTCGCCGCCTGTCGGATCCAGCAGGCAGACGTGTCCGCCGCCTCGCCCGCCGCCACCGCCGCCGGGGGAGCCGGGCACGCCGCAGGCGCCGCGCGGCGATGAGGGGCCGCGGCGCCGCCGAGCCCTGACTAAAGATGGCCGCGCTGCCCGGTGGGAACATGGCGGGGGGCGGCCGGGGGGCGCGGGGGGTGGCGGTGCTGCTGCTGCTGCTGCTCGGCGGCTGCCTGGCCCGGCGTCCCGCCGCCGCGGCCGCCGCGCCGCCCGCCGTCGTCCCCCCCTCGGCGGCGGAGGAGACGGTGATCATCGGCCTGCGGCTGGAGGACACGGACGACGTCTCCTTCATGGAGGGGGGCGCGCTGCGGGTGAGCGAGCGGACGCGGGTGAAGCTGCGGGTCTACGGGCAGAACATCAACAACGAGACCTGGTCGCGCATCGCCTTCACGGAGCACGAGCGGCGGCGGGGCGGGCGGGCGGCGGCAGCGGCGGGGCGCGGGGGCGGCGGGGCGGCGGGCGGCGGCCCCCCGCAGCGCTGCGGCATCCGCACCTCGGACATCATCATCCTGCCGCACATCGTGCTCAACCGCCGCACCTCGGGCATCATCGAGATCGAGATCAAGCCCCTGCGCAAGACGGAGAAGAGCAAGTCCTATTACCTGTGCACCTCCGTCTCGGCCCCCGCCGCCGCCGCGCTGGGGCCCGGGGCCGCCGGAGGGCTGGCGGGCGCCGAGGGGCCGGCCGGGCCCCCGCCCTGGGGTGAGACCACCTGGATCTACCACGACGGTGAGGACACCAAGATGATCGTGGGCGAGGAGAAGAAGTTTCTGCTGCCCTTCTGGCTGCAGGTCATCTTCATCTCGCTGCTCCTCTGCCTCTCGGGCATGTTCAGCGGCCTCAACCTGGGCCTCATGGCCCTGGACCCCATGGAGCTGCGCATCGTGCAGAACTGCGGCACGGACAAGGAGAAGAACTACGCCAAGCGCATCGAGCCCGTGCGGCGCCAGGGCAACTACCTGCTCTGCTCCCTCCTACTGGGCAACGTCCTGGTCAACACCACGCTCACCATCCTGCTGGATGACATAGCTGGCTCCGGGCTGGTGGCCGTGGTGGTCTCCACCATCGGTATCGTCATCTTCGGTGAGATCGTGCCGCAGGCCATTTGCTCTCGGCACGGCCTGGCCGTGGGCGCCAACACCATCTTCCTCACCAAGTTTTTCATGATGATGACCTTCCCGGCTTCCTACCCTGTCAGCAAGTTGCTGGACTGTGTCCTGGGCCAGGAGATTGGCACGGTCTATAACCGTGAGAAGCTGTTGGAGATGCTGCGGGTCACCGACCCTTATAACGATCTCGTCAAGGAGGAGCTCAACATTATCCAAGGAGCCCTGGAGCTGCGCACCAAGACGGTGGAGGACGTGATGACGCCTCTCCGAGACTGCTTCATGATCGCTGCCGAGGCTGTGCTTGACTTCAACACCATGTCCGAGATCATGGAGAGCGGTTATACCCGCATCCCTGTTTTCGAGGGTGACCGCTCCAACATCGTGGACTTGCTCTTTGTTAAGGACCTGGCTTTTGTGGACCCAGACGACTGCACTCCGCTCAAGACCATCACCCGCTTCTACAATCACCCGCTGCACTTTGTCTTCAATGACACCAAGCTCGATGCCATGCTGGAGGAGTTCAAGAAAGGTGGGCTCGTGCCTGCGGCGGGGGCGCGGGGGTGCTGCTTGGTGGTGGTGGTCAGCATCCGCTGACCTTCCTGCGGTGAGCTGGCCGGGAAGGCGAGGGAGCTCTGCGGAGAGGTCCTCTCCGGGTCCTGCTTGCGGAGGGGTTCGGGAAGGCGCCTTCGGGACAGAGGGTGGCCTGTGTTTAAGCATCTGCCAGCTCTGCCCATTCCCTGGGCCAGAAGGCTGAAATGCGGCTGGTATGTGCCCCTGGCCTCTTTTCCCCACTGCACGGGGATGTGTGTGTGGGCGCGGTGCCAAGCAAGGTTGTTTTCTTTCTTGCTTTTTCCACTCGTCTGCCCATCATAGAGAGAACCGCTGACGGGAATCCGCGCCCATTGCTCGGCTGTGTCTTCTCGGTGCTTTTTCAGCTGGCCTGACCGTGAGGAGCGAGTGGGCTGCTCGGGTGGGTCACCCGTCTCTTCCAGGCTTGGTGTGCGCCCACGTGCTGAGATAAACAAGGCGTTTTAGCTCCATTCATAGGCTCAGCTGTCCGACCTCAGCTCTGTGCTCGTGTTCCCGTTATTTTGATTGACGCTTTGATCTTGTAAGTCATAAGTAGTTTTGTTTTCTTAAAATACGTTCGAAAGTACCTGTTGGCACTGCACTTCAGAGTCATGGGTCGCTTTCCCAAGGCCTCCCTCTGCCCCCAGGACCACCGGCTCAGCAAAGCGGTGACCCTTTCTACCTCTCGGCTGTAGCGTGTGTTAGCTGCTTCGGAAGGGCACTGAGGCGTTCTGGCCCCGTCTTAATGGTAGGAGCGGATGATCTGACAAATGCATCTTAATTCCCATTTTGCTTATGAGAAAGGAAAACACTTTTTTTTGCTTTCCTTTTGAAATCTGTTCCTCTCTGCAAGCCGGGTAGTGATGCTACATGGCCTGTGCAGGACAGTGCTTTCAAAGAAGTAGTTAAGTGAAATTTCAGACAGATTGGAAGTGTGAACTCCCGTGCTGAAAACTGAAGGTCATTGGAGTGCCACTGGGCTGTTTGTACCCGGGGAGATCGGATCGACGTACCGCCGAGCAGCTCAGTCCCTGGGAGATGATCTGGCTGAAAGAGGAGATCTTTACAGCTGCACTGACCCCACAGTTAGGCTGACGGGGAGTATCTGAGTTCACCTTTTATCAGCTGCAAAAGTTAGCTTGAAAAGAACGTTGTAAATTGGTGAATGGTCTTTCTAGGTAATAAATTGAAATTACCACTTAAATTTCAGGTGCTGTTTTGTCCACACACTGAGCTTTGGTGGCATTTGATCTCTCTCTTCCTGCTTAACTCAGTTTTGGGGATTTGGAAGGTTACTTCATTGGTGGTTTCCTCATCTGTTTCATCTTCACGGACAGAAGGTGAACATACTCCTGTTTTTTTACTGGCCAGTGCAGCAGCGGTTTTCTTTATCTCCTTCTGCCTCTGCGTAGTGATGGGGAAATCTTATTTGGGTTTGGAGCTGTTGAAGGAGAGATGAGGGAGAGCCTCCCTCAGCTGGGGTTTCTGCGCTGTGGGATCTGCAGCCTGGATCTGGAAAACTCAATTATGTCACTTAGCTGTTGGCTGGTGAAGATGGATTTTGCTGCGTGTGCCGGCATAGAGCTCTTTCTCCCCTCCCCCACGTTATTCGGACTGCAGATAGCATGATGGGGTTCTTAACCTGTAGTGAGACTTGTGGTTTTTCTGGTTTCGTTTGTAGAAATGCATCTGAAGAAATGAATATTGTGTTGGTCGCTAAATTTCCCACGTCTGAAAGAGATGAAACACTCCTCTGTGTTAATGCAGGAGTCCTTTTATTTCATAGCTGGGAGAATTAGGTGTGCATTTTAGTCCTGCAAGCGTGGCTAAACCAAGTATGTCTCCTTACAGTTCCTGAAACTCAAAATAGGCTGCTTAAAAATTCCTCTGGGTGGCTTGGAAGGTGTGCTAGGAAACCTCCCAGGAGCACAGGTTTAGGGTGACTTCCTAAGATGCGTGTTCCCTCCTGAGATCGCTGTGTCCCGGAGCTGTCTCTGTAGTTGGGAATTAATTCAGGCTAAGTTGAGCATACTTCAACGTTTACTCCAGAATAGCTGTGCTGGCTGTCTGTATTGACAAACCCTGGTGTTAGGACCAGCTCTGCCCGAACTGGTTTCTCTTTAAAAGTGCAGATACAGTGGAAATAAATGGCTTCCTTTGTGTCCTTTGAAATGAATGTAAATAACTGATAGCTTGCTTGATCTGGCATAGCGCGGTGTCTTTTGCAAGAGTTCTTCAAACTTTCTTCTTCAGAGCAACCTTGCCAAATTCCCGTGAGAATGTACAACTTCAGGGTGAGAATCAAATTGCACGGTACTCTCTGATAGTGTTGAAAATAAGCTTACAGTTTTTAATCATTCCCTTCCCACCACATTGACCTTCCGTCGCAGTAGTCTTGCTTCAAAACCCATGTGTATGTCTTTTTTTTTTTTCTTTTTTTTTCCACCTGGATCCCTGCTACCAACGTTTGGGCAGCCTGTGTGATAGTGCTGTCAGTTGAATACTTTAATTTGTTTAAGGAGAGAGGCTTGTTTTTTTGAAGAAGTTTAGTCATTAGCTGGGTAGGTGGCATTTTAAAGCTTGCTTTTTGGGCAGGAGCAAAACATACTGAACCTAAACACGGAATGAAGGCTTAGGAGGAGGAGATTAAAAGCCAAGCATGGCAAGATATATGTCCCTGCTTCATCTCCCACAACAGCGTAAGTAGTTCTGGTGCTTAGGCTGAACAGTTGGAGGGTTTGGTGGTGGGACTATTATTAACATTCTTTGCCCACAATCGCAAAATAAGTATCTGTTTCACTTCTGTGCTGCCAGGCAAGAAACTTAGTTTTAAGAGAGAGCCGCAGCACATTCCCACTCCCTTTTTGCTCTAATCTTTTAAAGTGTGAATAAACATGATTTCTGAAGCAGTCTGCAAAAAAGCTTCCCTTCTAAAAATCATTGTTTGCTTACAAATAAATAAATAATTAGCGTTTGAAAGAGGGGCACTTTTCTGTTCCCATTGACAGACCTTAAACCTCTACCAGCACTGTTAAATCTATTAGTCTACAAGTTGAGCAGACTGAGTGATTAACTTACTTGAATTAAATCATTCAAATTTAATGCGAGGAAGTATAAGGTGCCCTTTGTACTGGCCTCGGAAATGACCTGCTTGACTTGCTCAGTGCAAAGAGATACCCCCTTTGAAGTGAATTCACCCCCAGCTAATCTGACCTTGGCCATTGCTGTTGAGGGGAGAAAGGTGTTACCTGTTCCAGGATTGATTCCTGTCCTTTTTCTTAAGCTGCGGCAGGGAGTGAATGAGTAGCAAAGTCATTTTTGGAAAGAAGCTACTGAACTGTCTCCACCGGTCTCCTTTTTCTTGTTGACAAGTGTGTGGGCTTGCTTTTTGTGTTTTCCCCCTTCTAGACAGTTTTCCTAGGTCTCTGCTGAAATGCTCTCTGGCACTTGCTCTTGGTGTTTTTCGCAGGCAGATCTCTGCGTGTGTGATCCTAAATCCAAAGCGTTCTATTTCTAGCTCCCTGCCTGCCAGAGCTACAAGAATTCAGCTTGAAAAACCTCCTGTTGTAATACTAATATTTTAAGATTGGCCCACTTTCTGCGAGCCATTGTATGGCTGCTTTCCTGGTGGCCTGGATGGCTTCGGCGGGCAGCAGTTTCTCAGTCAGCGTCCTTCTTATCTGGAGACTTTGAGTCATATGTTTTGATCTTATTTATATCTGTCTCCACTGTTATGTTATAGTAAAGATCAGAGTTAATAATCTGTTACAAAGAAGTCATAGTAACTGTGTGCAGCAGTTCTGAGCTCTTGTTTTCTGAATCACATGTCAGCCTTAAGGAAATTCCGAGATTTCTTATTAAAATAGTTACAAACTGGACGTTAAAAGAGTTTTCTTTCCTAAAAACTTTGTCAGATTCAATTTGATGATCCTCTCTTCCTTCTCTGTTGGTCTTGTATTGTCTGTTTTTAAGAGCGTGTATGTTTGGTGGCTATATTTAGTGTGGACATGGGACCTGGAGAAAAACTTTGTCCATTTTTTTTCTAGTTCCTCTTCCCTCTCCAAGGAAGACCAAGCCCCAGCAATGTGAAACCTAAAACCCCCTGCTTTTGAGGGAGCAGAGAAGAATGCGTAGACCTACTTATTCCTCTTTTAAGCATATAGTTCCTCTTTTTGGAACAAGATTGGACAGCAATTGATTGGTAGTCTGGGGATCCAGAGTTCTGCATTACTGTTGTTGGTTTGAGGGTTGTTTTTTTTCTGTTACTAGGTCACTTATCTTTCTGGTACAGCTCTAACCCAGGCTTGTGGGTGGCTTCTTTCCTGGTCCCTTTCAGGTTTTATGGGTTCCAATCCAGCTGAATCTGAGTCCAGACTTCCCATGAATAACTGCTAATGGATCTGAATGCTCACTTTCTGGTTTATCAAACAGGTTGTCTGCCTCCTGAGCCATTCTTCCTGTGACTGCAGCATTATGAGAAACTGGAAGAAACTATACAAATCCCTACTGGGATTATGAAAGGCGTGTAAAACTCCTGCTTGGAAAACAATATTGTTTTCAGGGCTGCTTGGCTAATAAAAGGCACCTCCTCTGATCCTTGCAGGGAAATTCACATAAAGGGAACAGTGTTGAGGAGGTCCAGTGTGGAGACTTCTTTTGTGTGAAGAGAGTAGGGGAGTGGTAGGTGGGAGGAAATTTGCCACCAAGGTACAGACGACTTCGCATGATATGCCTGTGGATTTGTTCCCTGCATAAAAATTGCGTGTGGGGGTGGGGATTGCCTCATGACAAGCTGTTTCTTGGCTGTCTGACAACGTAGCACCCGCAGGTGCTGCGCTGCCAGGAGCTTTGCCAGCCTTGCAGAGCTCCTGGGGGATGCGTGCTTGTCCCACTGGAGAAGAGCGGATGTGGGTTCCTGCAGGCAGCCCTCCTGCTGGTATGCCGAGGGGGAGGCGTTGAGGGGAGCGCATCGGGGAACAGCTCCAGTGCTCCTGGGCTTCCTCCTGTGAAGCCTTTTTAGGAACCGGGAGAAGAATAGATGCTGCTGGAGAGTGGTTCAGGTGGCTGGTGGGGAGAGGAGTAAGTGAATTAAATTACTTGAGCTGTAGAGGTTTGAATCCAACACTCATGTTGGTTGTGATTCTTGGATCTCTTTTGAACTGATTGCTAGCAACTCTTGTCATTCAACAAAGACAAGAAGTTGCCTTTTCCTCCCCTCAGCTGTTCGCTAAACTAGCAAATGCTTTCCTGCACTGAAGCTCATGGGAGTGAATTCCACCACAAGCAAACCATGTTCCTATCTGCTTTCTCTGTGTCTGTAAAGGTTATCTGCAATAGGCATAGATGTAAACTTCAGGTCAGTCTGTGCAACCAGCAGCATTTCATGGCCAATTTTGGAGCAGACTAGAGAGAAGAGGCAGAATGTCAGCTTCTGAGCATATTTAGTAGTGCAGGAAAATGATCAGGTGGTTTAACCATTGCAGTATTCTTCCAGGGCTGAGATTTTTTGAGTTTCAGTATTTCTTTGCCACCATGAGGATCTGAGGAGCAGAACGCTTTCTCAGTGAACTTCAGTTGACTCTAAGGGTACATGAACGATGACAGTGAATCCTCTGCAGTAGTACATGTCTCATGATGGCTATGGCTGCTTAGAGAAGGTAGTAGAAAAGAGCAAATTTATTTTATTCCCTGTGGAAGCTTACTGATCTCAGGCTGCGATTCGAGAAGTTCTGGATCTAAAGATGTTGTCTTTATTAAATCGCCCTAGATGCCTGTTTCTTTCTGTGAGTGTGTCTAATCAACATTGAACCTTTGTCGGCTCTTGCCCATAGACAAACAGCAACGGTGGGGTATCTCCTGTCAGTAGCTTTGTAGTGCTAGTGTCAGAAAGAGATAGATCTAAAGGTTGCATTTCTTACTGTGGCTTCTGTATGAGGCCATCCACAGGCAGGTTTTGTTTCAGCAGGCTGTGATATCACTCTGGCTGGTAATTGTGGAAATGAGGGAGTTAGCCACCTCACACTTCATAAGTGTTATAAGCCCCAGTCCCCTCCCTTCTTTGTTGCAGGAATCATTATAGTGAGTGGGAGTGTGTGTGTGGGTTACTAGGCTGCTTAGTTTGGAGCATCAATGCCGTTAAACTGTAGACAAGGTCTGCTCGTCTTTCTGGTGTTGACTAGTGTCAGATTTTGTCTTGCTTGCTTGGAGGGCAGACATTGTAGCGCACAGGAATTAAAACCTGGAGAATCTGAAGTCTCACTGCTTCACCTCTTCTAAACACTTTGCAATGTATGCCTAGTGTTAGTCATAAGTTATTTTTACAGGTGCTTAAGCACCATCAAGTAGGCCTAGAATGAAAGGAGTGGCCCAGCAGTCTGTTGAATGAGTCTCTATCTCATCCTGCTGTGCTTTTTCCGTTAATACCTAACAAGAGCTCACTTTTTCATTAGCTTATGTGCCTCTACAGAGATGTGGTGCAGTTGCCTGTCTAGGTAGACCCATTGCACTGCTGGTATTGAGTCCCTCCCAATTTCACTAATAGAGCTTGTAAAACTAGCCCTCAACACAGAGTACTCCCGTACTCTAAACCACACCCTGGTGAGCATGACCTGGCACTCTTGTTAATTTGACAAGGTCCTGAAATACAGCCTACCAGCTACAAACAGGAGTGTAAATACTTGGTGCTAATGACCTACAGCCAACAGCACATGGCTAACAGTCCCAGATCAGGTGGTTGATCCAGCCTGGCTCCTGCCAAGGTCAGGACTATCTAGTGATGGGGTTCTATTCCACTTTTCAACAATATATAGTGGTACAAAGAGATGCATAAATCTGTCATTAACTTTCTTCTGATGGAATCCACCTTTTCCCTTGGCCTGGAAATCAGCATGGCCCCATAGTTGCTGGTGGAAGAAGCTATGATGGGAATAGACTAGGGCTAAGTTGATGGTATACAAAGGATCTGTGTGAAGGGCATGAAAAGTAAATCTGGCTAAGGAACTGTAAGGGGAAGTGATGACCTAGTCACCTCAGTGTAGGTCTTCTTACAGAGAGGCAGGGGTAGGGAAGAGAAAGGGCTGGCTTGGAACAGGTGAGAAGCCCCTTGGTGTTCTAAATAGCTTTTCGTGCAACATGGAGTAATGAAGATCTGATTCTTCAAAGTGTATTATTGTGAATTTAGGCAGAGAAACTAAGGTCTACTAAAAGATGCCTGATACCTCTTAAAAACTAAAACAAACAACCCCAGACAAAACCCACAAAATAACCCCACTAACGTGGTGACTCCAGCATATGCAACTGTACTGTCTTTCACAAGGTGGACTTGGAAGAGCCAGGTCCCCATTTGACAGTTCAGCTTGAAACAGTTCGAGGTTGCGGTGTCAGAAGGACGGAAGGCAGAGAGATGCCCTCTCTCGCAGCAGAGGCCATCATGTTTGGAGAGGAACTGAACATTCTTTTGACTTTTCTCTGGAGTTGCGTGTACCTGATGTGCTTAACAGAGTGGCCGGCTCTGCTTACCTTTCCATTCCTGGACGCCAGTAACAAAAAGGCTTTGATTCTTTCCAAACTTGTATCCACTAACTCTTTCCTTTTTTTGGTCCTCCTTTACTCAAAAGTGCTCTATTCTCTGTTTATGGCTCTGTCTGTAGTAGTTTTCCACTCTGGAGAGTCGTGAGTTAGGGGCCCTGGGAGACCTCTGAGCCGTTGTTCCTGTGTTTCGTGTTAAAATTGCCTGGGAGCCTTCCAGACTTTTGGTAGACAGCCAGTTTTCACTGAACAGAAGAATGATTTTTAGGATTTGCCATGCTTCTGTGTTGTCTATGGGACATCATATGGGCTGTCTGTCTTTGACAACTGTGTTTTAGTGCACAACCTGTAAATGCAAGAGATGATTCTATGTCTGGGTTGGCTGGAATATTAGGATTCTTACATGGGTGTTTGTGGTTACTTTTGTGGTTTAAAGACATGAGTCAGTCTTGCTCTCTACCTACTGGTGGTGATATCTGCTCAAGAGGACGAATGAAAGAATACTAGAAAAACAGCTTGTCTTGTAACCACGTTGTCTTAAAATATCCAAGCCCTAGACTGAACAGAAACCTCAAAGCAAAGAAAACTTGTGTGAATGGGACGGACTTGTCTTTGTATTGAAGCATTTAGCTTGTAAATGTAGTTGGGTACAATAATTTCAGTGTTTAAATATAAAGCAACAGCCCTTCTCATCAAGGAAGCGTACTTTGAAGGGCAGAGTAAGTGTGATGCCTGTCAATCTGGGAACCCAAACCTGGTGATTATCGAGGCCTCAAGAGTTACAAGTTAACACAGTTCTGTTGCAGTTACTAATTAACCAAGCAAGAGCTTTGCTCCAGCCAAAGGAGCTGGGGCCAGAAGATGAGCACATAGGTTTACTACAAAAGATCTGTGTAGTTTTGTTTTCTGTAATGCTTTCCATTGGGATTGCACCATTCTATTGCTGGCAGTCCTGAAAGGATCTGCTCTTCAAATGAGAGCAGTGTTGTAACCTTCCTGTCCGCAGGGTGAATCGTGCCATCGCATCTGGGCTCCTCCTTGCTTGAGGTTCTTTCCCACCATGAGTGTGAATGAAAGTTGGGGTGTTTTATAGTGAGTTTTTTTATGGTGGTACAATCTCTTACACTGGTATGATGGAGCCATCCGTCACTGTTGATCTTTGTGGAGGTGAAAAAGGCTTTATTTTTCCCTGCTTGTCCATGGGTAATGAGGGCAGCAAAATGCTGACTTTGCCTTAGCTGGATACTCTGCTGCCAGCAAACAATTTTAAGACTGATCTTGCCATTTCTGGTTTCCTTCCAGTATTCCACCTCCTGCTTTCAGAAGATTGTCCTGCCTGCCCTTTGCACTGGGGGGTTCAAAGTGCAGCCCTTTGGCCGAAAGCGTGCCAGCAGGACCCCTTTCCACACAACAGCAATGTAAGGACAAGGATGATCGGTTGCCTGCTTTTACTGCTTGCGAATTGCTTGTCAGCAATTTCTAGTCTCCTACAAAAAAGGAAGAAAATCTTCTGCTGGTGTGAATTTGTTCTTGATAAAAACTTAGTCTGGTACCAACAGTAGGTGTGGCTGTGGGGTTTAGGCAAGCTGCAGGCTTAGTTCTTCCTGTCTAGCCTGGGACATCTTTGCATGGGAAGCAAGCGCAGCTCTTACAGCTACAATTCCCGTACACAGAGGGTGCAGACCGGGGCCTTCAGTTGGTGTTAACAGGGCATCGAGTAAGAGGCTTCGGTTGAATTTTATGCTAGTTAAGGTAGACTTGAGTTGTGACTTCGTGTTGTTCAGTAGCTCTAAGTGATATCCCTTGGAGGTCAAGTAAGTTTTTGCTTCAAGATGGATAGATTAGTATGATATGTTTTGCCCTGTGAGTTTGTGTGGGTTCCTCCCCCCACCCCCCCCCCCCGTAACTTAGGTATGTGTACAGATAAAGCTTTTTGACTTTCCGCTTTTATTGTAATGTCTTGATGTAGTATGTGGGGAGGGGGGGAGGAAGGATCTCTCAAGATACCAATTATTTGAAAGCTTGCTGCCTAGATCTTGCTTTTACTGGAGGAGCGGAGTAAAGGATGCCTCATCGGAGGCTGGGGCAGTGGTCCTATGAGTAGCTAACTTCATGGACTGCATGGTTGTAGCAGTGTGGGATTTATGCTGCTCTCCAGATGTAATCTGGTCTTTCGTTGCATGCTGGTTCCTTGCCCTCATGGGGAATAACTTTTGTCTTCTCGTTGATATTCTAGTTTTCCTGGAGCCTTTTGGAGTGGTTAGGCTTGAAAACACTGATAACTCCACAGCTAAGTTCAAGAACTTTACACTGCTCACTGGGAGTGTTTTTTTTCTTCTCTTGGCGTTGAAGAATTGCTTGCACTATGTGAATGGGATTTCTCCCAGAGAAATCAAGATCCTTATCAAAATCATTGTCTGTTTCTCTTAATGAAAATCCTATACAGTGTACTTTAGACTCAACATCAGCTACTAAGAGTTTGAGTGCTCCCTGACAAAGTCTCTCATTTCTCTTGCATCACATGTAGACGAAAGCCTGCTTCTGCTCCTTCTATACTAGCGTATTTGTGTTTTCCTGTGACCCTTACAGAGCTCACAACACGCAGAAAGCTTTATTCCCTTACCGTATGATGGAGCCTGCCTCTCGGTTGTAATCAGGACTGGCAGTTTTGTAGGTCTTTTTGTTTGGTTGACAAAGGCCCAGGGGGGATTACGATCAGTAAGGTGGAATTGCTTTGCCAGTAGTTTACTGGTTTAATCCAGTTTGTGTTGCATTGTCTGAAGGCTCCCAAGGAGAACCTGGAAATGGAGAAGTTGCACAGCTCACCCTGTAGGCAGTCTTGGTGGGGGGTGAATCTTCCCGACGTGGGAATCCCCTGAGGTTAGAGCTTGAGGAAGACAGCTGGGGCAGTGAAAAACTTAATTACCTGCATAATGGATGCAGTTTCCAAGAGCTACAGCAATGTGTTGCTCTGTGCCAATCGTAGGGTTGAACCTGTGAGGGCGGTTGTAGAGTGTGCAAGCAAATACAGTAGCTTTCTTTTTTCCTGCTTTCTCCAGTGCCCCCGGGGTTAAGGGTGGGGATGAAGGTTTCCCTGTACTGTGTGATGCCCCACAGATGGGAATCCCAATCTCTAGTCCTCTTTGCAGGGACACACCTGCTGTGCCTATGATGAGAGGTCTACTAGGAGAGCTCTGATGTCAATGGCTCTATTCTGTGAATATTTTTTTTCTGCTTTCCAGAACAGCTGTTTTGAATTTTCCAGTTTTTGCAGTAATCTTTGAACAAGCTTTGCTTTTTTATGAGAGAGAGACTGGGGAAGGGGATGGGGTGAGGTGAAGAGACACACACATTTGAGTGTTAAGGGCATTTTCATTTCTGATTCCTGGCCTGGAAACTAAGTTTGAACTTGTTGCTTGCCTGCTGTTTGAGCATGGTCCAGTGGTAAGAGGCTTTAATACATTTCCTCTTTACAAATCATCACACTCACATCTTCCAGTAAAGGAAAGAATTTGGGAGTACAGCTTCCAAGAGTAATAGCCCTCTCAGCCCCACGCTATGCACGGGCTCCAACCAAAAAGTTCCAAGGAAAATACTCAGAAAAGGGAAAGTTGTCTAGCTGTATCCCTGGCGGTTTTGCATTTAACTATTGGGCTATGCAGAGAGATCGGTATGCTGTTTTTTTCCAGCCATCCTGAAACTAATAACCATGCTGGAATATAGTAATCCAAGCATGGAGTAGAGAAATTAACAAAATATCCCTCATTTCCCAAGTTTATATTGATGGTGTTCTGTAGTTTGACATTTTTCCTGCTGTCCAATTAATCTCTACCTGAAAACACACTGCAAAATATTGGAGGCTGCATCCAGGTACCCTGCTTTTTACTTGCATCTACCTCCTGATCAGTAGAAAGAGCTGGGTGCCTTCAGAAGTGCTTCAAATGCTTAAAGGAGGATGCTGAAGAACGAGCCACTGTGAAGAAGCTGGTAGGCTTAGGGACTTGGGTGATGTTTAGGCTTCTACATCTCCTTCCTCTGAAAAGCACTAAACCAGCAGTGTCCTGCAAGTTTTTAGAGGAAGCCTCAACGTGAACATTCTTTCAGGAGCAAATGAAGTGCTCTAAACCCAAGAAATTCACTTACATGTGATCATCTTAACTGTCCTCCCCAGCGCTGCAGTTTGCAGTTGGCAAGGAATGAGTGTGTACTGTGATTAAATACGTACTGCCATGGTGAGAGGCAGCATGCGGTTTTTGGGAGCAGGAATAACTCTTGCTGTGGTAGTGCCTGTGAACAATTCTCCTAATGAGAGTATTTCTCATCTCTCAATTAGTGTTTTCCGTGGCTTGGGGGATGACTGGGATGTGAAAAACATGAAGATATGACAACGCACAAGTTCTTGCAGATGGGAGCAGATCACTTTTTAATTTCAAAAAGCTTAGTTTAACGCATACAGGAGATTTAATTTTCCTATTCCTATTTGTTTGTTTCTTCCAAAATGGAAAAATGACCCAAGGAAGTCCAGGGTGTAACTGCTTCAAGTGGGTTGAGAGTTGGGCAAGGAGAAAGCGGAGGGGTTTAGCTTTCAGATTTCCTGGTGCTGTCCAAAGTTGCGTATAGACTGCGGGGCCTTCTCCTTGTGCTTCAGTTACTTTGCTGTGTATTGAGGACTAATTTTTGTCCCCTTTGCTTGTATCACCTGAATGGTTTTGTGGGAGCCAGTGTATTTCAGCTTTTCTCCTACAGTTTAAGGTATATAATAGGAGTTTGGTTTAATCTTCATGTCATGGCTTCCTTGCATGATGATTGCAATTTGCTTTAGGCTGGCGGTCCTTCCAGTGACTCAGATTTTGTTTCTCTTGCCCTGAGATCCTTGTTTGTCAATGTCTGTATTTAGTGTTTTCACTCTCCTTTCTACAGACTGATGTGTGGTTCTCCTGGCACTGCTTGTTGGCAGAAGGTGAGGAAAATCAGAGAGAGACTAGTAGACAGTAGCAACAGATGAGATGAGGCCATCCACTAGACAAGCATATGGAGACACAGTTAAGGTGAATGGTCCAATGGTTAATCTTTGTTCTGTGTGGCTTTATGGGTACTAACATTGCTGCTGTAAAGTTCATTGTCAGGTGCTTTCTAACCTCTCCTTGACACAGGGGGTTTTAATCTGTTGGGTTTTCTTTACTGTGTCAGAGGTGCCATTTATCCTTTTATCCTACGCTGCCTGGCTTATGTTTTCAGACACTTTTAAAGTAATGTCCAGTTTAGGATTGATTACAAGCTAAATATTTTTCTGTTTTGCTGGGCTGAAAACCTAGTAGGCAAGTCTTGAAGTGGCATGCCTGTTACTGCTTAAATTCCCACTCTTGAGGGATATGCAAGTAGCTCTCCTGTCTTGGTGACAAGATGCTAGCTAAAGTATAATTAAAAAACTTGGCTCCCTCGTGAGCAAGGAAGTCTGGAGCTCTATTCCTGGTGCAGCAGGAAAGTTGTTCTTACACCGTGGACAGGTTGGTTACACCAGAGGCTAATGTGACAGTTCCTCCAAGGAGTCTTGGGCAAGCTGGGTGAGAGGGGTGCAGTGCATAGAGACTGCTGGTGAAATTTGGGATGAAAAGGATAGCTTCGTTGGGCTGTTTGCCTTACTCTGTGTGTGATGTTGTGATGTGGGGAAATAGCAGCCCACCAGCCTGCTATTTGTCAACAGTTAATAGGGTGTGCAAGATCTGTCCTTTTGATAGTCCAGCCCTGCTTTAGGGTGGTGCCGGCTACCTCCTGGGTATGCTGCTCACTCTGTCCTGCTGCTTCTGAGTATATTGGCAGAGACTGGATTCTGCCACGGCTGTGATGGTTGTGTTGGGGCCATGTGCATGTCAAGGTCTAGGCTGGATTTGCCTCCATGACACAACTGAAAGAACCTGTGTTCTGTTGATACCATTATCGCCATGTCTTTTCGTACTTCTGTTAATGACTGATGCTTGATTAAAGTGTCTGTTACCGCAGAAGCGCAGTGTTGGACTTGTAATCAAGGGCACCATTGTGTTGCACTAGCATGAAGAGTTTTGCTGCGGTTGTAATCATACTGATCTGTCTAGCTCCATCCTGGTTCTGTACTGTTTTCTTTGACATAGGAGGTAGGAACAGGATGGGGAAGCTGAGAATTTTGCTGCTTGTCCCATTCAGGAAAATGGGTGTGACTTGAACAGTGAAGGCATGATCCATTTTCTCATTGCCTTCCCAGGGATTAGGCTTGTTCAGGGAAGGGGTGGACAGGCACTGGGTCATCCTTCTTCCCTTGACTGACTAAAAGAAGAGGTGAGTGAATGGTGTCCTCCAGAAAGCGTGAATTCAGAAATCTCATTGAAAAAGTTGCTACCAGAAGTGACAGAAATAGATTTCTGGTTTCAGAGAAAGTTACTTCTCCATAGTTTTTAATCCCTTTGTGTTGGAACGGGGAGATGAAGGGAGTTGTGGTAGGACTAGGTAGCGCAGCCGTTGAAGGCTGTGCAAGGAAGAGATGGGAATGTCACAACCTTTGAGTTGTTAATCTTTTGAAGTCGCATGGGGTAGATGTCTCATTACCCTTGCCCCAACGCATGCACATTTTTACCTGTGACATACCAAGCAGATTGCTTTCTGCCTCAGATGGTGAAGGGTTGTTAAACCTGTTTGGCTTCGAGGCAGTCATTCTGGGGATTCTCTCTACCTGCACGCGCGAGGGTCAGGAGGGCTGCAGAAGCCACCCTCCTCTTCCCATGTCTGGCGCTTAAGGCAAAGCTCCTGTGCTGGGTGAAGGGTTTTAGTAAGCACTTACAAAAGTCGTGGTAGATCGTCCCTCCAGGGTGAGGTAAGGGAACTGCAAGGCTTGTGGGGAAATCTGCAGCCACGACTGAACAAGCCAGTGACTTGTTACAATATGGAGGGTGCTTGAGGACAATATTTGAAGATCTTGTTAGAGAAATTGAATGTTAAAATAGGTTTGCAGTTAGATTTATAATTTAATACTAAATTCTTGAAGCCAGTCGTCATGTGTTTCTTATTTTCCCCTACCATCATAGAATCATGGAATGCTTTGGGTGGGAAGGGACCTTTAGAGGTCATCTAGCACAACCCCCCTGCAGTGAGCAGGGATATCTTCAATTAGACCAGGTTGCTCAGAGCCCTGTCCAACCTGGCCTTGAATGTTTCTAGGGATGGGGCATCCACCACCTCTCTGGACAATCTGTTCCAGTGTTTCACGACCCTCATGGTAAAAAAGGTCTTCCTTACCTGGTCTAAGTCTACCCTCCTTTAGTTTAAAGCCATTACTCCTTGTCCTGTTGCAACAGGCATTGCTGAAAAGATTATCCCCATCTTTCTTGTAAGCCCCATTTAAGTACCGAAAGGCTGCAGTAAGGTCTCCCTGGAGCCTTCTCTTCTCCAGGCTGAACAGCCCCAACTCTCTCAGCCTTTCCTCCTGGGAGAGGTGCTCCAGCCCTCGGATCATTTTTATGGCCTCCTCTGGACTCGTTCCAACAGGTCCATGTCCTTCTTGTCATGGGGGCTCCAGAGCTGGATGCAGGACTCCAGGTGGGGTCTCACCAGAGCGGAGTAGAGGGGCAGAATCCCCTCCCTCAACCTGCTGGCCATGCTGATGCAGCCCAGGATGTGGTTGGCCTTCTGGGCTGCGAGCATACATTGGTGGCTCATGTCCAGCTTTTCATCCACCGGTACCCCCAAGTCCTTCTCAGGGCTGTTCTCAATCCCTTCATCCCCCAGCCTGTACTGATAGCGGGGGTAGCCCTGACCCAGATGCAGGACCTTGCATATGGCCCTGTTGAACCTCATGAGGTTCACACAAGCCCACTTCTCAAGCTTGTCCAGGTCTCTCTGGATGGCATCCCATCCTTCTAGCGTGTCAAATAAGAGAATAAGTTGTTTTCAACAGAAGTGACTGACTGTACTAGTGTCTGGCAAAGTGCTGACTTCATGAAGAAACAGTTTTATCTGCGTCGTGTACACATAGATGCATCTTGGCAGGGACTGAGTTTCTTGGTGTATGGCATGTCTGTACCAGGTGACAATGATACTGAACAAAGCTGAGCAGTTCTGTTTGCTTTCTTTTTTTCTTGTCTTTTTACTTTTCTTCCAGCTATTGCAAACTCCTGTGAGATTGCTGAGACAAGCCTGGGTATGGTCAAGGAGAATCCAAAAGCTCGGGAAAGAGGGAAAGTGAGAGAACTGCAGTTGTTCAGCACATGGGAGAAGGTTAAAGCATAAAATACAAAATATGAGAACTATTGTAGAAAAACAGGAAAAAAAAATTAGAGTAAAACCTACTGATAAGAATAATCGCTGAAGTATCTGATCTCTCTGTGGCTCTTGTCAGAGCTAACACGCTGCTGACTTGCTGTCTGTGCTCGCCTGTGTTTTTGGTGTGTCTTGGTGATCCATTTAGTGTTACTAAAACAGGTGCCCCGTAGACACAGGCGAATGAGCTTTCTTCTTACTGTTCCACTGAAGGATATGACTCATTGCTGAAGTGATGGTTCATTTAGCGGAGCCGTTAAACTAAAAGTATGGAAGTTGTCAGGGTTTCCAGTGAGAACTGTTTCCTTTGGATATTTTTTGTTATGGACAGAACAAGGAAACTTTTTGTCTGTGGACAGTGGTCTATTAGGAATAGATCTGTAGTCATTAATTTGTGAGCCTCATAATGCAGGTAGCTGCTCGGCAGCGGAAGTTGAGCTAGATTTGAACCTATAGAAGATTACTGTCTTGCTCTTTTAATCTGTCATCTCATTCTTCACTCTTGCTTGGACGTTATAGTTTTGAGATGTTTTTGGAAAGGGTACTGGGAAAACTTGCAAACACTTTTCAAACAGAAGATGGTTTGTCTCTGTGGCTGGGAGGGTTCATTTGGACACTTGCTCTGGATTTTTTTTTTTGTTTGGAAAACTGAAGTTCTTAGAAGTTAGATGGCCTTGGCTTCCTTTGTTCTTTCTTCTGTCTCAGACATCTGTATCAGCTCTCTCACCAAGCTCTTTATCTTACTTGGCTTTTCTGTGGATGCCTGGAGGCCTTGGCTCACATTCTCAAGAGTGTCCACTGGTTCAAGAAGCCATCGCTGCTATCAAATTACCTTGACAGCTGTTGTCCCATTTCATATTTGCCATCCCCTCCCCCTGGCTCCCTTGTGATTTTTGGCAGAAGCTGTGGCTATTGAGCAATAAAACTTGGATCTGAGAATCCTGTTGCTGGTGGGAAAATGACATGAGAGCATACTAGTTAATGCCTTGCAACTTGACTTCTTGCTGATGTATAATCAGTAGCATCTTCATTTAAAAACAAAACCTACCACTAGCTACTCTGTTTGTGGAGTGAGTGGATGGTTCATTTACTGTTTGTCTGGGGTTGTGCGATAGGTGCCGGTCTCTTAAAATAGCACACTCTCTATGGCAAGATGTATATGACCAGACAAGCTCTTGATTTGGAGCCCTTGACAAATGCCTATGCACGAAGACTGCAAAACAGCTAGGATGCTCATGTTACTAAAAGTAATCCATAAGGGCACGATTGACTTTGCCTTCATGTTAGTTTTATTGATGATCATGCTCCTGTAGTATTGTTTAGTAGATATTAAAGATGACCCTGTAAGAAGCAATTGGTCTTGCTTGGATGTTAATTAACAAGATGTAGAGATGGCATCTGGGGGCTCTAGTATGTGTGTATTTCGTTACCATTCTTTTGAATGCAACCATAAAACGCTTCTGACAACTGACAGAAATGGTGATGACCTTACGACCAACCATCCTAAGAGCTGCCTTCTCTGTGAATATCTCCTTTTAAGATGTTTTGTGGTTCCTTTGTCAGTTGTTTGAGAAGTTGGTTGATGCATGGCATGCTTTAATCTCTACTGATCATTCCTCTTGTCCCTGTTGGAACATGTCAGCAACTAAATTTTGTATAACACACTGGAAGAATTAGGAAGGAAGGAGCATGTCTTAATTGGAAAGGTGACTGACAGAAAACAGTTAATGCATTCAGAACACTCAGTTCTGAGGAACACATATAGGAAAAGCATATAAAAAAATTCTGTTGCTTGCAAGGTGTATGATTTACTAGCTGATAACATCAGTGTGAAATGTAAAGCTTGTAAAAGTCTGGATCAGACCAGCCTTAATGCATGTCTTACAGCTCCTAAATTACTGTGCCAGAGTGGGAAGACTAGACTCCTACTGAAACATGCGCTGCGACTGTTTTGTACGTGGCTGCGGACAAGGGTGTTTTAAGCAGCTGGTGAATGGTTCTGGTGTGTGGAGTGAAATCATGACTTCAGTCAGTGGCTGTGAATTTGAGGGCTGGTGCCTTGGGCTTCCATCCTGGTGCGAGCTGGTGGATTGTGGCACCTTCTGTGGTCTCAGGTGCAGTGGACTCGGCTCCTGGGTCGTGCTGAAAAAGAGCCATGGATGTGGTGTGTGACCAGCTGTGAAGTCAGGGAGGGCAAACTTAGAAAGCATAGGGTCAAAGAAAGATGTCCTCTGACTTTGGAAAATCACAATTACATTAACATTGCCCCCTGAAAAAGAAATAGAAGTAAAATAGAGAATATATTACATCTAGGTGAAAAACGCACAAAGCATCCCTCCCCTAGCTGTAACGCTTGAGTTGTGGGGTGAGATGCATGAATTATCTGTGGATTTGTAGGGAAATAACTTCTTACTGCCTTTCCCACTGAAGGAAAACAAAAAACACTCAGAAGGCCGTAATTTGCTGTACAACTTGATTAAAGCGTGGGGGTTCTTTTAAAGTAGAAAAAAAAGGCAATCTGTCCTCCCAGCCCCACATCCCTTGTGATCCTGGCATTTAACACTGGTTTAAACAAGGTGCTCCTTGGTCCGGTCTCTCCATGGAGATTGCAGAAAGCGCTGGAAGGCTTGAGCTTCCTGCAATCCCTGGCACGTCTTCCGTTACGCAGCTACGGTTATTGTAGCAGTAGGGGACTTGTTAGTTTTCCAGCTGCAATTCCCAGCGAACGTGTCTGCTCTGCGGTGTAGACTCCTGCATGTTCGGTGTTAAAATAGTTCTATAGCTTTCAGGCATCTTGCATTTCAAATATGGGTGGAGAAACAAGTGTTGGCCTTTAAGGCAGGGGTTTCAAAGCTTTTTGATATCAAAGGCCATGTTGACAACTTGGCAAGCGCTTGTGGGCCCGAGTGCGTTAGCTCTTTAGGATAGGAGCTGACTTGCTGCAGGCATTGGAAAGGATGTTGTGCATTGTTTAAATGTATTGTCAGGTGTGTTACGTCCTTTCTCTGCAATGTGGCTGCTGAAATCTCTCCTTCTGCGCTAGGCCCGGCTCACTTTCCGGTCAGCTAGAGAAGGGGTTAACTCGCTGTGACAGTCCGCTCCAACTCCTGTCTTGCTGTCCAGTCTCTTCTGCTTGAACCCGCTCTCCTGGGGAATCCCAGCTCCCGACCCCTCTGCTGCAGCAGCTCTGCTGTGGCTGCGGAGGGTGGAGGGCAGCTTTGGGGGACGCGGGAGGCTTGGCCAGCAGCTCGCCGGGAGGGAGGGATGGAGGCAGCGTCTGGGCTCGGAGTCCTTCCTGGCCCTCTCTGGGTGTGGGAAGCGGGCAGGGTTCTGCAAACCCAGGAAAGCAGCCAGTTCTGGCAGAGCTTGTCTGTCCTGGTCAAGGTCTCAGTTCTTACCAGGTTACCTGCTTGTTGACTGTTTGAAATACCAGCGTGTGCTGCTGCTGCTCTGCTCTTGTACTTTCCAGCCGTGTTGAACTGCCTCTCTGCTTTCTTCCATCAGGTGCGTTAGCTTCGTTGGTTCGCTGTGGTATCTGAGCATCTTTGGATGACAGGCTGTGCTTACATCTGTCAGAAGGCTTATCCTTACTTCTTGTGTGAGGCAGGTGAAGTGCAGAGGTCAGCGCTACCAAGCAGTGCGGAAGGATAAGCGCAATACACAGAGATGTACTAAAACTTTTCTTGACATCAGCCCTGTTGCAACTGGTGTAGCTGTGGCGGTGTGCAGTGCAGCCAGGCGAATCGTTGGGTCCTTGTCTTGGCCCACTGATGGGGTTTAAGGCTCGCATTGAGCTCTGGCTGCGCTGCTGGCCTGCTTGCTGGAAAGAGCAAAGCTGGCACAGATGTTTCAGCTTTTATGCTTTTTCTGAGGTGGAAGGTACTCTTATGAGCTAGATTGTTTTGTGTGAAAGACTCAACAACAAATCTGTAGCAGTGTGGAGGAGAAGCCAGTTCTCCTGCTGATGTGTTTCACCACAAAGACCCCATTTCTTCTTTTACTTAAATGAAGAATTCCATTAGATCAAAAGCTAGTTAAGGAAAATAGAGCCCCATGTGGTCCTGTGTGGTTACTTAGGCAAGTGCTATTTTTAGGAATCCTAGTGGAGTAAGCTCTAGCTCTTGCTGCTGTTAAAATCCATGGAAGTAAAATTAAAACTTCTACCTTCATCTCAACTGCATATGGGCCACCTGGCTCTAGCCATCTGGGTTTTTTTCTCACTTGTGCCTCCCCCAGCTCATTCACTGCCTTGGGGGGATTTTTGCCTTTCTGAGTGAGAGTTAATCAGCTGCTTGGGTGTGGGAGATTTGGAATAAGGCAGGTAGGAAGTAAAGAGTTGTTCCCATTCTGCACCTCTGAGGATCGTTATCAGAGTTGTTAATGAGCTCTTGCCCTCCAGTCCTAGGATTCTGCCTAACTGCTCAGCTGCTTTGCCTCACTGGCTTTTGTGGTCCAGTTTCATTTATCTGCAGAAGATGCTCCTTGCCTGCTTCTTCCCCTACCAAGAGCAGGGAGCCCAGGTCTGCAACATGTCACTTGTTTGCAGCTCATTCTCCTTGGTGCTGCTGAAGGAAACTTCTTGCTCACAAAGTTTTGTGTACAGACCTGCTTGACCTACCTTGTAGGAGCATTGGAGGGATGGGGGGAGGGTGGTGGTGCTAGAATTAAGATGGTTTGATCTTGAATTAAAATATAGGAATCCAGTTCCTTTTCTAGAAGCAGTTGCCTGAGGGTGACCAGATTCCTCTCCACAACTTCACGCCCTGGCTTGCAACATGTAGAGATTTCATTGGTTATTTTTGTGAGTATTTTTCTCTGAATCTGAGCAGAAAAGCAGCGGAGGGGTAAGCTGGAGGGCATAGCAGGAAAAGAGGCTAAAGCCTGAGAAAGCTTTGGGAGCGTGGCTCCAGGGAAGGCCTGCTGAACCTTTTTGAGTTGTCTGAAAAGGCTGAGAACTGCAAGCGGTACTTTGATTCGTACTGTTTGTACAAATTTCTCTTGCAAAAATTTTATTAAAAAAAATGCTGACGAAATCCACTCTGTCACAATTCTAAGCAGAAGAATAAATTTGTAAGGGATTGGAGATTTAGCCAAAGGACTTGTTTCAGAAGTGAGAGTGAACAGTGTTCTGAGTCTGGAGACCCTCTGTTGGCTCATAACTTTCTTCAGGTTGCATGATCTCTGCTTGAAGAACCCTTTGCTTAAAAACGTAACAGCAGCAACAACAAGATAAAAGCTTCTGAAATCTTGCATCAGGGCTAAAATTTGCTGCATTACTGGGCTGTGTGGAGAAGGCATAACAATATTCTGTGAAATATGAGGTCCTTTTAAATGCAGAGCAAGTACCTGGTGACCTTTTAAGCTTGGTTGACATAAGCCACTTGCTAATGTTTCATGTCAGGCCAAGGTGATGGGATATTAGTCAGGGATGATATTTGTCTGTGCAGGTGTAAATGCAGTTAGATGGGCAAAGTTTGCATAATGTTTCATTTTTCCCCTTGTAGAGATCTTGCTTGAGTTTGACTGTCAAAAGAATGCTCTTACTGATACAAATTGCATGTCCTCTCAGGCTGTGTGAGCCCTAGATAGAAGTGATGTGTAGAGAAGCCACAGGTGCCTTGAACTGAAACAGTGCTGTAAAACAAAATTAGGAAAGTATTAGTATCAGGACAGTTGTGGATCGAAACATTCTTGGCTGGGCTTAAGTATGGCATGCGTGGTGCTACGCTGCTGCATTCTTGGGGAGATGGATGTGACAGTGTCAACAGACAAGGCTCAGGGATATTTAGCAGATATATAAGGATCTGTTGGTAGATGATTCCTCATCCACGTATGTGTGTCGTCAGCTCCTCTTGTCTTCCCACCCACAGCTGCTGTAGCTGTGACAGTCAATCACTTCCATAGAGCAAGAAGGTCTTCAGAGCAGAATGTGAAATCCTCCCATGTGGAGGAGTTGTTCTTGTGGTTATTGGGGATTGTACTTGTGATCTCCTTCTGTGCTGGGAACCTGCAGTCTGTCCTGGGACATTGGCTTCCCACTGTTTTGCTTCGTGTCCTGTAGTGCTTATTGCACAGTTGGATTTTTGTTTGGAGCACTCGTGTCTGTTCTACCTAAACTCAGCTTTCTGCGGAGTATTTGTTCACAGACCCTCCCAAAAGGAGGATGTGGCTACTGTTTCTCGGGACTAGAATTGTTTTCTGTCTGGACAGTTTGGAGCTTTGTAGCTCCTATCACAGAATGGAAGCCCAAGTAAATAATCCCCAATGCCTTGAAAAATGTGGAATAGGTAACACTTAGCTTCCCTTCACATGGACTGGGAATCTGAAACAGCATCAGTCTGTGAACTGCTGCAAAGATCAACTGTACAAAGCTATAGGATAGGAGCCAGGAATTTTCATCTTAAAATATTGATTGCTTTCCTTGCAGAAAAGGAAATTGAGGTAATGTCTTTTACTGCAGAGTCTCCTTGCTGCAGCTTAGTGAAGAACAGGCCACTGCCAAGCCACAGAATGGAATTAGAGGGATGTGATGTCCCACGGTGATGATCACTGAGCTGACTGGTGAGATGTGACATCAAGTAAACTGAACAAGCATAATGCTTCTCGATTGTATCCTTGTAACTGGAGAAGAAAATTTGTTATGTTTTCAGTCTGTCAAATGAATGCTGTAGATGTGCTTCCCACCTTCCTGCTCATGGTTTCTGGGGGCACTGCAAAGAGTGACTTTGCTAGCTAGCCTGCAAGTCAGCTTTTTCTGTTACCTCCCCCCCCCCCCCCCCCCCCCCCCTTGTTTCCCTAATGGTATTTTTCAGTGATTTTTTTTTTTTAGATGTTATACTTTGGTATCCCAAAACTGTATTTTGTGTGTTAGTCTTGGGTGTGGTTTTCACCTTGAAGTCTTAGTGGGATATCGGATAGTCTAAATATCACCTGTAGGGTGTCTTTCTTAATAAAAGTCCTATTTTGAAGGTAGATGTCTTGCAAGAGGCAAGTGAGAACTGCTTTTTCAGAGCAGTTAAATCGCAATGGTGTTTTTAATTGTTCTGGCAGAATTATTTTTGAAGAAGCAGCTGTGGAGTATTGCCACGTTGTGTTGTGGAGCATTCAAAGCAGAATGCGAAAGGTGACTGAATACAGATGCCCAAGAGCAGTGCTGTTTGTTCAAAGTCATCTCTTACTTCAGCCGAAGTGAGTGGAGGGGGTTAGTCCCCAAAGCATTGCCTTTAAATGGGTAATAGCATGGCTGTTCTCACTCTTCTGTGGTCCTACCTTTGCCCTCTAAGGGAAGGAGGAGTGACTGTGATGCTTTTGAGAGTTGCAGGGGGTGTGAGCAGGCGTGCAGAAGGGCACTGTCAGAAGCTGGTAGAGCGCAGTTCAGCGGCAGGGTTTTTAGCTCTTGTATAGCCACATATTGGGTAAAGCACCTGCAGCTCTTATTCCCCAACAGAGGAAACAATGAATCTTAAGCAGAGAAGACTGTGCTGAGAATGATGACGTTAAGAAAAGATTGCCTTGCTTTGCTTCCTCTATTAACCAAGCTGCGTGGAGGGAGAAGCTGACTCACGCCAACCTGTGTTATAAGCCGCTTTGGGTAGAGCGGTCGGAAAACTGTGTCACTTCAGCCCAAGAGAGCTGTAGGAACAGAAGTGTGGTAATATATTAAAATTACATCAAAGGCTTTGGGAGGTTTTAATGAGATCAGCCCCATATTTATTTTCATGGTTAGGAGCAGAAATAACTGAATAATGTCATGGAAATATTCTGGAATGAGGAGCTGTAACAGCCAAGCCTGACTCCAAGCTGGTCAAAGGCGGTGTTAACTCCCAGCAGGCTGCTTCAGTTTAGGGTGTTGAGAACTTGCAGGTCGAGGGTTTGGGCAGGGCAGACACCTGGTGAAGGTCCCAAAATGTGAAAACCAGGAGAGCGTGGCAGAGTGCTCCTTGCATCAGCCGCGGGGCCAAGTCAGCATTGCTTTGGGCTGCGTCCCCTCTTTACCCTTACGACTCCCTATTAGTCTGGACATCAAATTAAACTCGGTTGGGGCTGCTTGGAAGGGTGGCTGGTCCCAGCTCGCCTCAGCAGGACCCACCGCTGCCTGGGACAGCGCTCGCTCAGGTTTTTCTTTGCAGATAGCTGGGTGTGGCAGCGGGGACTGACTGCTGGTTGTTTCAAGGCTTGAAGTTTTTAAGGTGCCCTATGTTGTAGGGGAATCGGTGCTTGCTTTGTAGTTCTCAGAGGGTGCCAGGGACCAGCTCACCATCCTCTCCTGTCTCCTTTCTTCCCCCTGAGCTCTCTCCAGCTGCCAGCAAAGCTCCGGGCTTCTTCGTGCACGGGTGCCTGTGGTGTGTCCAGGGTGCTGCAGGAGGTCTGGTGTGGAGCTGAGGGTGTAGGGTTGTGTGTGCCTGTGTCAGCAAACCGTGTGTAACGGTTGGGTTTGAGGGGGTTTCTGCATATTCCCTTGTATTTCTGTGCTCTCGTGGGGCCACAGATGCCATTGCTCGTGCTGCACTTGATGTGTATTTGTGCGAGCAGAAGCCTAAATATTTTCCCCAGGCTTTGCTGAAGGAGAGAGATATTTTTTGAAATGGTGTGCATTTGTTCTATTCTCTTTGCCTAAAATGAAGGGAAATGTTACTCTGCTGGTCAGAGGTTTGTTGAAAGCGGGGCTGCTGCTTGTGTGTGGCCATGGTAGAAATGGATGCATCTGATCTGGCAACCGGTATGCTGCAACTGTTAAGTTACTTTGCGGCTTGTGGAGATTATCTTTGTACAACATTTCAGCGGCAGCGAAGGCTTTAGCACTGCCTCTGCTTTTGGGGAAATGCCTCGGCTCCCATTGGGCTGGATGGTGGATGCGTCCCAGAAGGAGCAGTGAAGCCATGGACTGAATCAGCAATGGATGTATTTGGCAAGTCGTTTGCACCTCCCAAATAGGTATTGAGTCAGTGGTGGCTTGCAGAGATGTAGATGCTGGGCTGGACCAAGATGAGGAACCTGGACAGACTTGCAGAGGGATCTAGACAGACTGGATCGATGGGTCGAGGCCAGCTGTATGAGGTTCCACAAGGCCAAATGTCAGGTCCTGCACTTTGGTCACAACAGCCCCATGCAATGCTACAGGCTTGGGGAGGAGTGGCTGGAAAGCTGCCCGGTGGAAAAAGATCTTGGGATGTTGGTCAACAGCTGGCTGAATGTGAGCCAGCAGTCTGCCCAGGTGGCCAAGAAGGCCAATGGCATCCTGGCTTGTATCAGGAATAGGGTGGCCAGCAGGCGTAGGGCAGTGATTGTCCCCCTGTACTCGGCACTGGTGAGGCTGCTCCTTGAGTCCTGTGTTCAGTTATGGACCCCTCACTACAAGAAGGACATTGAGGTGCTGGAGCGTGTCCAGAGAAGGGAAACAAGGCTGGTGAGGAGTCTAGAGAACAAGTCTTAGGAGGAGCAGCTGAGGGAGCTGGGGCTGTTTAGTCTGGAGAAGAGGAGGCTGAGGGCGGACCTTCTCACTCTACAACTACCTGAAAGGAGGTTATAGTGAGGTGTGTGTTGGTCTCTTCTCTCAAGTAACAAGCGATAGGATGAGAGGCAGTGGGCTCAAGTTGCGTCAGAAGGGGGGGGGGGTGTTAGATTAGGTATAAGGGAAAAACTTCTTTACTGAAAGCGTGGTCAGGCATTGGAACAGGCTGCCCAGGGAGGTGGTGGAGTCACCATCCCGGGAGGTGTTCAAAAAATGTATAGATGTGGCACTTCGGGATGTGGTTTAGTAGGCTTGGTGGTGTTGAGTGGGTGGTTGGACTTGATGATGTGAGAGGTCTTTTCCAATCTATGATTCTAGAAATAAAGACCTTTCAAAGTGGGAGCAAGTTCTCCTTTCCAGGTACTAATCCAGGAAGTCTTCAGTAACATTATTTCTTAAGAACTTTTAAGGTCCTATTTGGAGGAAAAAAAAAGTTCAGTACTTTATCTAGCATCATATTATTGCTATTCTACTCATTTTTTTTCAGACTTGAACCTCCATGGTACTTGAAAAACTAAATGTCTTTTTATGTACTTATCAGTAGCTAACATCAATCTCAGAAAATTTACTTGGCTTTCCTGCCTCAATCTCAAATGCTTTCCCTTTAGCCTTCAGTCACATAGCATTGGCCATACTAGCATTGTTTGTGTCTTCTTCAGAGCAAATTGTATTCGGAAACTCAGGAGAGGCACAGGAGGGTTTTGTGCATAGTGAAAATTCCTTTTAGAAAGAAATAGAGAAGTTGCACTTAAACAGTCCTTAAGAACTTTGGGTTTTTAGATGCCAAGGTATTAATGTAGGAGGACAGAGGTTAGCACAGCCTTTCAACAGGTTAAACAGCCAAAGACAATGCAAAAATTTGTCTTTAGCCTTGCTTAAGTCAAAGGAGAAAGTCTATATCTCTTTTCTTTTTTTGTCTTCCCTCCCTTTTGGGTGAATTTCACCTTGAATAGGTGAATTCTAAAAGCCATGCAAAGAAATCCTGTCTCTCTGAAACTAGCTGTTCATGGAAGAATGCTATTCTTCTTTCAACAAGCAAAAAGCTTGGAAAATTAAGTTACCCAGATACTAAAAATCAGTATTATTCCACAATTGAAATCGGCAAATAGTCAGAACTCCTTTAGGCTCATGAAGGTGGCATCTATGCAAGTCGTCACTTTAAGAAGAATTATTTCTCCCCTAATTGATTAACTTCTGGCAAAGCTACTGAGACTTATGTAAAACCTGGGATCATTGCAAAAGCTTTTTGATTTGTGAACACCTTGTAGTGTGTGGGGACAAGACTGCTCAGTGCCTCTAGAGTCTGCGTTTCAGTTCTGTGTCTCTAAACTGCTCTGTGGTCCTGGGCTCCCAGTCATCCTGCCACCAAATTTTATTGCAGGGTTTGATTTCCCTAGGAGGAATCCTTGGTGTGTGAAAGATGAGGGCACAGCCCAGGCTCTTCTCAGTGTGGCCAGAGCATGTTCTGAGTTGGACTCTGGGAGGGGAGCGATGGGTGTGTCCTTGCCTCACAGTGTAACCTTGATTATCTGCATCCTCCATAAGCTTATGAGAGAAAACTGGTAGCTTAAGGTTCAGTCACCTTTAGGGTCTCGGTGGACTTAATCTTGTGTGTCTGATACTGGTACTTTCTTTTCTTTGGGCATATTGCATGTTAGGAAGGCATGAGACAGTTCCCTGATCCTCGTGCAAGAAGTGATACCTGATGTTGCCCCTGCTATGCTTTGCAATGGCTAACATTATACTCCAAATTATTTGCTACCAGGTCTTACTG
This sequence comes from Opisthocomus hoazin, assembly GCF_030867145.1. Taxonomy (NCBI): domain Eukaryota; kingdom Metazoa; phylum Chordata; class Aves; order Opisthocomiformes; family Opisthocomidae; genus Opisthocomus; species Opisthocomus hoazin. Next base: position 65,732,391 of record NC_134419.1, read on the forward strand.
AGCTTACTGCATCTGTATTGCCTAGTAGAGAGCCTGAGATACCTGTCTGCTGCCTATGGTAAAGCACTTGCGTTCTTGTGAAAAGAATAAACCACAGGCACTCTGCCAGAGAATGAGTAAAGATGGGGAGGGAGGAAGCTCTCTGAAATGTTGCTTGGCTCCACATATGCAGAATCTTTAGGTACCTGATTCCCATGGACTTTGAAGGGAGCAGTGCATCCTAAAGTAGGTTTGCTACCAAGATGTGTTGTGGAGAGGTGCTGATCTTGTACATAGCCACAGAAGAGAATTCCTACTGAGGACTGAATTGTCCTTACTTTGTCTTCTTCAAATGCAAACAGTTAGACATCATAGTCTGACCCTGAAATGGTACTTTAATCTGCTTTACATCAGAGAGGAGATGCTTTTTGATTTCCAAAATGCTTAATTGCCTTCAATATTGTCCTTTTGTGGCTTAAATTGAACACTTAAACATATGACTACCAAAGACTGAGTCTCCAGGCTCTTTAAAGTAGAGCATGAAGGTTTCTTCATGCTGAAAATGCCGTGTTACGCTTTGATAGAGGATAATAAAATGTGACTGCATGAGATGAGCAGTTGCTTCATCATGCATGATGGAGCAAATGAATTTTCCTCCCATTTCCTCTTGGGAGATAACATACCAAAATAGTCAGCACCCTGTACAGTGAAGGTTCAGGGTTGGATAAATTGTGCACTGAGCTTTGTGGGTCATCCACCCCCCACCCCCCCACCCCCCCCACCCCCCGAAATAATTTTGCCTTTGAAAGTCCTAGCATAGGATTTCTCCTAAAAACATGTTGAGAGTTTACTGCTTCGCCAAAAGATTTGTAGTGGCTTTTTTCTCCTGTCATCCCAGACACTTTTTTGAATTTGGCAAGCAAATAAGAAATGTGGCTGTCTTAAAAGGTTTAAGGTGCTTGTGCAGAAGGTTTGGCTGAGCTATGTATGTTCTGTTCATGCAGAATCTCTTCTGGAAAACTGAAGGATTTCTCTTGTTTTCTAACATTAACAGTACAGTATTATACTGCTAGATGAATTATTAAAACTGTTGTGGTGAACTGGCAAACATACCACCCCTTAAGGAGAGGGAAACGAGATACAAATCATTTTACTCTGTCAAATTTTGTGTTGTAGAAGGAGTAATGCAGTCTCACAAGAGTCACTGTGAATTGTAACCAGAGGTAATACAAGTATGGAAGCAATCAGTGCATGTTTAAGAAACCAGGATACGTACTGAGCATTGTGAATGTGTAGGACTGTGGAGACCAGGCTTTTGGTTGTCTCTGGTGGTCTGACATACCGGTAAAGGTACCAGGTTTTCAGGAAGTGTTGCGTGCTTAGTGCTTGGAGGATGCGCGCTCTCTGAGGGTTGGTTTGAACAACCAGGATGGCATCTGAAAAATAAGAGTCGCGGTTCTAGAAGGGACTTTCTTGAAATCTGAGAAACTAACTTGGGCAGTGGTACAGCTACCTGCCTGTTTTTTGGGTGTTGTGTTTTTGTTTTGTTTTTTTTTCTTGCGTTTTCCTTCCCAAAGTAACACTGTTACTGCTGTTTAAAAAAGGATAAAATAAGGAGTCTTCCTCACAAAACAACTTTTTGCTTTACCTGTGGTAAAGTAAAACAGCTTGAATGCAGCACAAAATTATGGAAGTGTCCTGAATTTCTCCAGAAAAAGCATGATCAGGGATATGATTGCATAAAACTTTGGGTTCTGAGAAGGTAGGAGCTAAAAGCAGACAGTCTTGAATAACTGTCATATAGCTACTCATAAAAGCTCCTGACTGCCAGTAACTTCTAGAGATGGCTGGAATGCCACTGTTTGTGCCTGCAGATGTCCGATTTGTAATACTGAAATTACAACAGAGTGTCACAGACGTTGGCACCTGAAAGGAACATATTTAAGGCATTGTCTTGGATTCCTCTAGATGATGTTTTGCGAAACACAGAATGGTTTATGAAACTGAAAATGGTGTATAGGAGATGAGGGACAAAGGCTTCTTTTTTGATGTGTCAGTCACTCTTGGCTTTGATGTACGTTTTTAACCAGGTCTTCAGCTGAAGGCAGACCCACTAGTGAGCTGCAAGCACAAAATAGACTTGTGGGTAAGCTACCCTTAACCTGGCTTTCTGGACCTGGTGGGCTACAGGAGGCTGCTGATTCTCAGATGAAGCTCAAAGAAGGCTGGGAGATTCTGTGATGGCTTCAGCCTGACTGATTCATGCTTCACAAAGGCATTAAAAACAACTGGACTTCAGGATTGGAATCCAGTGTGTTATAATGATGGTGTATATTGTGATATACTCAGACCTACTGGAAAGGTGCAAAGTGAATCCTGCAGGAGTTGGAATTTGAATTGTCTTAGAATCCATCTCTTGAAGACTGCCTTGCTGGTCTTTAGGTGCTAGACTTGCTATATGTGTTAAGTGACAGCGTTTCAGCCGATAGTCACACAACTTTCTTCCCAGACTGAGGGAAGGGGGCAGGCATCACCTGGTTTTCTTGGTGCATCAGGTTTCGTGAAGACTTTTTTTCAGGTGAAAATGAAAACGTGCATAAACATAAGATGGAAAGATATTGAAGAATGTGACATTTGTTCAGCCATTCCTTTGTGGTCAAGAGAGCAACAGCCAGCGATGCAGCAAAGGACAAGCTCTGCTGCCTCCACTGAGCTGGAAACTTAAGACATCAGTCAAGTGACTTCACTCAACATAAAGCCTATTTAAAGAGCTTTCACTTTCTCAGATTATTGCCAAATGTCTGCTTTGAGGCAGGTGAAACCAGCATAACTGCTGACAAGGGTTGTGCACTCATTAGTCCATGAGAAGAAAAGACATGCATGTGTGTATTGTCTGTGTTAGGCTGATGGTGTTCTGGCCTGCTTCGGTAGTGCTTGGTCCTTCTAATCCAGATGGAAGACCCCTGGTGGAAAGAGATCCTAGTGTGACTCCCAGCACCCTGTCTGTTCAGTCAGTTTATCAAAGTAATTTTTTATGTCATCTTCACCAGAGGGGGACCAACACAGTATGAAGATAAAAGCTGCCCTCCATCTGTTTTATCGGTAGTCATTAATTAGAAACGGATGGAAGAAACTGTGGTTCAAGGCTGGTTGATTCCTTTTTCATAATTCAGGCATCCTGAATACAGAAGCACTGCTGCTGCATAGCCAAGTAGAGCACACAGCTGAAACTAAGATAGCTGGGTTTGTTCACACATTGATGGAGGATTTATGCAAACTGTTTAGATGCTGTGCTTCTGATTGCTTGTGAATGGAGGCTCTTGCAGGGATTTTGAGAGTTTGTACTTTATGTATTTGCATGACTTAATCCTCCAAATGACTGGTGTTGTCACTGTGTGCTTAGAGCCTTGGCTTTTGTAAGCGACTTCTACAATTTGTTACAAATGACATTTCCTAAATCAAAATAACTTAAAAACCTGATAGTGAGGAGGAGATTAATACATCACTGCAGTTGGTTTGGTTTGTGTCTTATTGAGGTATGTTGATAAGACTACTGCTGAGCCTTTCTGGTGTGTAAGAAAGGAATTGAGTACGTCTTTCTCTGCTGGTATGCCTTTTGTAAGTAGAATAGCCAGTCTTTTTGTTGAAGGTCTACCTTGTGTGCATCTGCAGACCAGTTATGGTGGAGATAACTCCATCACATGCTCTCCAATTACAGTGATGTATTCTATATTTTCCATCCCTTCATAGCCACATAGGAGGGGAAGGTAGACTGTCTGGAGGGTAAAGGAAACTCAGGCTTGGTAGTCAGATGTGGTGTGATGTTCCTCTGTGGTGCACTTCCTTTCAGCCCTGACTCCTTTCTCACCATCTGTCTTCTATCCTTGTACACTGGATTTAGTTGATGAAAAGAATTTGCAGTGGAAGGAGATAGAAGTGTGGAATTACCTTCTGTGTCCCCATCAATGCCACTAAATTTGTGAGCTGCGTTCCCTTCCTTCAGTCTCTCTGGTCTGCAAAGGCATTTTTGTGTTTCTTCAGGTATTTGCCAGAGTGGAGCCTCTGGACTTCTGAGTTCAACTGTATAGAAAGCGTGCTTTTTACCATTGGGTGTCAGAATTCTTCTGGAGAAGGTAGATTGGGAGAGATCAGGGGATATCCTGTGAGGATGCAGATGCAATCTAGTTTGATAAGCCGTTATCTAAAATAGACAGAACCTGTTGTCCTGGGGACCTCATCTGTTTTTACAGCCTAGAGAATGAATGCAGCTACCGAAAATGTGGTTTTTAAAGATAAGTGATTAGACTTGGTATTTACATGGGCTATGTGTTGGTTCTATTTCAGTTGCTTCTGAGATCCTCTCAACTAATGCTTCTTCCAGTTTTGGTACCTAAGGTACTTTATAGCAATTTCTGACTTTAAATTCTTTGTGTCTATGAGAAATATAAAAGCAAAGACAGGAATTATCTGGTTTCTCTAAATTGAGGATAGTCCTCCACCAACAAAACCATTACCCTGAGCAATCATAACCTTGCTGCTGGTTCTTGACCCTCTGAGTTGCTGTAGCATGCCACCTGCACAACCCTCAGCAGCTCTCCAAGCACCCTTGCACAGTGCCTGCTTCAGCAGGACTGCGTGACCTCCACCTGCCAGGTGACACATGGATTGTCAAATAGGAGAAGTGGTTTAATGTGTTCAGATCTCTCTGGAGAGAGCTGGATGTCCACTTGTGCAAAGCTTAGTGCTGCTGCCCGAGATTACCAAAGGAGCGTATGTGGCTTGCTGTGACTTCTTGGACCAAAAATGTCCCAGTTCTGAGAAGGTCAATGGAAATATACAGGGAAGGCTTATGCATGCCAGGCGGTTCTTTTCTAAATAGTTTAATTGTCTGGAAATGCTATTGCAGATTGTAACACCAAAGTGAACATAGCATTTAACCTAAGATCTAGTCTGCTGTCTCTCACAATTCTGCCAAACCCTGTCAAAAGCTGAATTTAATCAGTCCAGTTGGATAACTCATACTAGAGTTTGAGTCAGATGGGGGCTCTTCAAGATGTCTGCAAGTGTCTGTGCTCATGCTTTCTCTAATGTTTTTAAGCAGCATTAAGAGGCTCTTGGAATAAGATTCTCATCTAATTCACTTCCCTGACGCTTTATAAGACTGGATAAGAAGGGAGAATAGAAACTGGCAGAATATCTCCACCTCAAGTTATTTTGCTGTACTGATGCTTTAAAAACCAGGAGTTGGACCCTTGTTTACTTTTAATGGCCACCCAAGCTGTTTTTTCTAAAGGCTGTCCCTACCCAGTGTGGTGCTTGTGCTCACAGACACCCACATGTCTATGGCGACCATGGCCTGCAGAAGTGCTGGCTGGTTCAGACAGAAGTCCAGCTCATTTGTTGTCCTTCAAGATACTTTCATAAAGGTGCTTTGCTGGGCAAGCAAAACATTTCTCTGCATAGGCACATATCCAGCAAGCACCCAAAGCTGCAACGCAAAGTATACTGTGCTGTGGCAAACAGTGCTGGAGGTCAAAGATGGGCGCATTGACAGCTTTGAGCGTGCAGATTCAGCAACTGCAGTGAGTTCAGGTGGTTACCGTAATGTGGCAGGAAAATGAGGCACAAAGCCCAGACAAAATTTTCTGTGGCTAGTGTAGAAGAGCATTGTGATTTAAGGTGAAATGAGAAAAGCTGCCTCTTCCTCTCCTTTATTTTAGTCTGTGCTGTTATTTTATCTGTGTGGTCTCAGTAGTGCAGAGGACTATCAAAGATTAGAGAAACTGTATGCCAATGGCTGCTTCTTGTGTGGCTGAGAAAGAGCTAAATCCTTCTAGGGTTGCTGGGCCAAGTAGCAACATTGTGAGGAGTGTCCTCTTCGTATTCATATTGGTGGCTAGCACGTTCAGCTGACCTTCCAGGGTGGATGGGAGATGTCATCTCGTGTATCATTTTTTGTCTTTGAGTTGAGAATCCCTTGGGAACTGGGGCTTGTTACAGCGCAGAAAGACTAGTGGGAAGTCTTGTTTGATGCTGTTGATCTCACTTAGAGGGCAGGGTCCGTTGCTTGGCAGGAAGCATGTGTTTGACTTTTCACAAAGCTATGGTCTTCATGCTGGTGGTCATTAATTCCATTCCTTTTAAGGCAGTGGTGAGATTGTCTTGATGCGTGAACCTTCCTTGGCTCCTGCCAGACAGCACTGACCTGGGTGTAGTCTGGAGCCTAGTCATCTAAATGCAGCTATCTTCTCCTGGCAGTCTGTGGAGAGCTGGTGTCCATTCTTGTATTGTTTGTCCTTGTCAGCTGTCTCTGTAGTTGTAAGTTGTGTTGATACATCTTTCCTCTTTGCTATGGAGAGATCTAAGCAGCTCTGGCCTTCCATGGCTTCATTCTTCTGTTTGGTAATGCCTGCAGGCTAGCGTTGAGTCACTCTTCTGCTCTGAGACTGCCTGATGCCTTTGTGGTTTTGTCGTGCCTGACACTGAAGGAGGTGCATGAACTAGACCTCTTGGTGAACTGCTCCCTCTCCTCTATTTTGAACAGGGGTGCTCTAAAACTCATTGCTCTTAAGCTGTATTGAAAGCTCTTAAGCTGTATTGAAAGCTTCTGTGCTAGATGTACGGTACTCCTGGCTAGCTGGCCATCTAGGGATGCTTAGCTGAAATTACCCTGTGGAGTGTGCTTCTCCTGCCCTGTATAGGAAGGACTCTTGTTTGGAAACAGATCAAGCACGTTGTGCGTGTAGAGAAGACAGAAGTTGGTTTAAAGCCTATTGTTGAGACTGACCATTTTATCTTTTCCTCCAGGCCGTCAGCATTCAGCTGGCCCTTTCCCAGCAGCAGTCCCTGCACAGCTCTTGCATCATCCCTTGTCCCCTCAGCTTGTGGGTCTGGTCAGAATGGTAGGAGGCCAAGCCTCAGGTTGGCAGAGGTGACAAAAAATGGCACCAAGACAAGCTTGTTTAAACTGCCTGCAGCAGTCCATTGGGATGGCTGTGGTACTGCAGCAGCTGTTGCTGCGAGGGGGATCTCCTCTTGGTTTTTCCTGTTTGCAAGATTATCTCTTGGTATTTGCAGTTTTTCTAGAGCTTCAGGTTATTTTGTTCTGTGTATGATTATGTGATAGTGATACTGGTTAACACTGCTTCTTTAGAAACTGACCTCTGCAGGGTCTAAGTGAGGGTGAAACTGCATTTTGCATGTTTGCGTCCTGTACACTGCAAGTAATTTCTGATATGACTTAAACCAATTGAGTGACAAGGTGAAGGCTTAGAATACAGCTTGCGTCTTTCACAGCAATTGATGCATGTGAGAAGTGTTTAGAAATTACTTTGGACTAGAGTGAAAAGCTGTTGATGTGGAAAAAGGTGTTTGCTCCTCTGTAATGGCCAATACTTGGAATTCTCTTCCTTTGGGGCAACCGTTCTCTGACTGGTCACTGCTTGAAATTCTTTGGTGGCTATAAAATAGCATACCATTGTAGTTGTCTTGGCTGAAGTTAGGAAGAAGCACACCTATTAAATTGTTACCATGCTATAAAGCAAGCATCTTGGCAATCTGCTTTGCAAGTACTGACCCTACTGACTCGACTGTCCGTATTTTGCAAGTTCAAAGCTGATAACATAGATGCTGACTCTGAGTTCCACAGGAATGACTCAGACATGGCTTCTATAAATGATCAGATAAAATTGATATAGTGGCTATAAATAAACACAAATATATTCCACTTAAAACAGAGGAACTCAGAGTTTGAGTACAACTGCTTATCTTGGAGCTTTGCCAAGGTTCTAGGTAAGCCTAATTTGAAATGTTAATAAATATTGCAGGTTTAAATTCACCTTTAATCCTGGGTACAGGATGGACTATTGGAGGAGAGGGGGGGAAACCATCTTGCAGGAGCTTGGGGATTACTTGGAAGATACCTGCTTATTGGGAGGTGGACAACTGGTATAAGCATACACAGCTTCTGTGCTATAAACTGCATGCATTGTTTTGGTGATGAAGGCATGCGCTGAGTTCAGCGCAGAGTAGGAGGGGACCATCATATGCTCGAGGGTTTTCATGGAATTGCACATGCAAATAATCAGCCCATCCATGGAAATGCTGGGGCTTAATCTTGCCCCCAGGCTTGCACAGCCAGTCAGACCTCCAGTAGGAGCAAAGAACATGCTCTTGCTCTGCAGACTTCTTTGTCTTCAACTAAAGGTGTCTGAAGTATCTTCCTTGCAGTCAGTCAACTCCCTTTTCATCTTAAAAACAGTGCAAAGAAGTAACTCTTTGTTTTGTCTGGGAATAAAGTACAGCATGGAACTTATGTCCTAATTTTTGGTGCGTGTTCTTCAAAATCAGGCCCCTGCCAAGCAGTGCCCAAATTTTTTTCTTGCCAGATACACTGAACTCACAGGCAGTCTTTGAGTAGCTCGACAACCACTAACCGTTCCTATTATAAAATATGCTGATTGGTGAAGCTAAGATGAGGAAAAAATAAGTTCTGACTGGAATTGAATGTACTTAAGAATAATGAGGAATTGTTGTTGATTTTTCTTATCTGCGTTGTGTTATACAAAACCAGTATCAAATCCATGGCAATGTCACCAATTTGTCAGACTATTGATCATCTGCTTCACATGATTTCCTGCAAGCAGAGCAAGAAGTGACTGCAAGGTCACTAAAAAGCAAAGCAGTCTTAGTGTAAGTGATGACTTATGCGTAGTATCTGTGATGTTAAGGAATGGGTTCATGTGATAATTACACTAGTGTTCAGAATGGGAAAGGTCAACTCTGCAGGTTAAGGATGCATCTCCTTAACTTACAGCTTAAGCGGGGAAAACTGACCCTCTAACTATTTATTCCTTCTCTTTATCCTGTAAGATTGCTTTGTGGCTTCACTCTGGCCTGGTTGGGCAGTGAAATGCTGCTTACAAACTTGTATTGAGTAGGAAGGTGGGGGAGGGTGAAACCTTGTGTCCTTCACTCACGAGGACGTTCTGCAAATGATTTAACAGCTGGTCTCTAGAACTCTTCCAAATGGCTGTGATGCTTCAATGGGAAGGTCAGTACTGAGGAGGGGGAAGAGTGCTAAAGAACATATGAAGACTTACGTCTGTTTGCAGCACTTTTGAAGAAGGGAAGATTCTCTGCTTCCAGTTTGTTGCTCTTTCAAACCAGTTGCAGGGAGTTATGTCAGCCATGCACATGTGCTCGTGTTTTGGACTGGGCTGGAGTCATGATCATGGTCATACTCTGTTGGGGCAACTTGCAAATTAACCCTTCTTTGATATTCCAAATCAATTAAGAAGGCATGTTTCATGCTTTTCTGGATGCAAATGCCGCGAATCTTCTTGCCTGCTTTCCCAGCAGGGCTGAAAATCTGCTGTGACCGAAGCCTGTCATGTAGTAAAGTCGTTGTGTTTCTGGCAGCCAGGAGACCGGCTCTTTTGGCCTCTCTTGCTTAGGGGCCTGGAGATGGTCTGAATTTTTGTCTGACTTGAAGGCAAAATCAATACTGGTCTTATTTTAAGGTTGTGCACAAGAGAAAGGAGGCGATGAATCTCCACCCTGATGCTTCTGGACTGGTTTCACTTCCCACACATGGGTTCTAAATGCAGTTGTTGTGGGAGCTGTGTCAAAATGCTTTGTTGCCTTCTGCTGTGGACATGTTTGTTTGCTGAAAAGGGGTTGTTGATTTTACTCTTGTGATGTTCTTGTGCTCCTGAGAAATAAAAACAACACTTCTTTTTTCATTGGATAATGAACAACAGGCTTGTGTGGATACTTCAGTGTTAAGCCGTACTCAAAAGGGAATGTAGCAATGCCATCCATGTCTTGGGCAAGAGAGGTCCCACCTGCTCTTTTCCTTCCCTTCCCACAAATTCCTCCTCTGATAGGGAACTGGATCTGGTCACAGTCATAGCCTGTTGTTCTAGGGGGCCTTTAAGTTGTAAATGACGGTGCTGCAGTGACAATTTCTGTCATGATTGTCCAAGCTTATGCCATTTTGACAACCTAACTCACAAAACACACTTACATGTACATGTTCTGAAACTCTTAAAGCAGGTTGTCTTCGTGAAGCAATGGTTATTGATTAAAAGAAAATGAAAAGAAGTCCCAACGCTTCAGTGGACAAGATTAACTTCTTAAATGTCAGAAATGGTTATTCTTCCAAAGGGGGGGATTTCTCAAAGTCACTCAACCTACGTTATGTTTAAGGGCCTGTTTTTTAACAGAAAAAACTATGAATATTCACTACTCACATCTGGTGTGTTGTCCCTGTTGTGTGTCCAACCACAGCAGGCTGTTCACGTGAATCGCTTGAATTTTGAAAAGAGTTATGCTTGGTGTTATTTCCTGACGCCTTTTCTTCACCTACCAAACAGGCAGCAGCAGCGGTGCTGAAGTACAAATCGGGAGCACTGTTGCTTTCCAGCTTGGCAATGGTCGTACACAAGCCAGCAGGGAAATAAAGATGACTTCTGAGATTTGAGGCTAATAGACCGTTGTCCTGACCTTGTAATACTGAATTTCAGAACAAATACCTCTAGTCAGCCTCATCATTAATTGGCACAATTGCTGTTGGTATGATCTAGCAGTAATAATCATCTCCTGATGGGATGGAACATCTCTGCTAACATAACTGCTAATTGGTAACTGGGTTAAGCAGAGCGCTACCGCGGGGATGTGTGCTCAGTGAAGTGTGTGCTGACGCTGACAGCCGTTCATCACGGTTGATAAGAATACTTCGCTATCCCTGTGCATGAGTGCGTGCTCCCATTCACCTCTCTTGGCGCCCAAATTGCTTAAAAGGGGAGTCCGAGTGGGAGATGATCCTGACGCTGTTGTATTTTCTCCTTGTAGATTGAGTGCCCAGTAACATAAAGACAGCAGATATTAATCTCTGCAGACATTGCGTTGAAACCCTTATCCATACTGATCTTCATAAACCAAATTATGTTCCAGTTATGTGTGAGGAAAGATATGTCTGGAGGTCTTTGTTAAACTTCTGGTGCTACCAGGAAGGCCTTTCTGCCGCTGGAAAACGGACTTTAACAGTCCTTTTAAGAGAAGAAAAAAAAAAAAAAAATCTATAGCTCTTAAACCAGCTTGTCAGTTCTTCCATGGAAAAAGCAGCATGTAGATGAAGTATGTATTCTGCAGAGCACACCCTGATGTGTCCTGCCTGATGCACCCGTGGAGAGAGCGGCATGTCCCGTGTGGCCTGTGCGTGGTGGCAGTGCCGGCGCAGCTCGCTGCTGCAGGGAGTGTGCCTACAGGTGATGGCTGCGCTGGGGCTCCCAACAGCCTGGTGAGAACCCCGGGTGGCGGGCGTTGCGCGTGTCCTTCTGTCTTCCCTGCTTGGGCTGTCTCTTAGTCTGCCTTCTCATGTGACGCGTCGGGGAGCAAGGTGTTTGATTTTTGTGGGGAAAGGAAAGGGGAAGAGGCAGAACTGTAGCTGGTTTATCAGAAAGCACCCGAAGTGTTTAAAAGCTTTGCTCACCGTTGCACCATTTACTGTGCCTGGGTACGTTCCCACAGCTTAACCGAGACTGTAGAGCTTTTATTAGTAATTAGCTCGTTGTGGCTTTAGGGCTTTCAAACACGAGTAGTTGTTTTCATTGAGGGTATTAATTATGAATCACAAACCTGTAAACAGCTATAGCCAAGAATGTGCACGTTTGCAGATATGACTGTTTTGCTGTGCGGCCCTGGGTTAGCTCTGCACTGCCCTCATTGTTGTTGCAGAGAAGTGTATGGAAAACATGTTTTTAACCTCCTAGATGCTATTGAGTTCCTGCATAGCAGTCTGCAAAACTGTGGGAAAAACGGCCTGCTCATTTGCTTTCGAAGCAATCGGGTTTAATTAAATACAGTGGTTTGAAGGGGATGAAGCAAGGACTTTAAGAGCCCACTTTTCAAAAGGGTCTGCTTTTAAGATCATCTTATAAATACACTTAAAAATTATTTGACTTGAATCTTTGGGGGAGGGAAGAAGAGAGTGTTTACACAGGACAGTCTTACCAGCTCAGCGTCACTGGTGCTGGCTTGGTTTCCAGTGCTGCTTTCCTGATCTTCTGCAAGCAGCAGTACCTGGCTAAGAGATCAAACTAAATTCTCTTCCTATCAAAATTGATAGCAAATATTCTTTTTAATTCAGTGGAGCTTAGTTTTTGCTCTTTAGTGTGGGACGAGCTTGCTCACCACTGAAATAAGCAGAGTCCTTATATACCAGGGGTCTTGGAAGGCTCCTAACAGCATCTTCTGGCTGTTGAGATTGAGCACGATGGAGTGGATAGCAGGGGCTCAGGTTAGAGAGCCAGTAGAGATGACAAGATATCTGGATTTCTGCTGTGGAAATGATGTCTGAACATGTGGGATGAATAGCTCCTGACCACTAGATTCATCAACAGAAAGGGGGGAGGAACACAAAAACAATTAAAACAGGGTAACTGCGTTTTGTAAGTCTCTGGTCATGAATTGTGTGAAAGCAAGAGCTATTTTAATGCATGTGTTGAGTTTTTGGTGTCTGACAAAAGATCTGCTGTTTGGGGAAGAGTAGTACTACCATTTGCTAGCTGTCCTTTTGTAACAAGAAAAGCTGTATCTTCCTCTCTTAGACCCTGCTTCATGTGCAGGCCACGAGAAACTCTGTGCTAGGCTTAGGTTTTGAGGGACACAAGAAGACTAACTGGTGCTAGGCTTGCTTTTTTTCCAGCAGGTTCCCTTCTCCCCTCCACTTGCTCTTCTTTTTGTGAAGAACTCTGCCAGTACATGTCTAACCATGTAAAAAACCCCCTCAACCTTGACAAACTTATTTTGTGGAGGTAATAAAAACTGAATCATAAGTTGGTTTTGGAGAAGTGATTTTCTTGGGCAAGTTCTTGAGGCACTTTCATGATTGCTAATTTCCTTTCTTTAAATGTGTTTTTTAGTGGGATATAGGAAGGAACACAGAAGATGTATGTTAGATAATTTGGTTTTTATTGCAAGGTCTTTGTCTGCTTTAGATTTATGTAAAAGGATAGGGGAAAGTTTTTTTGGTGTGTGTGTTTTTTTTTTTTTTTATCCAGTCTTTTCTCCTCCCCTTCCAAGTTAAGAAACAGATGGTCTGACCTGCGTAAGGCTTTAAATGTTGGAATTGGCATCAGTGTCTTCTTCAGGATTATTTTGAAAAAAACAAAACCCAGGAAGCAGAGTGTCTTTGCTCAGTGTGAAAGCTGGTCTGTACAAAAATAGCAGGCTCACAATATGCGACTGAGATGATTCCCCTGACCTAAATAAGGAAAGTGATTACCTGATATTTGGAATGTGGCTTTGCTTCTAGCGTTTTCTCCTGCTGTCAGGGGGGGTACTTGTACCTGCCTTCCCTTCCCCCTGCCCATCAGCACGCACTTCTCAGCAGTGCTGCAGCTTCATATACCTCGTAATCCAAGCACACTTAAATCCTGGCTATTGCTTGGATGGCAGCTTGCGAGGTGGCTGTTTGAAATGGGGCTGGTTTGATAGTCACACACGCACCATGAAGGCAACGGATGGAGAGCTTTGGATGGTGGAAGGTATCTGTCACATCAAATCTAGGTAGAAATGGCCAACTGTGATTTTAAATTAAGCCTAGATTTGTTTCCTTTTAAATTAACATTTTCTGAAAGTAAAAATAGCAATAAGCTTACCTTTGATCACAGGCAGTTAGATTGATGGCTCTTCACAATGTGATGGAGCCCAAGCCTAGCGGAGAATAGATTTTTGTTGTTTTCTGTAATGAGTGTATCGATTTCAGAGAGTGATACTGTTGATGAGGAAGAAAAGATCAAAACTGAAATCTGTTTAATACCTGGTAGGTTTTACTGGTGTTGTCTTTTCAGTTAATGAGGTTCTGGTTTGGATCTCAGAATCAAATCAAGCCTTCTCAGTGCAGCATAGCTAAGGAGTATTTCTGTTGTAAAACTTTTGCGTAACTACTGGGGGTAAGAGAAAGGAGTCCTTTCAAAATAGATCATAAAACAGTGTACTTTAATAAAAAATGAAGATGTCAGCCCTGCTAAACAAATCCTGGTGGAACGCCTTTAAAGTGGTCCTTGTTTGCATTTGTCATCATGCTTCTTGGTAGTCTTTGTGGATGTGGTCGTTGCTTTTACTGAGTGAAATTATTGTAAGTCTTGCTTCTGATTTTTGCTAAACTTTTTTAACCTTGTTTAGCCATTTCTGTGTGCATAGAAATGTATGACCTGTGTTGGTCAGTGGCTAGCCTACAACATACATTTCAAACCTGCATTTGCTCTTAACGCTTGTAGTATACTACAGAAAGGAACAGGAGGAATTTTGTGAGCTGGGTTATTCTAGTAATAGCTAGACATCACCTTGGCCTATGAACTGAGCTACTGGGGGCTGGAGGAGCATCCTTGGGAAGGCTGCTGAGTGCTCGCTGTGTGTTCTTGTTCCTTGGGCATCTGCCGTTGGCCCTGCGGGGAAAAGAGGTTCTGAACTGGGGGATTGTTGATCTCGCCTCCTACAGCTATTTCTACAGAGACACCACTCGGCTCTGCCTAAGCTGAAGCTGTAGGCATAACTCTGCTCTGTTGCTGTGGTTGCAAAGTGATGTTGTATGCTTGTTAAATATGGTAGTGATGGCAGTGCAGGTGGAGAATAGGGGTGGTTTGCTCATTATCCCGGCCTTTCCACAGAAGAATGCAGGAATTGAATGAGAATCCACAACTGGAGCAGTAATAGCTGCTTTCTGTCCTTTCTGATGCATCTTTAACCTGCCATAATCACTGTGCTCCATTCTGACTGAAGTCTGTCATGTCACTTCTCATGTCCTTCTCTGTGCATGCCATCTGTGGACAATTATCCTGCCTGCAACTGCTTCATCTGTCAGCATTTCCTTAAACGTCTGTGGAAAAGTGTTGACTTTGTTGCTGTCTGCGTTAAAAAAGGAATATCTGGCACATCTCTAACTGAAGCCAAACAGTTGTTGAACAGGATGAAAATTGTTTGATCTTGCTTCTGTTACAATATTTGCTACCCTGAGCTGTTACGCTAAGAGCAACTTTGGCTTTTGTTTCTACATGGCGGGCCTGCACAGGCAGCTAGCGTAGTGGATAAATAACACCCTAATTGCAACAGAGCTTGACCCTTCAGCAGTGGTGGCGTGGCTGCCTTGTGTGTCCTGGAGGTGAGAGTTTCCATGTAGGCAGTTACCACAGAGGAGTTAACGAACTGTGAATGCGCACCTACTTTGCTTGTAGTTTATTGCTTGTGTCACCACACCTCTGTTGGTGTAGCATGCATCATAACCTCCTCAGCTCTCTGACCTCTGGGGTCACATCTGCACCAGTATTCCACTTACGTGACTGTCTGTATGATCATATTTATTTGCAAGAAACACAAGTGTTTGCTGTGACTTAAATCCAGTCTTAATAATTTCGGTTTATATGAGAAGTCCCTCTTAGCTCCTTGTTGTCAAACAAACCAACCCTTTTACCTGAACTTCACTCAAGTTGTAGGTTTAATTTTGTTTTGTTCACCTTCACCTTAGGATAATAAGTCTTACTGAAACTGAAAATAACTTTCCTAAAGTGATTTAATGCAGATGTTTATCTGCTACTCCAGTTCAGACCTGGTGGTGAAAAGTGAAGTTCTTGCTCCTGCCAGTTTGTATGATTCTGATTCCTAGCTGTAGAGACATCCACAAAAGTAATGTATTAACTTTGAAAGGAGAAGAGGAGTACAATTTAATGCAATCTGTGTTCATCCAGAAATGTTTAGGACTGTTGGGGGGTGTGTGGTGTTCATCCACAATGGTGTCTGGTCCCATGTGTGGAGGCTTTTGGATTCTCGTCAGATCTATGTGGTATTTTGAAAGCCCATTTGTCCAGTGTTACAGGGTGCGTTCCTGTGTGGTGTTCTGCTGGAGGTCTTTGGTGGCGTGGGGCTTCTGCATAGTTTTTTGGGTTTTTTGCAAGCAGGTTAGGAATGAGAAGACACTTATGGCGCTAGGGAATAGCTGTTCTGCCAAAGATTTGAAGTCAGTAATGTTTTTTTTTCCCTCTCTTAACTAACCCCGTTACACTTTCCATAGTCTGCCAGGCAGCAGTACAAATCCAAACAGGCAAGTAGTTCAGCCATTGAAGAAGAGCAGGACCCAGAGCCATCTAGGATTGGGAAATGCACAGAGTGTTGCAACCAAGAATGTTTAGGAAAAATTGAAGGGTTTAGAAGCAGGTCTTCTATGAAAGGCTCACAAGGAGATAAAGCTTTTTGTGTCTGTGTCTTGAATTAAGCATACGATGTTAACTTTCAAGGGATGATGAAAGTGAGATGAAATTGAGAGGTCTTTCATTTCATGGTTGATGTGAGCTTTTCATTGAGTCTTTTGGAGGTGGGCCAAGGATGAACCATGAAATTCTTCAGCAGGGCAGGCTCAGCTATTTCTTCTGTTTTGATGGAGAAATGGTTGTCATCTGCAAGGCTGCTGCTGCGGAAGTTCACAGAGCTTCCCTGTTGGAAAAGAGCTGAGAGCATTGCTGTCTAATTAGCCGAAACACTTTAATCCTCCTGATAGACTACCTGCAGGTATGCCTCCAAGCAAGGTCTTCTGTGTTGAACTTCAGCTAGGAGTGGGTGTTTAGGAAAATTAAGAAGATAAAGCAGCTATGATGGATTGTGCTAATATACAGAAACTGAGTCCCTTCCTGCCCTTCCCCTCCAGACCTTCAGTTTGACTCTCACTTACTGTTTAAATTATGGCATGTTCTTACAGAATTGCTAATTAATTTCTCCTGCTGAATTTACAACACTGACTGTGGGAGCTACTGCTGACTCACCTCTGCAGCAGAGGAAAGATCTCCCTCGCAAGTATTCACTGTCTTTTTGGAGGGCATCACAACAACTGTTCACATTTCAGTGGGAAGCTACAGTGCTACAATAGTTTCTACTTAATTGCCATAGGAGCTACTTTCTAATGCTAATTTCACGCTTGACAAATACAGTCCCTTGTTGCCTAGACAACAAGTTACAGCACAAATATTCATTACTGCACTACTAGTTAATGAGTCTCTAGTGTTCTGAAAAAATTACAGCCAGAATTAAGTGGATTTATTCACTTTTAGGTTGGGGGTGACTTAAGATTAGAGACCAATGTGCAAAATGTAATGACAGAGTAACCAAAACAGCTTCCAGAAGTGTTTGGTACAGCACTGCCATGGTAAACAACACACATTCATCTTGATTGTTCTTTTATAGGTCTGCTGTTTTATGAGGATGACTTTATTATGAACAGCAAAGTATTTGGTGGACAAGGGAAAACCTATGGATGTCATCTATCTGGATTTTTGTAAAGCCTTTGACGCGGTCCCCCACAACATCCTTCTCTCTAAATTGGAGAGCCATGGATTTGATGGGTGGACCATTCGGTGGATAAGGAATTGGTTGGATGGTCGCAGCCAAAGGGTAGTGGTCAATGGCTCAATGTCCAGATGGAGACCAGTGACGAGTGGAGTCCCTCAGGGGTCCATACTGGGACCAGTGCTGTTCAATATATTCATCAATGACATGGACAGCGACATCGAGTGTACCCTCAGCAAGTTTGCAGATGACACCAAGCTGAGTGGTACGATCAAGACACCAGAAGGACAGGATGCCATCCAGAGGGACCTGGACAAGCTGGAGAGGTGGGCCTGTGTGAACCTCATGAGGTTCAACAAGGCCAAGTGCAAGGGCCTACACCTGGGTCGGGATAATCCCCGGTATCAATACAGATTGGGGGATGAAAGGATCGAAAGCAGCTCTGCTGAGAGGGACTTGGGGGTACTGATAGACGAAAGGCTCGACATGAGCCGGCAATGTGCGCTGGCAGCCCAGAGGGCCAACTGTGTCCTGGGCTGCATCAGGAGAAGTGTGGCCAGCAGGTTGAGAGAGGTGATTCTGCCCCTCTACTCTGCTCTGGTGAGACCTCACCTGGAGTACTGCATTCAGCTCTGGAGCCCTCAGCACAAGAAGGACATGGAACTGTTGGAGTGGGTCCAAAGGAGGGCTACAAAAATGATCCGAGGGCTGGAGCACCTCTCCTGTGAGGACAGGCTGAGAGAGTTGGGCTTGTTCAGCCTGGAGAAGAGAAGGCTGCGGGGAGACCTGATTGCAGCCCTTCAGTACTTAAAGGGAGCCTATAGGAAAGATGGGGACAGTCTTTTTAGTAGAGACAGCAGTGACAGGACGAGGGGTAATGGTTTTAAACTAAAACAGGGTAGGTTTAGGCTAGATATAAGGAAGAAATTCTTTACAATGAGGGTGGTAAAACACTGGAACGGGTTGCCCAGAGGTAGTGGAGGCCCCATCCCTGGAAACATTCAAGACCAGGTTGGACAGGGCTCTGAGCAACCTGATCTAGTTAGCGGTGTCCCTGCTCGCTGCGGGGGGGTTGGACTAGATGACCTCTAGGGGTGCCTTCTGACCCAAAACTTTCTATGATTCTATGATTTAAAAGTTTACAGTTGAGATATCTAGAAATATACTTCCTGTCAACATACATAATCTTTCTTAGTGTTGTAGACCTTGGCCCAAGTGAGCCTGACAGTCTCTAAGCAGTTTGAGTCAAATTTTTGTGTGCTGACAGAGCTTTGCATCCTGTTGTTCCCAAATTTATTGTAAAACAAATGAGGGCATATTTGATTTGATGTCTTGAGGCAATGGTAATATTTTCCGATATGAATGTGTCAGGGGACCTCAGCCCACAGCTGGTTTTGCACCAAGTTCTCAGTTTCCTTTTTTTGTGGAAGGTCTTATTTGTAAAGATTTGTTCAGCTTGATTCAGTTCACATGTAATTAAGGCAAGAATTCCTTGGTGCTCTGTTGGTTGAGAGGGGGCTCTGCTTGTTGACCTTTTCTTTGGTGACTCAGCATGGAGAACTCAACACTTCCCTGCCGGGCAGAGACCATTGTTAAATTCTGTTCCATTATTATTTTTCATTTAAAAGCTAATTTACCTTTTTGCCTTCAATCCCTGTCATGAGCATTATTCCAGCTGTTAAGAAATATGAAAGTTTGTCTTTGGCAGGCTGCACATGTCATCTTGCCTTGGGAAATCAAAAGGGAAGATTACATAACAGCTGACAGTAAATTTGGCTCCAGAATGTCATTAAAATAATGAATGTTGAATTTTCTTTCCTAGTCACAATATTCTTGAATTCAAAACTGAAAACTCTTTATGTGAAACCTAGAGTGCACCTAGGAGAACTACAGAACTTCAGGAGCTTTCTGATCCTCCACCATTAAACAGAATGTACTCCTTGGTTTAAAAATTTGAAATGCAATCCACACATATGGAAGTCAGTTGTCCCAAAGTAAATTTAGAATAATTTAATTTTTTAAATTTGTCTGTCTGTCAAGTTGCTATTACAGTTCCCTAAATTTAACATGGGTTGGTATTCACCCTCTGAAGGAATCCCAGACTGCCTGTTTGAATGCAGAAAAGCCTTGTCTGTCTTCATTTGTAAAAAGATCTAAAAAAAAGTTGAAGACCAAATAATTCTAGGACATGAAATACCTAAGAAGAAAACAAGGCAAATGCCTAGGACAACCACTTATTTATTACATGCTTTTAAAAACTCAAAAAGTCTTACAGTGAAATTCAGTTGCTGATGTATCTATCTTAACTGAAACCCAAAGCTTTGGCCTAGAATTGCTAAATTCACCTTTTTATCATTGCAGCTCCTGAAGGACTACTGTAAGATGAGAGAAATGATCACTTTTTTTTAGTTGTAAAGCATACTTTTATGTGAAGGAGCAGTTTCACCATCTTAGAACTTCCTCTTCCTTTGATATTCTTTATTGTAAGAACACATTTGGTTGCAGAGGGTGCTGAATTTGTGCTGTGTTTTTTTTAAACGTCTCCTCTTTAGAGAGGCCTTTATTGGGGTAATGAGAAGACAGGTTTCCAAATCAGAGGAGGAGACAGCAGAATGCATGGGTGTGGACTGCTGCTTGGGGTTCTGTTTACTGGGATGCACTTGATTACTCTTCCTTAATAGAAGAAATTTATTCAACTCATAAGTCATGCTGTAAGTGTTGTTGTTGCTTGTTAGGAGAAACAGAATACTAAATATATTTAAGGACATTTTCCCTTTTTGGATATATTGGATCAATATTGCAGTTCTGGTGCTTAAAATGAGCCTGTTGTGAAGCAAGCCACATGCATGATGTGAATAACAATGATGCTATGCAAGTAGTCCATTGAACTACTGGTTTGAGTAGTCTCTGGTGTAGGAGATTCAGATCTTCATGTCTGTGCATTTTAGCAACCCTCATATGAACAAGTAACTTTGTTTGAAGTGAGGCCCTTTTTACTTAGCTCCAGCTTTAGGCTTTTGTTGCACAGCAGGGAAGTCTATTTTGCAAAACTAATCAGAATCCCAAGGTAGGTGAGATGCTTAAAACTGTTACATACTTACGTGCATACTGGCTAGTGTAGCCCGAATATCAAGGGCAGATGATGGAAAGCACCAAATAAAAAAGTAACATCAAGGATAGCTGGATTTGTTAAAAATAAATGGACATTTTGATAGCTTGGTTAGTGTAATAAGCCTGATGCAAAAGTGGAGCCTATGTATGAGTCACAACCATTCTAAGAAGCAGTGTATTCCTTTTTCAATTATAGGGTAATTTTCTTTAAGAGCATGCCGTTTTTCTCTGAAAGCTGTGGCAGTACCTGCTTGTTGATCTAATTGTATCCTCAAATTTGAATTGAGTCTCTTTCAGCAGAACCTGTCCCCATTCCGGTTTCTCCATCAAAAACTTGTTGTTTTGTACAGGATCAAGGCAAGTGACTAATGCTGTCTCAAAAAAATATTCAGAATCTGCTTAAAATTAAGAGCAAAACAAGCAGCACATGCTCCTTTTGGATAACTTGGTGCTTGCAATCTTGTGCTAGTGCTGCAAGTAGTACAGGCAGAGTGGATCAGCCTGGGAACTGGAATTATGACTGAAAATACATAGTTCTGTTTATGTGATCTTTAAACCTGTAGCCAGATTGGATTTACTAGTTCTGCTTGCTTCGTATGCATAGTCTACCCTGCTCAGTATTCAAAGGCAAAAAGTGTATTAACACTCTTATAAAATACTTCAGTCTGGACATAGCGTTCAAGGTGCTGACCAAGTGTACAAAACATTTTGTGACATGTTCAGGCCCACTGCCTCAGGGGAAGCTATTCCAAGCGTACCAAAGCAAGATGGTAAGCTGTGATGAGGGAGGGGTGAAGAGTCAGCTGGCTGAGTGCTGGCACAAAGAAGGCCGGGGCAAGATCTTCTGTTGCAGAGCCTTCTGAGGGAGCAGAATAGCTCCGTGGTACCCACTTCACAAGGGTGACACCTTTTCCTAGGAAAGTCCCTAAACTGTGGATAAGTTCTGGAGAATATCAGTAAGAGGAAAGACATACCAATCCCTCGGTGTTACCTCTTGACCATTGCTGTGAAGAGTCTGGTGGGCTAGGTGGACTTCTTTTGGTCTGACCTTGTGTGGCTGTTCCATTGGGGAGCTTCCAGTGGAGTGTTGAGACTGGGACCATGGTTCCCCAAATGATCACAATTCTGAGGCAAGGTGAGATGGTCCTGCCAGAGCCCCACCATCTCTGTGCAGGATCCTGCTTTGTCCATTCTCACCCTCCACGACTCAGTTCAAGATACTAAACTCAGAGTGATTCGCTTATTTCTGGGTTAGCTGCCTGCAAATCAGGTGTCGTGAACATGAGAGGGGCAATAAACTAACCAGAAAGGGCAGCTTAAGGACAGAGATGTCGGTGGCTTAATGTCAGCAGTGTCTGATAAGCATGGGAAAGGCCAGCGCTGTGCTGCTGCTTTGTGCAATAGCCCAGAGCCTGTCTGTCGATGTGTACATTAGCATTTTTGATAGATTTACTAGAACGATGTCGTAAGTAGCTTGTATGAAGTGTGAACCTCTGCCAGTCTCCCTGCAAGTTCCCAGCACAGGGTTATGTTAGCCTTTTGTTAGCCTTTTTTTCTTGTAAACTCCGCCCAGCCAGATGTCTTGCACATCTGCTGCTGCCTGTACACGCCGGTGTCCTTTACTGGTGAGGGTTTCAAGATGCTGAGTTAGCATGTGTGCTGTCGCACCTGCTTCACAAGAGGAAGCTGCCACAACTGCTAACCCAGATGCTGAGGTGCGTGCTGGCTCTCGGGGAACCTGTTCCTGCTCTTTACACCGTGTTTTGGATGACACAGGAGCACCCCAACATGGCATGTCTTGTGCTGGGTAGAATTATTGATGCCGGGTTCCTAAAGGTGTTCTTTGATCATTGTTGTCTCTTCCTCTTCTCTCTCCTTCCTTTGTCAACATTGAAAGTAAAAGCTGCCTTTAACCATTTTCAACTTGTTTTCTGCCAGCTGCATTTAACCTGGTGGTTTGGGCAGCAGTGGCTTTGCTGTTGTCCCTGCAGTCGGAGTGGCTGTACCCTGCATCAGGAGCTCTTGGTTTGCATGTGACGGGCTCGGAGCCCAGAGAGTTCAGTCTCACTGATGAGTGAGATGAAAACCCTCTGCTGGTGTTAAACTGGTCCTGTCGCTTGCTCCTTGTGAACTGCCGATGGCTTTAAGGGCAGTGTTCTGGTGCAACTGGGACAGATTTTCTTAAACCGTTTTTATTTTTTTGAGATGGAAGTCTACATTTGTCTTCCGTCAGCAGGTAAGCTTATATTCTACCCTGTTCCTATTTAGAGCAGTGAATCTTCAACTGATTCAAAGTGTCTTTCCCCGTTTAAGTAGCACTGTTGTGTCCCCAGAGCTTCACATGCCTGTTTCTAGAAAGGATGCCTGTTGCAACACACTTCTAATACCTGCCTGGTTTGAGAACGTGTGCTTGTTATTTTCGTGTGGGGACACAGATGGTTTCTTAAGCCTGGTTAGGTACGACTGTAATTAACTCTGCATTGAGCTTGGGGTAAAGGTCTGGGTTTTTTTATTATGTGAGAATAGGCTGAAATCACGCTTCCCAACCTTACTGGAAAGGATTTGCAAAACCAGGATGAAGGGTCTGGTGGTAATGAGGGAGGGGAGGAAGGCAGTAGCCTGGTGGTTGCAGTGATTTATTTGGATCTGGTTGACTGGCTGGGTGTGAATTTGCAGTTCCCACATGCTCTGTAGCTGACCTGCTCCTGAAGTTGAAGTGGTCTTCGGTACCTGTGGGACCAGCTCCTTTGGCACCACCACCGCTAGTGCCAGGTTAATAAATCTGTGTGGCTGAGTGAGGCTGGATCCAAAGACTCATCTTAATGTGTTTGCCCTGCTGCAATGTTCCTGGGCCCTGACATGTGGAATGGCCATGCTGAGTCAGACCAGGAGCCCAGCTCAGATCTGTAGTGGCAGAGAACAGAAGTCTTGAGAATGAAAGAGGAGCAGGGTATGCGTATAGTAGCACATCCCTACTACACGTTTTCTACCTCCAGGTACCTGTGGCTGCAGCCTTTCCTGAAGCAGAAGCAGCATCCTTGTGTTTGGCAGCCTTCAGCTGACTTTTTTTCCTTGAATCCACGCAGTTTATTCTTTTAACTATTTTTTTTTTTTTTTACCACTGACAGTATTCTATGCCAGGACATTCTCATCTGTAGCTTCAGTGCACGTGGCTGCTTACCTCCTTGATTGTTTTGACCTTGCTACCAATTCGTATTCCTTATAATTTCTGCTGCAAAGGAGAACGAGCAATGCTTTCTTTGCTACTTTTTCCATGTTGCTGGCTTTTAGAGACCTGCAGAAGCCAGCATGAATCTGGAAGTGCTTATTCATTCAAACTGCTTGTCCTGATGGTACAGTATGAGCAGATGATCAGGGAGAAGCTGAACTGGCAAAGCTGTGACTCACCAGCTGACCACAGGAGTTGGCTGCTTCTGTCAGGTTCTTGTTCTGTGTTCTTACCTAGTTGTTTGAATCTTTTTTTTTTTTCCTTGCTGTATTAAGCTGTACTGTGAAGCTTGTTTGACAGTGCAGAACAACGCTGCGTCCAGGACAGAATAAGGAACAGAGTATAATGGAGGTCTGAAGCTGCAGAGGAAGCTTTGATGGCAGACTGCACCCTGAAAGAACTGCGCCAGAGGAACAGGGTGTCAATATATTTTTCTTCTCAAGGCAGGCAGTGAAAGGCTTAAATGTCATCCATGAAGATTCAGGCTTCATATTAGGGAGAAGTGATGACAGAGCAATGGAATAGGTTGATTAGGGATGTTTTGGACAGCACTGGGAGATGAGGACACTCAAGGGATGACATCAATGAGAAGAAGGAAATGGCATCATGTTTGCCTGATTAGATCGTTTCTCTCTACTATTGTAGACCTCAGATAGAGGCAGATATTAAAGGGGTGGGGTTTTTTTTGTAGTAAACTAGTCCCTTCTCTTTGTCAGTGAGGCATATTTTCCACCTTGTGAGGAATCTCCCCTGAAAACTGTATCTCTCTAGTCTGAGAGAAAATAAACAAGGTTTGTTAATACCTTAATAAACTCAGAAGGTAGGAAGGGTTTTACGTAGTTCAGAGTGAGAGCACAGTTTACCTGATGATGCTCTGGGTAGACTGGCATAATGTTTTGCATGACATATGCGGTTTCTGTAACCATAATATGGTTTATTTACATGCTTTATTATAAAAACACCAGAGAAATAAGTCTGCTTTTAGAAAAGCATTTAGGAAAGCAAGATTTGGAGGTAATCTAAAGTGACAGAGCTATCTTAGCTGAAGGTAGGTTCAGCCTGCAGCTTGTATAGTGCCTGCTTCTTTACACTTCTGTACTGGACAGCTAGATTCCCTTGTTAATCCACTGAATGTGGGGAAAAAGGTTATTTCAGAAATAATTCTAAGCTGTGCTTTAAACAGTAGTTTCAGTATCTTAGGGAAACAGTACTGTTGTACTGATTCAGTCCACCTGAAGTTACATGACTGCCCTGGCTTGTCTGGCTGAATTCCTGCTCAACTCCCCCACTTACTAAATTAACATTTATTTTCTGAAAAGAAGGCAAGTACTATCTCCCTTTTTACTCATTTCCTTCCCTCTGCTTTTTTCCATGCCTTTTAATATCGGTGTTAGTTAATGGTGTGCATTAACGTAAAAATTCTTCTCCCTGCTTAGCCATGATTTCTTATCATTGTGTTCCTGGAGGACTTTGTTACTTGTCTTAAAACATATGGACCATGGACATCAGACCATAGTTGAAGGGACTACAACACAATCTATAACAAGGTCTAGCTAAGTATTGTTGGACAGAAAATGGGATATTTTTATACCAGCAGTTACAGAGCGCACTGAGTTGACTTTCCTTGAGCTAATCTTAAAAACCCAAAATACAGGAGAGCCCAGTGCAGAGATTTTCATGACTGCCTTGGGCCTGAAGCTAGCACATCCAATCTATTTGTGTTAATCTGCTGCTGTACTTGGGCTAATAAGCTGCAGGGTCTTGCAGATCTGTCCTTGTTTGAGTTTTCTCTGTGCTGTAGCCTGTTTTCTGCTTTAGACATGTTCTTTGCATGTGCCCGATGGATACTTCGAGTCTCTGCATATAGGATCTGCGACTGAGTATGGTGTTGTAAGGGCTAGTTTCTTGGCTGGAAGCAGGTGGTGATGATGATTTCCCTTCATCTTTTTCCCCCCCAAGACTTTGTGTCTCCATGCGGTTTTATGATGGGCTTCAAAGTGAGGTTGAAGTTCTGGCAAGTTTAATAATTTATGGTTGTGTTCAGTCTCCAAAGGACCCTCCTGTACTTCCTGTCTTGAAGAGCTGGGAATAAACTTTCTGGGGGTGTTATCAGGTGTATTTATCTCTTGCTTTGCCTGGCACAATCCTACATTTTTTCAGGGTGATGGTTGGTAGCTTTGAAACCAAAGCAAGCTCTTGCTGACCATTTCTGCAGTGTATTTTTAGCCAGGGTACATTATAGTCCAGGCAACCCAAATTGTGTCTCCTCTTTCTATCTGGAAGTATTGTTCTGGTGAAAGTTGACACTGACTGTTTTATGTGGGTTTTCTGAAGACACAATAGCCTATTCCTGTCCATTCTGGATGTCTGCATACATTTTTTCATTTTTAAAATTAAAAAAAAAAATTATACCATGCTTTTTGTGCTTTTATTGCTCTCCTTCTGTAGCATTGTCCCTGAATGATATGGGCAATCCCAGGGTACTTTGACCTTTGAGCAACCTTTGCCTTCTCTGTGGATTTTGACTGTGTTCTTTGTAGTAATTCTGTTGTTGGGATGTTATTTCATCCTCTGGCAGCTACTGCAACATTAAGTATGTAAAGTTCTTTTCGTGTCAGAAGAACGCAGGCACAGGAAGCAGAACGGAGAGATCTCAGATGCGTGTAAGGGAAAGATGATGCTTGGCCTCTGCACAAATAGGTTATGTTTCAGTGGGAAAACTTGCCTTGGACCAGATAAGTTCTGTTATCTCTTGAGCTGTTCCTGAGGCAGCATCGGACCACAGTGCCTTTCCAGGTGCATGGTGCTGTTCTGAGGCGATCGAGAGCTCCTCTGATGCGATGTGTGCACTTGTTCTGCTGCTGGGTTTGCTACCTGGCATCCGAGAGCTGTACTGGAAGGACTGCTGAAGTCAAGAGCCCAAGGCACCCGTGAGGATACCTTTGTCGTATTTATTACAGCAGCAGGGGTTGGTTACCCTGGAACAAGGTCTCATGCTGTAAAGGTACAGCATGCAGGGTAATGACCTACCTTGGCTCCCCAGGGTACAATCTCAGTGGTCTGGGGAGAGGGCAGTAATATTTGACACCGTAGCTGTGAGGAGGCTTTTTGGAGCAACGATTATCATAATTAGGGATGGTGGAGAGCCAGAAGGATTGATCATGTGAGAAGAGAGAACAGACAAGCGACGATGAGGACTCTGCGTTCAGTTAAAGTGGAAGCAAAACCATAAAGCTTGCTGAGTTGCTGCTGTCTTCTGCCTCTCTCTGCTCAGCTGCCCTCCGACTCTGCTTAGCTCCTGTCTGTGGTGTCTTGTGGCTGGGAGGAGGGGAGGTGCCAGGGCAGCCTGGTGCCTTGTATGGAGCCGTCAGGTCATCTCACTTGTCCTATTCAGAGTCTGATGATAGCTGGAGTGAGATGAGTAGCAAACCTCCTTCCCTCCTACACAGCAGTGCAGGGATGCCCGTGCATATGGCCTGTCTGGGCTGAACGTGCAAACTAGCCTCTGAATCTGAGGTGGCATCTAGCCTGTCCTCACTGTGCATCAAATCTTGCATGCATGATGTTTTGGTGAGAATACAAGGCTTGAAAGATGTCTGGAGCAGACTGACTTTAGTGACTAGCTTTGCAAAAAAATATGGATTGGACTATGACCAAACTCCTAATTCTGGTTGTTCTATTTCCAGGAGAAGTAGGTTAGAAGTAGGCTGGGATGAATGCATGCCTTGTCCAGTTCCTCCCCTCCTCTGCAGAGAGGAACTCTGTTTGAGGGGGAGGACATGGGATTGCTGGAGCTTGTTAACTTTATGGGGGGAGGATCTGACCTCAGTGCTAGCTCATCTTGGGTAAAAAAAAAAAATCTCTAGCAGATTTAGTGGCCCTCTGGAAGAAATTTGGATTTGCTTTCCTGTCTAGGGCTGTGCTGGGGTTGTGACTCTGCCTCACTTCTGCCAAATAAGCTCAGGATGAGTAATGAACTCTTGAGCAGAAACCTGCCTGCAGGAGCTGCAGCAGCCCTGCTGGAGTTCTGCTGTTAGTATTGGATTGCTTTTTGCAGCCTTTCACTTCTGGGAGTCTTGTTCACATCCCCTTCCTGCCTAACTCCCCTACACCTTCCATTTTTCCTTGCATTTTCTATTCTCTAACGCTTCCGTTTAACATACTCCTGTTTGGTGTCTTCCAGATGGCTGTTGCGTTGCTTCTGTCTTGTTAGCTGGTCCCTTTCTATATCTTGCCCGTGTCCCTGTGCCTTAGTGCTATGCGGTACTCAGAACAGTGTGACTGGCAGAAAAGCACGTGCTCTGAAGCTCTAATTGTGATTGAAAAGATGAAACCTCATATGCTTTTGTTTAGTAATCAGTGAATTTGAAGTGTCCACAACTGACACTGTCTGTAAGTTTGTTGCCTGTTGTGTTTCTCTTAATACTTTTACTGTTTCTTTCTCCTCCCACCACATTTTCTTTCCCTTTATTATATAGAAATCGGAAAGTTTTGGGGATGAGGACTTTTATCTTCTCTGTTCTGGCCAGTAATTGGCATGAGGGGCAGGTCTGGCAAGTCTCTTGTGTTTAACACAGTGCTTTAATTGGCTCTACCTCATGTTCTCCAAATGTAACAACTAGGTGGGTATCCCTCCCGTGTTCCTGATCTGTGACACCCCCTTCACCCCCTCCCTGCCCAATGCAGCTGTGGTCCAGCTGTGAGCAAAGCTGTGTGATGCTGCAGGGAATAGTCCTGTGGCATCTGGGTGGCCAACCGTATAGAAATCTAGCTCAGTGGAGAAGAAAAAGCTGGAGAGCTCAGAAGGATCACAGTCCTGGGTTAGGGGCTGCAGGCATGTTCTACAGTACAGGAATTTAATAATAATGACTAGAAATCCCTATAGTATGTAATTTTTTATATAATTGCTTGTGGTACCTCTAGCTCTTGATGAGTACTGCCATTTGACAGCAGCTGTTTTCCATGTAGAAGGCCTGCCATTGTGTATTCAAGGGAGAAGCATCTCCTGCTGAGACCTCTCCTCTGCTTTGGATCATCTGAACCACCCAGGATTTCAGCGTGCAGAATCTCCAAAAGAGTTTGTGCTATCTGCGAGTGGTCTTACTAGTGCTGGAGGAGCACAGGACACCCCGGGGAGATGGGAGATGCGTGGTAAGAGCAGCCAGGCTGTCCTGGGATGCTGCTCGCTCTACTTCCCCGCTGCCTTGGTGGCACTGCAATTAGCCATCAAGCATGTGTTGACACAGAACTAGAGGCCAAAAACTTCTTTCCCTTGCTCCTGTATTAATCAGCTGCAAGTTGTGGCTGCAAACCACAGCTCCTGCTGTGGTTTGATTGGTGTGCAGCTTTCAGGGAGGGAGAGCTGGAAGAGGAATAAAAACAGTATTACAGGGGGAGAGGGGTGGAAAGAAATTCCTGCGCTTCCTTGTTCCTTAAGGTTTGTGGCTGGCTGGCCTGGACCTGCAAGCCACCGAGTGCAAATGTTCCTGATCTGCCGAATCCCTTCTGGAGGGGAGCAGAAGAGGAGACGGCTTCTCTCTGTGGCGACTGGGTACCCACGGCTTGGGAGTGCTGCGGTGTCCCAGAGGGTGCAGACCTGAGGGGTGCCTCTGGCTTGCCTGCCTGCGGGAAGAGGGGCTGGACTACAAGTGGCGTTTGAATCACTTTATTGGAAAAAAGAGCTTGTGGGTTTTTTTAAATGCCTAATGTCTGTTAGTTTCTAACTAATGGCTTTGTATAGTATTGTGGTGATCAGCTGAGAAAGGTTGGAATGGACTCCTGACTCTCTCCTCTAAGCACTCTGGCCTGGAATTAGTTACATGGTTTCAGTGCTGCAGTTTCCAAATTGCAGAAGAGGATATATCCTCACTGGCAAGGGTCCTTTGTTTTATCAAGTTCAATTTGGGTTTTGTGTGTCAAAAACAAATGACTGTTCAGCCTGAATGAGATACAGGAGATAAACAGCACCAATAGCAACATAACTCAGGTCTTGGACCAGCTGGAAAGCAGAGAAATTTTTATATGTTAGAGATGCAACTTGATAAGTCTTCTTAATAAATAATTAATTAAAAATCCCACTCACCATACACTAAGTGCATCTGACCAAACACTGCTGACAGGAGGGTGAAGGTGCTGGGGATCTGAAGGTCTTGCTGACGTCGTGAGATCAGGCTGGCTGCTCTGCAATCCTTTGTGCTTAGGCATGTTGGGTGCCTCATCTGGACCCCTTGTCCTGTAGGCGAGATATTGCACTCTCTGCAGTGACAAATTCCTGGTGCTGAGATTTTGCGTGCAGGGGAAGGTGGGCTGGAAGGATAGGCCAGGGCTTGTGTCTTTTATTGACATTTTACCTTCACAATACGTGTTTGAATGAGAGGTTAGAAGTGACTGGAAAAGGCATGGAGGGCCATCAACAGCCACTGTGTAGGACGTGGAGAACATCATGCTCAAGGCTTGATCGGTGAATATCCGAATGAAACTGCCATCGTCAGCCTCCCTGGAATAAATAATTGATGTGAACGGCACCTTGTGCTTTAAGGTTAGCAGTTTCCATTTCTCTGCGGTGTTAAGTAGCTGTCTTGTGACAGTCTCTGTAACTGTACAAGTGATAATGTGTCATATTGTGTATTCCTACCTCATTAGGCTCGCTGCGTGCAAGAATGTCTGGTTGAGTGGTCTGTGCCCTTCTCTGGGTGTGGTGGGCTCCATGGTTGTGCCCAGGGCTGGGCTTGATTGGTCTCTGGAGGAACAGCACAACCATGTACTTACTCCGCTGTTAGGGGAATAGGAGTGTGTGCACTGCAGGAGGAGGTGCTGATGCACAGACTTGAACTTCGGTCCTGCAGTCCTCATGCTCCATGAACCTTGTCCCTGATTATGCCTTGAAAACCATAATGTGAAAAGGCTGTGTAATCCAGCCATTTCATCCTAGTCTGTGCCTTACAGACTGGCATTAAGGCACTGGTATGCAGGAACATCCGGAAACCGAGAGGCAGCTGGGTTCTGACCATGCCTTACATGACTTTGGAGAAGATGCTTATAGTCAATGTCTCTGGTTCTGTCTCCAGGCTTTCAGTAAGTGCAATACTGGAGGTGCCTTTAGCACTTCAGATAAACTCTTGACTTAAGGGAAAAAGCCTTCACGCTAATTGCATTTTCTGATACAAAATTCTCAGCAATAACTACATTAGAGGCTCTGTTCTCCCAGTCTTCAGAGCAGAGAGCAGCCCCAAACTGCCTGTCGCCCTCGGTGACTCACGCAGAGGTAAGAGCTCTGCCAGTTCCTGAAATTTCAGGCTCTGCTGGTGTCCTTAGAAAGGCCCTTAGGTCAGTGGCCACCCACTCAATCCACCAGCCAAATGAAAGTTGAACGCATTAAGAAGAGATTTTGTTGTTGAAAGGTCAACAGCAGACCAAGTGGGTTTCTTGGAAATGTGTTTCATGCCTATTCTGTTAGTAGCCTGTTTTCTTAGCCTTCTCGGGGCTCTGCAGTTCAGGCCAAAAAAGGAGCACAATGTTCCAAGAAAATTAAGGAAATTGGGCAATGCAGAATGCTGGTGTATGCAGCTGTCCTCCTGGAGATCTTTTTGATCATGTTTGAGAGGTAGGATTTTTTTAGCTTTATTTTTCTGTAAATCTTCAAACTTTTTTCTGACAGTCTAATTGCAAAAATAACAACTATTTTGACGGATCCTCTATGATTCTTCTGCTCCAGGTAGTCTGAGGCTCTCTGATATTTTGAAAATACAGTGAATATTTATAATTGGAGAATTGAGGAAAATTCAGTATATGAAATGACCATGGAAATGAGTCCACGGTCTGATAACTAGTGGCTGTCTACAGAGGGAACAGAGAGGAGGCAGTTGCCTATGGGAAATATGTGCTTGCATGTTATCCCGAAAAGATGCTAAACCTTTCCTGTTCAGGAATGGGGTGGAAGCAGGGGGGTGATAGATGTTGGCATAAATAGTTTAGTGAAGTAACGAAGGGATTATGAAGAACAGCCTGAAGGTGTTCTTGGTAGCTATTTTTATTTCGGCTCATCACTTTTTGCTGGTTCACTGATCACATAACCATTCGCTGTTCTTCTCCATCTCACAAACAAGTTCTTATGTTTGGAAAATATTTCTACATCCCTACATAGATGCCTTCCTACTGGTTCTTCACATTTTGCTATTTGTCTTATCCACCTACTGCCATGCTGTAACACAGAATTATTTTGGATAGCTTGCCACTCTAGATGGTACATTTTTGCCTCTTTCTTCAGCGACTGCAGCAGATTTTCCTGAATGCTTCCATTTTTCTGTTTTTACCCTCATCCTTCAAGGAATCTTTAAATGTGTGGGCCAAAAAAATCTCACGAGAACAAATATCCATGACCTGTTCCTTTTGTAATTTTCTTGTGTGGACAGCTTGCCCCCTCAATAACAGCCTGTTCTGGTTTGTTTTGACGGGTTGGAGGCAAAAGCTCACTGTTCTTCTGGGCAGTCTCCTGGTAGGATGGGGCTGTTGGCTAGTGACCAGCCCAGCTGGGCCACTGACCTGTGACATGCTCTGCAGGCAGATCAATGGTGTTCGCTTAAGGGTGTTAATGATCACTTGCCTTTACCAAATAGCTCATACTGCTTCTGACTGTTGCATCTTTCAGGAGGATGACAAAGCCCCTTCTACTCTGAAGGACTAATGCATTTGAGCTGTGAATAGTAGATTCTGGGGATTAGTGGATGGGTTTAATCCCACTACTCAACCCAATCACCTCTAATCTTATTACAGTGCTCAGCTGATTAAAATAAATGGTGATTCCGGTGGGGATCCAGCTTTCCCTAACCTATTTGCAGATGTTCATGGCCACAGTTTTGTAAGCTGCCCTATGCTCCTGCAAGGTGCTGAGCAATTCGCTCCTTTGCTCTGTACCTTACACGGTTGAGCCTTTCACAAACTTTGTGTGTGAGCATCACTAATAATAGTATTTAATTGACTGGAACAGTACTTGGATTTAACCTTCCTGCTTTCTGCTAATAAAATCCTTGTTAATCAGAATATGTTCCCATGGTCTGTCTTGTGTGTTTAAAATCCTTAAAAGGGGAAAGAGGAAGCGAGTGTATTTGTCATGGGGGAGAAGCTTGCTGGCCTGCCTGATATCATTGCATCTGGAAGATTAATATATTTAGATAGCAAAGAAGCACTGCCTGTGCTTACTCTCCTCTTCTATTACTAATGACTCTGAGTTATAACTGATCCGATTGGTGCCATGTCCTTCAGGAGAGAGTCCCAGTGCTAAATCTTGCAGTAGAGGTGACAACTTGTTAGTGCTAAGTGTGACAATGTTCATTTATTACCTAAGTACAAATATCCCTTGGATAGACTATAAGCTTGCAAGCACCTGTGTAGACTTAAGGCTTTTCTGTTTTCTGGTTCTTCTCCCACAAGCTTGTGAACACCGTTCAGTGAAGTTCTGTGCTAAGATAAATTGGTAGCAGTGCATTGAATAGACATAAACATGGGTCTGGAGAAGAGGGGACTTGCCCAGGATGATAATGAATCGGCTGTAAATTGGGAACAGACCTAGGATCCCTTGACTCCTGCCCTTCGTTCTAATTGCCGGACCATCTCCTCTTCATTTTTTGTGATTGCACATATGAATCCAGCTTTGAGTCACTTTAATCCTGTAGAGCTCATCTGTTTGGGAATTTTAACTATGATTGATATCCACCCCCCACTTCATTTCCAAAAAAGCTCATGGAATTACACATTCCAGTCTTTGTAGCCAGAGCTGTGCTTCCTGCAAGCTGCCTGGCTGCTGGGAACGTGGTTCTGTGTGCTGCTCAGCTCTCCAGGAGAGGGGAAGGGCTTTTCCCTCAGTTGGAGCTTCTCTGGGGCTGTGGAACAGTTCAGTTCTCTCAGTTGTAGTGACCATCCCTCTTGGAAAAAAAACCAACGTATTTTCAATAAAAAGTTCTTGAAAATCTCCCAAGGGTTGGTATTGGGTGTAGCCCCATTGCCATCGTATTCATGGAATGCTCTGCCACCTTTTGGCCCCACCAGGACTCTTCGTTTCAGTCTTAAGAGTAGATGCTGATAGAACAGGTATTAAATACAGTTTCAAGATAGGCAAGGCTAAAACTGAACCTTTTCTGTCCTTGTTTTTCACTCAAGGAACCCAGCCTTCTCTGAGCAGTCAGACAAGTAAGCACTTGGCCATTCCCTGAAACCTCTGCGAAAGAGAGACCAAGGGTGTTGAACTCCATCTTCACCTCTCACTTGAAGTCAAATGCTTTTGGTGTTGTAAATTGCTACCACCTCCTTCACATTACCTTTGTTACCTCTGTTCTCTTTTGGAAGTGGACTGGGGATGTTTGTATGTCAGTCTGTGGGTAGCCGTGCCTAATGTCCCCTCTGCAGCAGAGTGGAATGAGGCATGCTTGGGGATTTAGGGATTTTTTTTTAACTTGTCTCAGTCCAGATGGATGCTGAATCATATCAGTTACTGTGTGTGCCCAGCAGTTGTATACATCTGTGTGTGTATGCACACACATGATCTTGCATGTACACTAAATATGTTTACATGAAGGGTTAAAGGTTTCTTTAGTAAGTTAAAAATTAATTCAGTGCAAGAGTTATTGCAGTCCTGTACCGTGCATAGCTTAAACCACCCAGGCCTTGAGGAACAGGTAGTTTGATTCTTCTTTATCAGCCAGAAGAAGTCTTCCAGTGAGATAAGTAATTCATGACTTGCTCTGTTAAGTGATAGCATTGTGGAGAAGCTTCTGGTGAAGTATGCTGTAGAGCACTGCAATCAAGATTATGATAGACAGGTGTAAAAGTGACCCTTCCCATACAACTAAGATGTTGTATTTGAACTTGATTGCGCAATTCCAAGGAGACACTTGTTGCAAGCTTTAGAGTAGCTGCCTCTTTGTCTTTTATAGACAACTCTTCAACTCATCACGTGTTGTCTCAGACACAGAGCCCTAAGAGAACTACATACTTCCAGGTAAAAAATCCTACCCAAGGCACCATAGGTTAAATTCAGCACCTAATGTCCTACCTAGGACTTCAAAAGCAGTGCAAGCCTGCAAAGCTGAGGAAGCTGGGCTTGTTTAGCCTGAAGAAGAGAAGGCTGAGAGGGGACCTTATATATGCTGATAAATATCTTAAGGGTGGGTGTCAGGAGGATGGGGCCAAACTCTTTTTCAGTGGTGCCCAGCGACAGGACAAGGGGCAACGGGCACAAACTGAAGCATAGGAAGTTCCGTCTGAAGATGAGGAAGAACTTCTTCCTTCTGAGGGTGACGGAGCACTGGAACAGGTTGCCCAGGGAGGCTGTGGAGTCTCCTTCTCTGGAGATATTCAAGACCTGCCTGGACAAGGTCCTGTGCAGCCTGCTGTAGGTGACCCTGCTTCGGCAGGGGGGTTGGGCTAGATGACCCACCGAGGGCCCTTCCAACCCGTAACATTTTGTAACATTCTGTGCATCCTGGACAACTTTACTATTTCCCTTGTACCTTAGAAGATTACATTAAGCAAAAGATTTGGTGCCAGAATGGAACTTTTTGCCAACTGCTAATTACTGGGCACTTTGGAGCAGTGATTGCAGTGAGCTGTGGCCCACTGGTGTTTCGCCTTTGTTTCTCCCAGAGGCTGACATAAAATTAACCAAGGGAGTGAGAATGAGGGCAGCATACTTGGGAGAGAAGGGAGAATTATGCAAAAACCGGGCAGATTTTCTAGAGTAAAGAGATCAAACTAAGGAGCTTTACCAACACGCAGCAGTGTCAGGGTTGCTGACCCCTGCCAAGGTATATGCCAAGTCTGTGGCTGGCTGCCTCCTTGTGGTATTGTTCTGATAGATTTTTCTATATAAAGCACTTTTTCATTAAAGAATGCTTGTATTGCATTCAGAGCTGGCTGCATAAATATCTATTACTAAAAAAAATAAATTGAAACTCAAATCTTTCGTGTTGTACCTAAGTAGGGTTTTTGGTTGTGATCCAGCATATTCAAATAGTGGTAGCTGTCTTAATGAGACCTGCACTCATTGAACAGTCCATGTATCCTGCTGAAGTTTTAAAGTCATCCACTGAATTTGCAGAGGTCACTGGATGAGTGCTCAGAAACAGAATTTGTTTGAAGTGATAAAGCAACTTCTGATGACCATAACAGCATAGGTGGGTACATAAAGGAATACAAGGAGGCTATTTCAATTTCTGAATTTTCATGACCAAATGAAATCAAGTTGGGAATTGGAAAAAGTGGGGTAGAAAGTAAAATAAGTCCATCCATGAATAAAAGAGCGGGAGTGAGATGATGGCAACTGCGATTTCCAAGAGCTGATTATCATATATTTCAGACAAGTTCACTTCCTTCACTGCAGACAAAACCTCCTCTTTGATGGAACAATTTTAAAATGCAAATCATGCCCAGGTGTACTTAAACATTTAAAAACGATTTATATGATATAGTTAGAACATGAATTATTAAAATAACCTTAAATACTGTCATCTTTTGTATGTAAATTCAAGTCTACTTTCTCTCCAGTTTGATACAAATTGTATGTATGGTTGAAAAAAACGAACGCCACCTAACACGGCTTCATAACATATGACGAAGTCAGGAGGTGTACAGTGTGGTTTCTTGTTCCTTCAACAGATGTGGTTTGTGTTGTCGTTGAACTGGCATGCTCAGATGGCAGCGTGGGGACGGGAACCGGCCCAGGAGAGAGGGACCTGGGAGGGCTGCTCAGCCTGGCATCCCTGCTGCTGAGTGTGAAACCACAGCCAGAGGATCTGCCAGGAGCTTTGAAGATGAGGGTTGGGGTTTTTTTTTGGTTTTTTGTTTGGTTTTTTTGTTTGTTTTTTTTTTTTTTCTAATGCCAGCCAGGCTGGAAGCAAGTACTCTGCGTCTATTGCAGAGAACCTAGTTTTCTGCGGAAAATGGCATAACTGTGTTTCTTTTGCTCAAGGAAAATGGAGTTTCAGTTCCTGGGGTTCTTAGTAGAAATTTTAATTCTAAGTTACATACCTTTATTTCCTTGTCTGAAGTCCAACCTGATTATAGTGGCTGATGCCTTGTGAACTGCTGAAGGCCCAAACCCCTGCTTTGTGGTCTCTGAATGCAGCTCTGAAATCCCAGCTTTCAAATAGTACAAAGAGTTAGTCTCAAGTTGTAATAATTCACAAGGTGTCTGCTAAAATACCGATCTGCTTGAACTGTGGAGCAGAAGGGGAACAAGATGCTTTGTA
Organism: Opisthocomus hoazin; assembly: GCF_030867145.1. Taxonomy (NCBI): domain Eukaryota; kingdom Metazoa; phylum Chordata; class Aves; order Opisthocomiformes; family Opisthocomidae; genus Opisthocomus; species Opisthocomus hoazin. The sequence goes on from NC_134419.1 coordinate 65,769,288, forward strand.
CAACGTCCTTATTTTAAAGTTTGATGTCTGTTTGTCAGGCTGTGAAGCATTTTAAATGACCCTGAAGAGCACTGCTACTTTTCTAAGTGTTTGTCCTACATCTCTGAGGAGACCTCTCTAGACAACCTCTTCTGTGAAGTTGTCCCTCTTTGCTGTTGGAAGAGCTCCTGTGGGAGGGTTTGCGTGGAACCCGGCATTTCAAACTGTGTTGTGCCTGCTTGCTGTGTGTTTTGGTTTTCAGCGAACTAGAGGAGTGTTGGATAGTGATTGTAGAGCATGCAATTATTACGTGAAGGACTTGGAGGAATATTTTTTTCTCTGCTAATGTACATCTTGCGACAAGAGCTTCTAGCTTTTCTGGTGGTAGACATCCACTTTTGACACTGAGAATATGATACCTAGAAGACCCCAAACTAAAAAGCCATGCTAATACTCTCAGGGATCCCTTTTTCATAGAATTATAGAATCATAGCAAGTTTTGGGTCGGAAGGCACCCCTAGAGGTCATCTAGTCCAACCGCCCCGCAGCGAGCAGGGACACCACTAACTAGATCAGGTTGCTCAGAGCCCTGTTCAACCTGGTCTTGAATGTTTCCAGGGATGGGGCCTCCACTACCTCTCTGGGCAACCCGTTCCAGTGTTTTACCACCCTCATTGTAAAGAATTTCTTCCTTATATCTAGCCTAAACCTACCCTGTTTTAGTTTAAAACCATTACCCCTCGTCCTGTCACTGCTGTCTCTACTAAAAAGATTGTCCCCATCTTTCCTATAGGCTCCCTTTAAGTACTGAAGAGCTGCAATCAGGTCTCCCCGCAGCCTTCTCTCCTCCAGGCTGAACAAGCCCAACTCTCTCAGCCTGTCCTCACAGAAGAGGTGCTCCAGCCCTCGGATCATTTTTGTAGCCCTCCTTTGGACCCACTCCAACAGTTCCATGTCCTTCTTGTGCTGAGGGCTCCAGAGCTGAACGCAGTACTCCAGGTGAGGTCTCACCAGAGCAGAGCAGAGGGGCAGAATCACCTCTCTCAACCTGCTGGCCACGCTTCTCTTGATGCAGCCCAGGACACAGTTGGCCCTCTGGGCTGCCAGCGCACATTGCCGGCTCATGTCGAGCCTTTCGTCTATCAGTACCCCCAAGTCCCTCTCAGCAGAGCTGCTTTCGATCCTTTCATCCCCCAACCTGTATTGATACCGGGGGATTCCCCGACCCAGGTGTAGGCCCTTGCACTTGGCCTTGTTGAACCTCATGAGGTTCTCACAGACCCACCTCTCCAGCTTGTCCAGGTCCCTCTGGATGGCATCCTGTCCTTCTGGTGTCTCGATCGTACCACTCAGCTTGGTGTCATCTGCAAACTTGCTGAGGGTACACTCGATGTCACTGTCCATGTCATTGATGAATATATTGAACAGCACTGGTCCCAGTACGGACCCCTGAGGGACTCCACTCGTCACTGGTCTCCATCCGGACATTGAGCCTTTTTCATCTGTTTCATCTCCTTTGGGGTCTTGGCTTGCAAATTTGGGGTGCTTGGGGTTAGATTCATGTAGTAACTGAAGCCCATAGTATTCCCATGGTTATTCCCCAGGAGATGATGTATGAGTAGAACCCTGTTTCTCCTCACTAGGCATTAAATAAATGATGCTGGTCGGCAGGAGGCCTGTAAGGACTGCAGGTTTTCTCTTGTGTGTTGTTCCTGACTTGCCCGTAAGAGACCCATGAGCTCTTTGCTCTTCATCTACTGTGTCTCCCTTCAAAACAATTTTGTCCACAAAAAGAAATGAATTGCCAAGAGGCTAAAGCACAAGTGCTCTTACTTTCTTTTCTTTCCTGGTGAGACCCAAAGCAACATGTCTGAGGGCTCAAGTCCTTTTCCTATTCCTTGTGCGTGCTGTCAGACCCATACTGCTCGGCTGTGTAATGGAGGAGGAATGTGTAGGGGTCAGTCACTGCGTCCCAGCTAAGGAGCAGGGGACTTCCAGCTCTGGGAACACAGCTTCCTTAGCTACTGTAGCACAGTCCTTTGTAATCATCTCATTAAACTCAGTAAGAGCAAGTACATAGTAAGATTTTGACATGTAAGACTGATGTAACAAAATTGATAAATAAGTATGGGTTCCTGTGGTCAGTCATGTATATTTAACTAGGCACAGATTGTTAGCTGGAAAAGATAGGGTTTTGAAACTGTAATAATGCAAAACAACTTTGAAACAATGTCAGGACTTCCTCCCCATTCTGACTTCCATTAAGTCGTTTTACTGATCCCACGGTGGAATTTTTTTTTTACTGGGATGGCTACATCAAAAACTTTGTCTGGGGTTGTGGGGAGTGCTTATGTTATTTCAAACATACCTGTACAGTGAGTCAATACAGCTTTTGCACAAAAATGGTCCTATGCTTATATCTTGTTTTTAGCGGGGAAAAAAAAAGGGGGCTGGTGAATGAAAGACTATGGAGTAACTTCCATGATTGAAGTCTGCACAGAAAACGGTGCTGATAAAGACTACTTACTGCTGAAATCCTATCTTGTAGCACTGGATTAATTTCTCACTGATATCCCTGTGTAGGTGTTTTGGAAATGCTGCAGAACTAATAACTCTGGTGTAATTCAGTGATGAAAATCTTTTTTCCATTTCACAGAAAAATCTGCATCTCCAAACCTCAGCCATTCTGTTTAAATCTTCTATATATCTGGAATAAATAGGGAGGGAAGTGGAAGGCAACTGCTTGCATAGGTTCCTAAAAAATCTTTAATATTCCCCAGATGTATGAAAATGACAGATCCCTTCAGTGTAATGAAAACACTAGCCAGTAAAATTGGATTAAACAATTTAAAACAGGATCCTGTAATTAGGAAATTCCTGCAAAGTTGCAAGAACTTGTCGTCATAACATCTTCAGCCTACAAGCATGGTTTGACAGCCCTGCTGGGACAGAATATGAAGTTGTTAAGCTTCACTAAAACACTTGTTTTTCTGACAGCTCAACAAATTACATCTATAAAAGGCAGCGTGCAAAGATAAATGTTCTGGACCATCCATGCCTGTTCTTGTTCTCCTTGGCACTGTTTTGTTGACCGCCTGTTACATGGGCGCTGTTTGAAACTCCTTCCCCTCTGGGGATGAAGGAGGTGGAGGGCAGAGCTTTTGTATTTCAAGGTGCCCTTTTGGATTCAAGGAGACAAACTATTTACTGAGCAAAGCTGCCTGTCAGGTGGGAAGGGCTGTTAGACTATTGTCCGATTTCTTTCTCTAGAAGGTGTTGAAGGGATAGCAAAGGAGAAGAGTCAGCAGATGCAAGCATCCTTCAGCAGATCTATTTTCATAAACCTACTGCAGCTGGAATTAGAATGTACTTGCCCGCAAATCCTTTTAGCAGACATAGTGCAATTAATTTATTCCTCCTCTTGATATTATTAAGAGTTCTTACAAAGAAATAAAAAGCCCAAGGTTAGTAATGATAAATTCTTCATTTAAAAAAAGAAAAGAAACCTCAGTGATGTAAAACTGTCTTTCAGAGCTGCTGTAGAGCCCCCACTGTTAAAATGAAGGTCTTAATGCAGCTTTAGTGGAGCAGAAAGCATTCTGTAAGAGTGCTTTTGAGTAAGATCAATGCCAAATGCATTATTGGACTTTATGAGCTGCTTGAATTAGTAAGGTGTTCCGGAAGGGAAAAGCATAATGTAAGGTTAGTTAAAATTGTTTTACAAAGTGCTGCCTTGCTGAGATGTGTTCACTATGTTCCTCAGCTTTTGGTGCTTTACGTTCTAAGGTATGCGATGGCTCACATGGGCTTCTTTTTATAGGGTGGAGGGAAGGTGTGCTGAAAATTACAACGTGATTTATAATAGGATCCAGCAAGTACAATTTGAATGTCCGTACAAGGATACATCCTGTAATGGTGCTGTCAGCTTTTGGCATAGGAGGCCAGGGCTTGAAGCTGATGTGTGTAGTCAACGTGCAAATAACTGCAGGAGAGAAAACAATTACAACCCCACCCAGCTCCCTATGTCTAGACTCTTTTGGGAAATAAAGGTGCTGTTCTTGGTGTACTTTACCTACTCTTGGGGTAATCGACCATGACCCAAGTCTCATGCTTGGACTCTAGAGATCCTACCACCATCTGTTGTCGAGACACCTCTCTCGATAGCAAGAGTGGCTTGCCCAGTAGCCTGTATTTCTGTCTGCTGTTGTGCCAGTGTCACTGTCTGTAGAGCTGTACCATGAACTAAATCAGGGGGTGGAACTGGATTAAAAATATCTCCCCTTCTGACGGTTATTTTTGTGTGACCAGTTCCCTGTGTCACCCCACAGCCCTCTGTGCCAGTACAGCGATGGAGGCCGTGCAAAGGCAGGCGCCTGCGGCAAGGGGCTGAGAGAGTGGAGGCCACCGTGGAGGAACATCTCGACAACTACCACCTCAGCTTTTCTTGCTGGGAAAGCTGATTTGCAGAGAGCGCTTATGTCTCATTAGATGACGTAGCCGCTACTGACACCTGCCGCTGCACCAGCCTTCAGTTTTGAATTTTAAAGCGTAAATCCTTGCTGTCAGAGCTGTAACAATGAAGGCTGTTGGTTTAAAAATAGGAGCAAGCTCTTAGAGCTTCAGAAATGATGGCAGTCCTGCGGGAGACAGTGAAGCCGTTAGTGTGTGACACACTGGGTCTTCAGCAATGGGACGTGTCACTCTGGGACATCTTAGAAGAGCTGAGTTGGTGTATCAGGTGGTGGTGGTGTTTCATGCACATATGCTGTTCCCTCATCCAGGCTTCTGGAAGTGATGATTTCTTCCCTGCATAGATCCTTTTCTTTAGGTAACTTTCTCAAGGGGGAAACTGTAGTGTAAGAGTTACCCTGGAGGTGGTGGTGAGAAGGGGCTGTGGCATGCCAAGGAAGGTGGAGGAGGCAGCAAGGACAGGGTACACAGGAGTAACAGCAGATTTGTTACCCAGTGGTAACTAAATGAGGGGGGGAGGGGTGGGAAGAAGCCATACTGAGGTGTGATTCTGAAAACTGCCAAACCCCTGGCAGATAGGAAACTAAGGACTGCGCTAGCTAGAGCCATTTACAGTGTGTGTTAGGGAGGCTTCACAGAGCTTTTGTGAAGGAAAGTCACTTCTTACAAAGAACGAATTAGTAGTAAGAGGCAGTGGGGTGAAAGGGATTCCTGATATGGCTATGTAACTCATTAAAGAATCAGAGGCAGAGATGAGATGGTTGATTTTCTCAATGAAGAGGAGTTATTAGTGAAATTTCCTGTTTGCCTGAGCTGACAATATTACTCTAATCAAGAGCAGTAAAACCTAGGATCTGACAGAAGTGCGGAAGGACTTTGTGATAGTGAGTGCTACACTGGCAGGTTAAATTAAATTAAATTTAATTTCCTTAAATTCCTTGAGGAAAGACATTAGAGTAACCTGGTGATGGGCTCTCACCATGCAGGAATGCGATGTGGGGATAATGGCACACTCCAGTGTGTGCCATTCCCATTTCATCTGGCCATAGTAGAGCAGTCAGAAGCCAAATGAGTGTGGGATCTAAGTGCAGTGATGTATCGGAACTAAGAGAGGTGAGCGCTGAAATTACCAGAATGCTGGGTATGGTCTCTGGTGGGAGGGAATTAGGGTTGCAACACAGTACGTACTTAGAGGAGTCTTGGAAGCAGCCCGGTTTCCGAGGAGAGTTTAGGCTTGGACCTGGGGAGGTGCTGCTGTTCAGCAAATCCCAGTGCCAACTGCAACGATGCAGGGGGACACGTACTTAGGCTGTGGTCAGTGTGTAGACACTGAAGAGCACACAGGGAAAGCGTAGCCTTCCTGTGGAATAAGCTGGTCTGCAGGTTTGGTATCTTCCCAAGAGTTTGTTCAAGAAACAAGCTTTCTCCAGTTTTGCACTCAGTTGTTAATTGGATGGAAGTCACCCTCTACTCACTACCAAGAGAATGTGCTTTCCATTAAAGACCCACAATTTTTTTGACATAAACTGAAGTGACTTAGATTTGACAGGATTCGACAGTTCCTGAGAAGCAGCTTTCAGGACCTGGTGGAGGAATCTGAAGTGATACCCAGCTCCATCACCCCAGGGATCTATTATTCATCTGTGACTCTCAGACTGCCTCTGTTAGATGACCAGCGTGACTGTGGGGATGGAGAGATGATCTCATCTGAAGGAACTTAAAAGCTTGCCTGGTTTAACCCAACTAAACAAAGGGTTAGAGTCAGTGTATTTGTTCTCTGTAATGAAGAAAAAGGTTAAACCTTAGAAAAGAGAAAAGCCATGTAAGGTAAAGGACAGTACTAGAGCAAGAACGAGCTGGTTTAAAGTGGCTATGCATGTGTTTGTACTGAAAGTGGGGGGAAGGTTCCTTCACCGTTACAGCAGTCGTGTCTGGAACGGCGTGCCAGTCAGTCACGGGAACAAGATCACAGCAAGATGGTGCTTGATGTTGCTTACAAAAGGGATTATAAAACAAATTTTCTGTAGCAAATGCCATTCAACAGCCTTTCCAGTCCCGCTGCTGTGTGAGAAGGTAAGATGTAAGTTGTAAATAAATCAGTCTTTAGACCAGTGTTATCACCTTAGAAAATAGGGAATAGGAAATTAATTCTTTTTACTTAAAGGGTGAGCTGCATACCCAGTTAAAACTCCCAGACAAACACAACCTCATTAGAGCTGTGCTTGGCTGCTTATTCGTTTGTGACACTTCTGGTTAAACACTTAGGAAGACAAGGCTCATTTAGTATTCCCTGGTGAGCATTTAGTTCAGGCATTACGATTTTGATTGAAAAGCAGCTGTTGACCAACATTGAATTTAGCTGTATTGGAAAAGGAAGTGCTGATCACAAGCACTGGATAACAGTAGAGTGAAGGAAGAGGGTAAGGTCCTATTGCTCCTAGCAAGTTGGAGCTGTGAAATACACTCATTCATTTCTCCTTTATTACCTGCTCATAAGTTCCTAGGTAGGAGCAAGCTGGCATTTTTATCTGGGGCTGAGGGTCTTGCCTAGGTGAACAGCCTGTCATCTGCAATTGACTCTTAAAACCCTTCCGAGATGGATGTAAGAGCCTAGTAGAAGGTAGAGGTAAAATTACCTGCCTCTTTCACTATGCTGATCACAATACTAGGTGATTAATACAACTCTGAAGTATTGGGTTCTTGAATTATTGTTTGCATTACCACTGTCTAACATTATTGGATGTTCTGCTTGGGCAGATGAGCATCATCCATCCTGGTTTTTGACTCTTGATAAAGCTTTGCTCTTAGAGAGCCATGTGGCAGTGGGTTTCGTGGTATAGTTGGTCACTGTCTGAAAAAAATGTTGCTTTTTTGTTTTCATAGGCTTTTAATTTGCCTGATTCCTTTCTTATCAGGGTGTTTAGTCTGATTTCCTGGAGAAAGGCACCCTGCTGTTCTCATCCCCTTCTCTCATCCTTTATCACTTTCTGTCCAATAACTTGTGAAACTCTTTGTTTTATCACATTGGATAGATGAAAAAAGGTCTCCAAAACATAAAATTCCTACAAGTTCATGGGAAGCTTGAGATGAGGAAGCTGGAGCGGGGGAACCCCCAAACCTCCTGTTCTTCTGGAGTGAAGGTGGTACCATCAACTTTATCATGCATCTGCTCACTTTGTTCTGCTCATCTTCCTGGCTCTCAGATCTGTGCCCACATCTTTGAGCCAGCTGTGGCATGTGCGTTCCTTGCCCAACGTTAGAGGATTTATGAAGAACCTGAAGATGTTGCTGGGGAAAATAGATCAGACAGTGCTTGGAGGGAGCAGAGGGAGGGTGTGAAATGGAGAATACCAGAGGCAAGCAGTGAGAGGAGGGGGAAACATGCCTCGTTTTCCATGGAGTTGGGTTTCGTTAGGTCTAGTAACTCTGGAACTGCTAGCATTATGAGAGAGAAGTAGCAGTATCTGTGTAATATTCTGAAAAAGTGCTAAATTCCCTTTCAGCTAGTAAGGTGTATTCCTTTATGTGAAAAGGATATGTAATTAAGATCAATACCATGTTTTGGCATTTTGTTTTGTGTGTGTTTGGTTTGGGTTTCTTTTGGTTGGTTTTTTTTTTTTTTTCATAGAATGATTTGGGTTGGAAGAGGCCTTTAAAGGTCATCGAGCCCAACCCCCCCGCAATGAACAGGGTCACCTTCAATTCATCTTCATCTCATTTTTATCCTCATTTTCTTCTGTAGCTTCAGTAGATGACATTATTATTTCCACTTCATAATAACCTGTTGTACAGCCTAGACAGGCACTGTTCAGGAAACTGCTGCTTTTTATGCAGATACTGAGAGCAATACTAACACCAGGAGTATTTAAGTGCCTGTGATGCTCGAATACTCAGCTCGGTAGAGGTATCTCCAAGGGTCCCTCTTGTACTTTCTGAAATTAATTTTCCTCTAAAGGTCTGGAGCTCAACTCTTAAAAGCCTTGGCCATAATTGTGCTCTTTGGAAAGCTGCAGAAATCCTGTACGTGCATCTAAGGACACAGTTTCAGCCTTCACTAGTGAGAATAGCGGATCGAAAGCAAAAAGACTTCAGTAGTTATGGGATGCTACGATGAAATGCTCATTACATAATTCTGTGCAGCTGAGAGGCAATGAGTTTGAAGCAGCTGGTGATACGCGCTGTAGACTGAATTTGCTGCTAGTGATTAAGAGCCTGTTTGAGCCAAGTGCTTTTCCCCTTCATGCATGCCTTGTGAAGTGCCAAACCAATGAATTATTCTTCTTACCAAGAGCAAAGGGTAACTTCTACTACTGTATTTTCTATTCAGTGTGTTTTTATTGGATGTAAAACAGTCACAGAGAAAGTAATAGAAATACCACACATGACTGAGGAAGAGGAATCTGCAGATTTTATTGCATTCACCCAATTACTGACATCTCAGCCCTGATTGTAAATCTTTGGACACACACTGGCTTCTTGTGAGGTTTCTCAGTTGCCTCCCATAGGAATTGCCAGACAAGGTCATACTCAAGGTCTGTCCAACCCCGTGTCACATCTTCAACAGTGATAGGGACCAAATGCTTCAGGGAAACATGGAGCAAGGATTTATATGTATTAGGACCCATCTTCCCACTTGATCACATCCTGGTCTACAGTAGAGAAGGCTGGATGTACAAAACCTTGTGCTTTCTCACTATTTGATGCTCCTGTTCTTACTCTGAAAGCCTTGTAGATGAGAAAACAGGAACCTTGCTGGTCAGTTAGCTCCTCATTGGTGGCTCAGTGTGATTCGAAGTTGTTTTAAGCTTGTTTTTTCCTGAAGGGGTATTTTGGGTAGTGGTACAGTGCCATCTGTAGGGAAGTAGTTAAAGAAGCACAGAAAGGCATAAAGTGGAATGAGTGTGTAGGTATATGGATGGTAAAGAGAATGTCCCGCTGCTCCCCACTCAGCCATTGTATTATGTCTGTGCTTGGATTTTAGTGGCAATAAACCACCCTCTTATCCTCAAGCAGCACTCGTTAGGCTCAGTGCTGCTCGTTGGCCCCAGGACACCCCGTACATGAAAGTCCAACAGCCAATCTGAACAAAAACAAAAAGTGGTCAGGAGCTGAAGAGTTGATAAATGAGGCTGAAAGTCCTAAGTACGTATAGTTTCAGTGACCAATTATTTGCATAGAGGATTTCAGTGAAATGCTGGAGTAGCAAAGATTTAACTTCCCTGCCTGCGTTCTGGTGTGAACTTTTAAGTAAAAGTATGTGAGCCCTCTGGGAAGCCCCACATGTGTTCTAGACACCGACTGGCAAACAGGGTTATGTACTTAATGTCCCCCAAGTGACCACGCAGCGCTGGTGGTACTGACTGTGGCATTGCTCCTATAGCTGAGCCCGAACGCAGCCCACGCGTTGCTTTGATTCACCTTGCAGGTCCATGCTGAGCAGGCATTTGAAGGGTATAATAACCCAGGGAAGAAAGTTTCCACCTGGTGCTACTGGGACAAATATAGAAGATGCTAAAGAGGAATGTCAGCTGAGATCATCTGCAACACAGGAAATAAAAATTGATTTTCAACCATGGGTCACATATGGAGTTTCTTCAGTCATCTGAAGAACTTCTCTTTCCCTTTCCTCTCAAATGTATAGGTATGTAGGAAGGTTAAGACAGTACTTCCCAGGCAACATGCTCAATTTTTTTGCTTTGCCCAGATGCCAGCGTTCTGTCTTTGCCAGGTTATTGTCTTTGCATCTGAGGTTCTGAAAACACATGTCAAATATTACCTGTATCTCACAGATTTGTTGCTAGCAAGAAATATACTGCTTTTCAGTGCCTTCCAAACTCCTGATTGGGGCATGTGAAGTGTTGATCTAGAGACATACTGACTTTGAGTCTAATGCCATTTAAAGAATTCTGTCGAGCCCAGTGTGTTAAATGCCCTCATCGCTTCGAGAGGTAAGGACACTTAACAAGGCCTGGGAAATGACTGTTTGCTTTGTAGTCTTTGTCTTACAGGGAATTTCTCATCTTAATTTGTGTACAGTGCGTAACTGTAAAGAAGGCTGCAGGGTAGCCTCTGTGGTCTAGAACCAAGGCACTTCAGGTTGTGTGGCTCCTGATTAAATGCAAAATTGAGTAGTGAAATGGCCTTTCTCATGCTGAGGATGGAGTGAAGTACCTGGACAGATGCTGTCTGGATTCCAGGTTTCCTGGCTGTCTAATGTTTGATGTGTTCAAGAAGGCGATCCTTCCCTCTTGCTTGACTCCTACCCTCTGTCCCCTGGACCTGCACTGAGCTGGCATATTTTGTCTTCATTAAATAAGATGTTCCTGTGCCTGACATTCCTGGAGAATTGGAGGTGGCTTCAGACAAGTTCCTTTCACAGCTCTTAAGGACTTTTCCCCTGGACCCTGGGAGGGAATTGAGCATTTGTGTTTCCAGACCTCTGTAGGACCAGCTGAAGGCGATAGCTCTGGACCCCCTGCTCTTCCCTTTTCAGCTCTGCTGAGGTCTCTGGTAATGGATGCTTCCAAGGGAGGAGTTTTGCACCTTGTGTAGCAGTGTCAGCCCTTGCACAGAGTCATATTCTGAAGCACTGAGTTCATGTGGATGTCAGATAACTCGTTTGGAAGGAGAAGAAGAAGCAGTTGAGAGAAATCCTCTACTTCCAAATTAAAGGTGGCTAAACATTAGGTGAGAGCTCTTTGGGTGGGAATGGAGGGCTGTTTCTGTTGACAGAAGTCTGCTTATGCTTTGATTCAGGAGAAAGAGGAAGACTATCAGCTTCCAGGAAAATAAAATAAAAATTATTTTCTAGCTATTCTTTTGACACTTGAGATTACCCAGAAGTTACTGCCCGGGCAAGGGTACCTGTAATACAGTTAAGTCAAACCTGTGTGTCAGTGAAATCTTGGTATTGAGCAGTTGGTGGTAGGCAAGCCATGGTGTTTTGTTTTCCATCTTAGTTTAAAAAGGGCTTAGAAATACTAGTTCAAAACATCAGTGATTCTGTGTTTTAATGACAGATCTCACGAAGTTGGGTCCAAATCCACAGTTGGGTATTTAAATACTCTGTTTTTTGAAAGCCAGCTTTCAAGTTAACTTGGGATCTGCATGGGAAAGGGCTTTTTATTCTCCTTTACCAAGTCAGACCTACCAATTTCCCTGTTGATGGGAAGTTTTATAAATTAGTGCTTTTTGGAAGACAGAGTCAGGAAAAGGTCAGCTTAAGCTTATGATGGAAACTCAGTGAAACTTAAGCTTTGGAGTGACTGCCGTTCCTCCATAGTGAAATTGAAGGAGTGTGGGTTCCCCGATGGGTGAGGGAGTGGGGTCTCCTGTGCCTTGTGGCACAGTGTCTGTCACCTGAGTGTCGGCACAGGGCAGGCTGCAGAGGGGAGGTGCACGTGTGGACGCTCTGCGTGGGGTGGAGCCCTCCGGCTTGGAAGGTCACGGACTTCTTCTCGGAGCCTGCATGACTGCTGGGAGCAGAACGGCCCCAAGGTCTGAAGCCTTGCTGCTAAGGAGACAGGGAAAACAGGTAGTGCACCCTGACACAAGTGGTGCAAGACTAAATGTCTGTGAATGGAACAACTTACCAGCAACATTTTCCATTTGCAGCTCCATGTTGAGGTAATTAACCCAAATGAGCTCAAACTGCTGGAAAACTGCAAGAGCAATGGAAAATAAAAGGTCACTGTGCATTGCAGGGGTTAAACGCCTAGACTTAAAAACCTGCAGCTCTCTTAAATTAAAGGGAAAACTACAGTCGTTCAGTAGGTCTAATACCTCTCAACAAGACTTCCAGGATGCTTATAACTTTTGCTTGTCTCTCTTTGCTTCATTGCTTGAATCAGGATTGTTTATACTTCTCTTGAAGTTTGCTTTTAGCTTTATGGTTGATGAAAACTCATGAGGGAAGAGTTCAGTCTACGCCGTAATGATGTGTGTTAGGGCCTGGTTGCAACATCCATGCCAAAAGTAACGAACAGCGTGGTGCCCCCCTTCAGTATCCCCTTCCTACCAGCCTCATGGCAAATAAATGCATTTTTGAAGTATTTTACAATATATTTAAAAAAAAAGACAAAGCATGACAAGTTGAAATTTCCAATCCATTTTCTGCTTGGAGTTTGCTGCTTTAAAATACCAGCATTACGAGTTTTGGCCTTGAGAATTTGGTTTGGCTCAGAAGATCTGGCACTTAGCACTGGTAAGGTGAACAGGGGAGCTGGTGTAGATGGGTACGTCCTGAGGATGTTTGTCTCTGCTGAGAGCCCTGTAGAGTGTTTCCCGTGAGGCTAAGCTCACAGCTATCAGTTGATGCTGTTACTTTCTGAGGCTAAGAGGAGGATTAAAGAGGCTTTCAGTAACTGAGCATAATTGCACTAGAGCCCTTCATGGTAGAAATAGAAAACTGCTAATGAGAAGCTATGAGAGGATTGGAATTTCGAAAGCAAATTTACATGCACACGTATTCTTGCTTAAAATCTCCATTACTCTCTAATTCTTCTAAAGGGAGTGAGTAGTGGTTTTGTTGGTTGGTCTGCTGTGCTGTGGCTGCCATGCAGAGCAGAGGCTTTCTTTTGCCATCTCAGTTTACCTGAGGGATGCGTTATTTTGGAGAAGAGGACCTAGCTGAGAGAGCACCTGGTTTTGTTCATTTGATCTCTATCTCCTTTGTTCAATTTCTGACTCCTTTCCCCTTAATCCAATATGACTGTTTTTATGACTTTAGATGTGTTATTTACCATGAACAGCTCTACAGTTTTTAGCCTGGCTATTGCCGACAGTAAAAGTGAAGAAATGACCTGCAAGCCCTCAAGTAGAGTCCGCTTTTCCCTTGTCTCCTCTCACCCCTCTTCAGTGACTACTGTTGGTTTTGGGAAGGGGAGTTTGTACCTCCTCTGTGCCTTGTTTGTTCCCATGACAGTCTTGTGACCAGCAGTACCAATCATTTCCAACACAGAAGAAAAGGAAATTCATACGCAGTTCCAATTCCCCAGGGCAGGGAGGAGAAGACAGGAGCTGTATGTACAACCCTGTTAAAGACAAGTGAGCCACAGTAGATTTCTTACCGGCTCTTGAATGTGTTTAGAGCCCAAAATGGGCCCTAAAACTTCTTTTGCCTTGGTTCTTCAACGTTTGAGAAATGTAATTTGTTGGAATGGGGAAAATCGTGTTGCCACCTACTAACAAATGAGATGTGGAATTGGGTAAGTGCAGATTCTTTTAGGGAAACAGCTGGATCTTATGTTGACTTAGGTCTGATAACAAAGCTTATCTCTGCACACTTGAGAAGTTGCAGCAGGTCTAGCGACTACTCTTACCACACATTTGCATTGGTAAGGGACTCTTCCATCACTCAGGTAAACAAAACCACCATGACTGACCAACATCTCTTGCAAGATGGATCTGTGCGCTCCTGCCTTTGAGTTGATGCCCGTGCTGGTACAAGTCAGGGTGATGAGTGAATGATCATGCAGGGCACATGCCACACCAGACTGCAGTCTCTTTACTGCTATGGATCTGTATCTTTGCAGGGAATAGGATGTCTCTGGTCAAGGACAGCAGCATGGCTACAGTACAGTGTATTATATCCCTGTGTTCAAAACCTTCTCAGGTTAGAAAGTTACCAAGAAAAATGTTGGAAAAGTTTAAAGACAAAAGGCATCTTTCTGCATCATTTGGGGTAAACTGTCTCATAAAAATGACTTGTCCAGGTGGTATTTCCTAGCATTTTCTGTTTTGCCTGGCTTTAGCATATGGGCCAAACTTTGGCTGCTGTAGTGTGGATAAGAGAGAAGATCTGTTGCTCTTCCTCAGTAATCTCAGCTGGTAAAGTTTGAGTTGTTTGGTTTGCTAACCTTGTGATGTTAGGCAGGATTTGCATTTCATAGAGCAAAAGCTGAACAGAGAGCTTGATAAGCTAGCAGGATCCTAGGGCTGGCCAGCTCGCAGTAACACAGTTGTAGTGCTCGCTCTCTCTTTGCCTGAAGACCCTAACACAGGCTTTCACTCTGTGTATGAGCAATGTCTAGGAGCATGTTGCAGCAGAGTTCAAAGCAGAAGTCTCTCATTTGCCTTTCATTTTAGGCCATTGAGTTCCCTTCTGCATTGTCCTCATCAGAGTTAGTAGGCCAAACCTTTATGCTTGAGATGATGTTTGCCAAAACCACCAAACAGAATTCCTCCTCCCTGCAGATCCAGCTCTCTGGAGGGGCAGTCCCTTATCATAGAATCACACAGGAGTTTGGGTTGGAAGGGACCTTTAAAGGTCATCTAGTTCGTGTATCTAAAGAACAGAGTGAGCACCAAGTCTCAGTGCCCAGCGTGCCTCCTGCCAAGTAACAATCCCGTACGTGGAGTCAGGACAGTTCAGTGGAGAGCCCTACATGCTGAGGCTTGGGTGGCTTTCAGCCTGGTACTCCGTGTGCTGGGGCCTTCTCCCATCAGGAGCCACAGGTCACATTCCTCCCCAGCTCCTACTCTAAAGCAGGGGGCTGTGGTTGCCAAATAAGTCTTTTCAGGCAGGAAGGAATGTTTTGCGGAGGGGATTTACCTGTTAGTGGATTAGACTATCCCAGAGTCAGTGGCCCTGCCAGCTCTGCAAGAACCTGCCCACTGCTCCCGACTTTGAAAGCTGTTCCCTCTTACAGCTCTCGCAACCAGGCTCTGCCTGACCCCACTGCTAGCTGGCAGCTTGCTCATTTCCCCCAAGTGCTGAGCAGGTAAACCTAGGAAGGGTGCTGGTCAGGGCTGCTGCTTTCAGGGATATCGTTACGTCTTCAGATGGGAGATAGGAGCCTGACTTCAGGAAGACTTTACAGCACATTGTTGATTCTTAAGTTGTCCCAGGACCTCTGAATGACCAACCGTCAATTAACTCTGACCTCTTGTGGTTTCAAAGTCTGGATCCAAATGCTGAGGTTTGACTCTCTCTGTCTCAAACCCTTGACCGCAGTTCCTATTTTTAAGCAGGGATGGAAGACCGCGATCTTCTGGAATTCATTAGCTTCCCCCACCCCACCACTCTCCCCGGCTCCTTCCCCATTTATCAGAGACATCACTATGTTAGTGTGTCTATCTCCTTCTGTTCATTGCTGCAGTGGTACATCAGGGCTGCAGCTTGAGACACCTACGCTGCCTTCGTGTTGTGTTGAAGCATCTCAGTACAGAAGTGGGATTCGTTGACTTACGAAGCAACTTCCAAGTCTAAACTGCCTGGTCTTGGCATTTGCTCCCTTTGCCATGGCTCATCCTTCCTCTTCTGATCATGTTTTTGTTTTTCTTGGGAACATCCAGTGGTGTGGCTGACCTCGTATGGGTCAGGGTAGAGCTACAGGCGTTCCTGCAGCTCCTCGCTCAGCTGTCCGGCTGCCCGCACCACGCTTGTTTTCCTGTGGCAATCAGACCACCTGCCGATGTCCAGCTCAGCTTCTCCACCAGCCAGCCACTCGGCAGGAACCCCAGGGGCTTTAGCTCTCCTCGCAAAGCGCTAACTCGATTATTGGACTTTGGATTAAAGTAAAGGCTCTGGGAGCAGAGCACAGATCACAGCGTTACTCCACTGAGACATGTGCTTAGCAGCAGGGGTGTGTTTCCTTTGGGTTTCATATTTAGGTTAGAAATGCTTTCTTTTGGGGGCCAAACTGTCATTCTCAGACACTGTGGTCAGTCTTACTATCAGCCCCACGAAGACTGCATGTCTAAAGGAAGTGACAGAAATAGATACGTTTGTTTCCAAAACAAAACCCTTTGGTCCAGAGAAAAGATACCTGCCTCTTGGGAAAGAGAAGGCTCCCATCTCTTCTACTTGTCTGAGCTCAAGGTCTCTCATCCTTTGTCTTTGAGTTGTTTCCCATCGCTTATCGTTTACTAGAAAAACATTCCAGCATGTGTGCAATGCTAGACCACCAAAAAAGATGAAGAAGAGATGGATATACTGCTGCTTCTCTATTTATAGGAAGAGAGAGACGGACCAAAAATGATATGGGAAATTTCAAATCTTTAAATACTCTGGGAGAGAAGGATGGAAAAAGGACTGCTTTCATTGTTCACAGCGTTCAGGAGACTTTCTCATGAACAGCTTGGCGTAACCACCTGGGCAACTTGCTCATATGACCAGGGGGATTTCTATGCACAAACCCCTCTCTTGTTTCTGGAGTATCTTACTTGCTTCAGCAAATAACTGCTACAGTAGTTGTACCTTCTTGTCTTAGCATGCTCTTGCCTGCCTTCTTGGTACTTTCCATGCTCATCCTTTGGTGTAACTTGCACACAAATATTAGCACTTATGATAGTTTCACTTGTATTCATGCTGTTCTTTCTGCCTTAGCTTTGACCATTTTCATTCCAGTCACCATTTCGTAATCCCTTAAACATTTGAAGATACTCCTTATTTCTTTTGAGAACAGGAGGCTGATATAAGATGTATTTTTCTCCTGTCAGATCAGTGAAATCTGTTTCTCAAGCTAGTTTCTTGCTGTCTCTGTTTTCCTGTGCCATTTTTTAACCTATTTCCAGAAGGACCACCATCTTCTCTCAGACCTCCTCTGCTAATCAAATTTCATTAGCTCTAGTGTTTGGAAAACACATCTGCTTCCTCCAAAGGGACTGGTATAATATTTGCTTGTAGATCAGTGGTTGTTCTTCATCAAAGATTTGAACTTTGTGCTGTCTGCTTTCACCTCTCAGGTTGGCTCAGACTCCTTGCAAGGGGAGAAGGATCTGTTCTCAGCTGTGGTTTTTGAAAGGGTGTTTCCTAGCAAGGCGTCAAAGTGGGAAGCGTGAGGGTAGAGTGATGCTGCCTCGAATGCAGTGAGGAATTTAAGGCATGTGGCTGAGGGTGGGAACGGAAGTCTTGCCATCACAGGCGAGATGCAGGATGGGCAAGAGCTTCCTGGTTAAAGTCTTCCTATTTAAAAGTCTCACCCCTGCACCGCTAGAGCAGTGTCGACCTCAGCTGCACTTTCTGCCACGAGCTCTTTCACACTGCTCCTTTTGCCCGTAAAACCTTTCCTAGTGTTACCTGCAAAGCGTTCCCCTCGGATCACCTCTGTTGTGACACCTGCAGGAAACAGCCATTTTGCAACGGCCAGACCACCAGGCCGGCTTGTCGGTATTTATATCTACTGCAATGGTACGTCTGATGACACACATCAGTGCTTGGGACAGTCATACCGTCCCTGCCGTCGTCTCTCCAGTCCTTCCGTCTCCTCCTCCCTTGCCCCCAGTGAGGCAGGGGTACACTGTCCTCTCATCCCCACATTGCCCTGGCTCCCACTGTGGATTGTCGTACAGGAGCCGGCAAATTATTGGGTAGTCTAATGAGCCAGGGCAGAGATGGTGGTTTGAGCACTGATTCAAGTGCTGCCACAGTGGAAATAACAAGAA
Organism: Opisthocomus hoazin; assembly: GCF_030867145.1. Taxonomy (NCBI): domain Eukaryota; kingdom Metazoa; phylum Chordata; class Aves; order Opisthocomiformes; family Opisthocomidae; genus Opisthocomus; species Opisthocomus hoazin. The sequence goes on from NC_134419.1 coordinate 65,787,123, forward strand.
TCTCATTTCCAATTCCCACAGTTCCTTCCTTTCCTTCTCTTCCCCCTTCCCTATATTTTTATTTCTGTTGATAAGTCTCTAAATGCTGCCTTTAAAAAAACCACTGTTTCCAACCACTAATTTCAGCTTCAGCTTTCCTTAGAAATACACCCGTGTGGGATTCAGTGCTTGGACTCCCTACCAGGGTTTTGTCCGCTCTTGCTTTCAGCCCGGAGGAGCCTGAGGTGCTTGGTTCCCCCTGGCCTGGGGGCTTCTCTGCTTTAAAGTTCTGTCATTTGACCGCTTTATGTGGTGGTTGGTCTCCATATTTGTCATGTAAGCTCTCGCTAATGTTACTAGGAAGAATGTCTTTATTTTGCAGAGACCTGTAACAAAGTGATTTCAGGCGTTTAGGTTTTGGTAATGTGTACAGGAAGGCAGATTGCTTAATATTTGGATGAAAAAATTCCAGAAAATGATGTGGTCTGGTGATTTTTTTTTATTTTTTTTTTAGCTTGCGTCCAAGGTCTATTTCTGATGTCTCAGTAAAAGGTATCTTAAAAACAGTATGCGTCTTGTCAGTAGAGAGCTCAGCTGTAGAGAGTTCTGCATTCCCACAGAGCATTTTTAGCAGTCCACAAATTGAAAAAGGTTGAAGACTATTGTTGCAGTCAATTTGGCAAATCATTTCCTTTGAGTTGCTACACTGCATAAATATTTTGCTGTCCTGCCAAGAGCTGTTGTTCTGCCAGACATGTCATTATCTCAATGAATAATAGATCCTGATCACTTGTGGTTGTAAAAGAACTTGGTGTTCCTGTGAAGCTGTGTCAATTTAGAGTTCTGGTCCCAGGATCTAGAGGTAGTTGTGTTCTGTGGTCACACAGCGGTCACCACGCTGTGATCTGGATCAGAGTGTGGCACCCTTCCCTTGTACTGTGCGGCTGAACCTATTATATAGTTGCTAGTTTTCAGCCAGCAAGGAGGTGGTGATGCTGTGAAGTGGGACAGAGATCTGGAAAGTTTCTGTAAGAAACTGTTGCGATTTCACTCCTTCGGTTGCATAACTGAATTTATTCATCCTTGGTCCTGTTTGCGTTTCTGGACATTTGATGCAACAGGAGTTACAGGGCAGGAGAGAAGACAGAGCTTAGCATCAACAGCTTTTTGATAAGAAGAGAATCCAGTTGCCAGAGAAGTAGGCAGGTGAGATACCACCAGCCTTTAAAGATTGAGTGGAGGCAATCTCTGTTCCTGAGAGTAATTAATCTTTGTTTCTGGAAAGGCATCTGCCCCTTCTGCTACACACAGCTATGGTGTGAGGCTCTGCGCTCAACTCTAAGGACGGTGCCTGCTCTAACCTCTCCCCATTCAGACGCTTCTGTTGGTTGCTTTGTCTGGTTGCCTCCAGCGTGTTATGCAGAGTTGTAACCCTGAGATAC